>NW_028146637.1:0-523896 GCF_056507025.1 Lutjanus erythropterus
CCAAAGAAGACGGTGCAGCAAAACAAGGACATTGGATGCTTTTCATTCTGTAAATTCATCTCCTCCACTTGCTCCCTCTCCTCACATCTTTGCTCCACCCAGCGAGGTCATGACAGAGATGTGAGGACGGAGGAGACAGAGCTGTGAGATGAAAAATCCTTGGTTCCTTTTTCGGCATTAGTCTGAAGCGGCGTCAGTTACTGATGACGAGCTGATAACAGCTGTATCAGCGGTCAAACTGACTGGTACGAATGTTCACAGAAACAAATCTAAGAAAGATTTCGATACCTGACAGCATTCAGTTAGATCTGTAAATTGAAATGGCTGATTATTGGTAGTATTCTTTCTGATGCTGATTTTAATCATCATTTAATATTCCCTTTTCCATCTTCTAATTAATATAGGCAACTGATCAGTGTTATTTGTTTACTTAGGCTATTTATTGGCTTGCATTATGGTCATCTGCACAGTAATACACACATCGCACTTTCCACTTGCTTGTGTCATTATTCACAACATGCAGGTGCAAGTGCTGCAGAAACTTCTGTCAGTCACTGGACTTTGATCTCCCTTTGTGGGTCTTGATGACGCAGGATGAAAATTGCCAAAACTGCCCAATTAAGGGATACACCAGTGTATCCTTGGTCTGAGCACCTCCCAGTAAATTGCACTACTCTCTGCTCAAAGTAAATGAAAAGAAACTAAACTTTATTGATTTGGGGTTTTTGATGTTGTTGTTGTTGCTTTTTCTGCATTTTACTGTGACACACCTAGTTTTCTTACTGAACATTATTCAGCTCTTGCAGTGAGTAAGGTGAACGAAAATTCAGAGTTGCATAATCAATCATTTTATTTCACTGTAATCAAAGACTACATGTAACACAAACTCCAATTTTTTAAGCCCTGATAAGCCCAAGCATTTGAGTTTATTAGTTAGGCAAGTACTAGAGTACTGCTAACTTATTCAGGTTTACAGTGTTCCATTCATCCACTCATGGAATTGATAAAAAAAAAAAAAAAAAGGTCAACCAGTCAAAAAAGCCAGCATTTCTTTTTTTTTTGTGTGTGTATTTTTTTCCATAGCACCTGTTCATCGAGGCACCAAAGAAAAGACATTTGATGAAAGTATCTGTGTATGATGAATTGCACGTCATGTAATGTTAATTTGGTAGATACATTTATGCGTATGGTCTGGGAGTGTCTTGAAGTCAAAACATTCTGGGAAAGGGTGTCTCAAAAATTGTCCAATATGACACAAATAAATTTTTATTGTTTGCCATCTCTAATATTAAGGAATGATCATTCATCTGACCCTTAACTCAGAAGCGGTTGTTATCTTTGGCAGCCATGGCTGCTAAAATGTTGGTTGCTGTAAGATATTTATTTTCTAATAAATAATCAATCCATCAGTTGTACCATTCTTTAAAGTGATAGTTCACCCAAAAATGAAATTTCATTCAATATCTATTGACCCCTTTGCTGATGTGAGGATGAGTGAAGATCTCCAGTTCACAAAACACTCCTGGGGTTTCAGTGGAAAACAGCCAAATCCAGTGACCAGTTTTGAAATTAAAAAAATAAATAAAATAAAACACAACAAAACACAAAAAATGTCTCCATACTGCTTGTGTTGTGTAATCCAAGTGTCTATAAACTCCAACATTAAAATCTGACCCAAAAAGATGCCATTTACGCCATGTTTTTACCCTAAATGTCAACCGTAGCCTCTCAGACCAGAGCCACATGTACACCTGAAACATAAGTCGGGCCTTTCTCAATCTGGAAAGGATTTTGTACACAACACTACAAGGTTTCTGTTGCTCTCGCTCTGTAGTCCATGGCTGCAGCAACAAAATGATGTTCCTCCTCTATGTCGAAGGCCTTGTACATTTTGTTCTTTGTTGAAAGTTTGTGAAGTCAACTGTATGCGTAACAAGTCACTATTTCTGAGCAGATCTCTCTCTGTTGTCTGAGTCACTTCCAGGTAGCATGTAAACAGAGATGTGAGGGTATTGCGAGATCTCATATATCTTGTGTCGTGCAGCTTAGGCGAGAGCTTATGTACCCACTTCAGGCGTGTGCATGTAGCTCTGTTGTGAGAGGTTACAGCTGAGATTTAGGCTAAAAACATTGTGTAAAGGGTGTCTTTTTGGGTCAAATTTTAATGTTGCATCTTACGGACACTTGGATTACACCACACAAAGCAGTATGGAGACATCTTGTGGTTTTTGTTTTGTCTTGTTTTGTGTCTTTTTTTTTTTATATTTTAAAATTTTCACTTCAATTGTACTGGATTTGGCTGCAAGGCTGTTTTCTGCTGAAACCTGGGAGTGTTTTGCGAACTGGAGATCCTCACCCATCCTCACATCAGCACAGGGGTGAGTAGATATTGAGTGAATTTTCATTTTTGGCTGAACTATTGCTTTTTAATAGAGTATGTGCTTATAGAACTGTCCAGAGCAAAGATGAACTATTATAGCCAAAACAATCTTGAGAAGTGGATGGAAGCACTGAGCTCAACAAAGCATATAACAAGTTGAAGGGAGGAAGAAGAGAGATCAGAAAAATTCTTAGTATAAAAACTTGTATCAGTGGCGTACAGTGATGATTAGATCTGGGACTTCAGTTCAGCCAAAACTTTGCTAGACAAAAAAAAGGATTTTGGTGGAATAAAAGGCAGGCAGCAGTTACCTTGATAGCTGTAGTAAAATTTGTATTAAACAGTAGATGACTACCATTTACTCTGTTACTATTGTTTGGTTAAGTTATAATGAAGTTTGTGTTTGATATTAAGAGCTGTAATAATCAATAAGGATAATTGAGTTTTATTATTTCTGTCTACCAACACAGCTCTGTCTGCTGTGCTGTGCTGTTGGAAGAAGTTTTAATAAAGAAGATTCAAGTGTCTGAAAATTGATTTCTAAAAGACTCGGAGATGAGGGCAATTTCAGTAAAATGTGTCAAATATATCCCTACCTGGGAAGCTGGGGGAAATAGGCTATTTCCAAGTAAGTAGAAAAATGAAAAAAATATCTTCTCCAAACAAATCCAAATTTCCAGAGCTGTCTTATTTACACACAGGGTCATTTTGGTGAGCAAGGTAGTTGCAGCATTATTCAAGTAGTGTCCAAAATCCTCTATGAAGACAGTCTACTTTATGCAGCTTGTGTGCCCAGCATTTTTTATCACTCTTTAAAAAAATGCTGCTTACACAACAATTTCTTGTTTGTTAAAAGTGCATTCATCCATTTTAGTCAATTATCACAAAGAATCATCACCAACACGTTTTAACCTTCTTTTAACCATTTGTTCTGATTTTCTAGATGGCAAAATCAGATCTCACTCTCAACATCATCAACCGAGGTTCCAGCAACAGCAGGCAGCTGTTCAGTCTTCAGTGAAAAGGCTGATAAATTCACTGTACAGTACCTACCCAGCACCAAACAGCAGAAAATCTGGTACAGACCTGAACAGAAATAAAGTAAATATTGATCTTTGTCAGGTGGACACAAATCTGAATTCAAATGAATGCCTAAGTTTCTCTGTAAATGGGCAACTGTTTGTTCATGTTCACCACTTCACTTACAACTTTAAAGTGGTGATAGGCCAATGTTCTGTTAAAGCTGTAAAGCCTGTTTTCCTTTCCCCTAAAGTGGTCAAAAAAATCAATAATTCAATAACATAACAACATCTAAAGAGATCACTTGTGACAGAGCTTCGTCAGAAGTTTCCCCCTGCTTGCAGTCATTGCACTCATTCAGCATAAATATCTCTGTTAATATTCAATTAAAAGTTCTCACTTTTTTTTGAGATATTGGCTTTATATTTAATAGTTCCTGCAACTGCCAATTCACCTGTCTTTGATTTCAGAGCCAACAGTAGACATCATCCATCTAACTGGAGACAGCAATGGGCATGTGCAGTTTGGTCAAGACGCATACAGTCTACCAAAAGATCAGGCATATCCCCAATCACTTCAACTTCCTGTCAAGCAGAGTCCATTGTGAGACCAGACAGAGCTGGGCAGTGAATGATGGCACAGAGATCTGGTCACACCATTCTGTACCTTCAGCACTGGATGTTCCATGAACAGACACTTTACCCACAACATTCTAGTTTGACTTTTTTTTTTTTTTGGGGGGGGGGGGGGGGGGGCATTTAGCCTTTATTGGACAGGACACCTGTTGCCATTCACAGTAGGTATTTTTAAGGACTTGTCCCACAATGATACCATTCAGAAATAACACTGAAAGTACTTTCTGATGGCACTCTGCTTCAGATTGGTATTTGTAAAGTGTTATATCATGACAGAATTTAAGGACAGGCCTTCACACTAAATGCTGAAATGATTTGGGCCTTTCTGTGTGGAGTTTGCATGTTCTCCCCTTGTCTGCGTGGGTTCTCTCCGGGTTCTTCGGCTTCCTCCCGCAGTCCAAAGACATGCATGCTAGGTTAATTGGTGACTCTAAATTTTCTGTAGGTGTGAGTGTGTCTGTCTCTATGTTGTCTATGGTGTACCCCGCCTCTCACCCAATGTCAGCTGGGATAGGCTCCAGCCCCCGCGACCCGATCCAGAATAAGCGGTTACAGAAAATGAATGAATAATCATATCATATGAAATGTCAGACATTTGAGAAAATACTCATCAGATCATATCTGTTTATATTTGTTGTATGTGGATGTAGCATGGATGAAGTCTCATTCTGTTGCCCAACCCTGTTATGATGAATGATAAAAAAAAAATTAACATTGATAGCTGTTAGGTAATTTTCTTATGACATTGCGCCGAAAATAATTAAAATGCAATTTTTGTCATGACAAAGAGACAGAAAAGGCAGGGGAAGACAAATTTCTTCTTGGGACAAGAAACCCAAGTAGGAACTATGAAGTCCTACTTTTGAATCTGAAAATCCTTAATATTAAACTTCTTTACTTCTTTTCTTTTTTTTTCATAGAGATACCGTTTTCTCTTTTTATTTAAGTAAATTTTCGTATTTTAAAATACTGAGCAGGGTCTTTAGACTGACAGTATTTGTTGTTTGATCTTCTAGCTGCCTTGTGTTATATTCATAAATTGTAGCGTTCCCATTTCCGGGGCCCTCTGAATGTAGCATACCGGGTTGACAACAACGGGCAGTAATTAAATCAGGGGACTGACCGACCGACCAGAAACTCCAGGTGGAAAACTCCGCACAATAAAGTGAAGTAAGTTTAAAATTAGTTAAATTATAAATAAGTCTGTGTGCCGGTGATTGGTATATTGTTAGCTAGCTAACATTAATGTAGAGTCATGTCAGCTAGTAACAGTTTGCTATTTGAAGAGAAATTATTTTGACAGTTCAAGGGCAACTGTGGCATTTTAGGCTGGATGGTAGCTAACGTTAGCTAATTTAACCATAACACTAACCCTGCTTAATAGTTCTCATTATAAATTGTGCTGAGGATCAACGCTACGTTCCTCTTTTCACACATTATTTCACCCTGTTTGTCAGTGAATCTCAAAGTCAAAGTCTCAAAGTTGAGGCGCAGGGAGGGTAAGTGTCCGTGATACCCAGTTAACACCCAGAAATTATGGACAAGGGCATGCCTGATATTAGTGTATGTGGATCCGAAGTAAAGAAAGTGAGGGGACGGAGGTACCGGTGTTACAATTCTCAATTCGAGTAAGGGAGTAATAATGTTGATTTAATGACTCACTGGATGAAAATGCGTTTTGCAAGAGACTCGGGCTGGTATCAAAACATCCTTGTTTCCTTCTCTTGCTGTCATGCTACCACTGCTTGCGCTGGTGCCGCACCTGCTTTTAATTTCTGATTAGTTTATTGCATGATTGGCTTAAAAAAGTTAAAAGTTAAAGTACTTATCTCATCTTATATAAATTATGCGCAATGCTGCACAAATATTTTTATTCCTTTGTGAAGGCATAAAAAACAATAACATAACATTTTTCACTTTTATTTCATTTATTATTGTGCAGGAACAAATTGAAAATGAAGTAATAAAATCAGTTCAAATTAAACAGCCCTGATTCACTTAACTCTGCTTTACAGTTAATTCCTGTTCTGTATCACATAAAAGACAAGCTCACATGACAAAACAGAACCAACAAAAAATACATTCAAATTACTATACTATACTTTACTTTTCTGTATCAATTCAAAAATTTCATGACGTGATCACAAAGTAAGGATGGGTTTGTCCTTTGCCAGAACTCGTTACATTCGTGCCAAATGTGTCAGTGGGACTAAAGCATCAAGTAATTTCTCTGTGGTTTTTGAATGTTTTTTTTTTTTTTTGTTTAATTCCAGAGGAATTACTCACCCTATATTATGTTTTTGCCACACAATGTTTTGTGTCACCATGTTTTTGACTATAACACTCACTGTGCATACTTATGTTCCAGGAATTTGCTGCTGCGTGTAAAATACAGAGTGGCAAGTGTGTTATCACCATTAAGGTAAGCTGCTTCCATGTGATATAGCTTAAGTATGACTATAAAAATATTGGTTCTTTCTTTGTCAGAACTGACAGTGTATACTCAGGCCTGGAATGAAGTCATTTTTAGGAGAAGGCACAAAAAAAACATTATTTACCACTGTAAACCATTAATCAAACCAATAAATAAATGCAGTATATCAGACAACCTAAAAGCTCATTTAATATCTCGTTATTATAAAATATAATTTCTTTTAATTGTGTTCTGTACTTTCAGCAGTGAGTGACAGGTAAATATACACAAAGGACAACCATTTATTGCATACTGCAGTTAGAACCTGACTATAATTAGCTGATAATTAACCAGCTACAAAGTAATTGATACACAAAATATTAAACCATTAACCAACCAGTATCTAACAGTCAATGTCAAACAACTGTATGCTTATAATTGTATAGATTGCGATGTCCATGGCCAACTCAATTCTATTTAAAGTCGACCTTTGCAAATTCTGCTTTTCTGTCTTTGTAAGACCTGCAATTGACAGTATATAGAAACATTTTTGTAACTGTTCTTTAATGGAAAATTAAATTGTACATTCACACATACATTCATAATAAAACACTGGCTATGAAATAACTTTTACATTTTCTCCAAAAGTGCTCTGGGTCACTCTTAGCCTTAGTCTTATTAAGTTTATATACCAGAGGAAGCACAATCTCTTGTGAAGTCATGGGTAGGCAGATGTAAACAAAACAGAGGCTGACTTGGTGCAACAGTTTGCTGTAGTACTGCTTAGCAGTGAGGAAAAAACAAAAGAAGAGAGCTTTCTTTGCATGATCTGGATCAACAAAGTCTAAAACCGCAATCAGAGATAACGGGTGTCACGATGATGGTTATCAACTTGCTTTGTTAATCCAGGCTTTCGTCTTCAGACTCTGTGCGCGCTCACATAAAAGGGGCATTTCTTGCATCATTTGACTCTTCTTCCGCATGAAATGAAGCAATCGCAAGCCACTTAAGTCAAAATCATCTAGTTGTTATAATTATGAGCTGTGGAAAATATACAAAATACATTACAGCAAAAAGCAACATTGTTGCTGCAAATAAAGCAGGAGAAGAAGTATGCTGTCAGAGAATTACTGATCGACTAAATGTGGTCTTAATGCTGCTGTTTATTCTAACATGAAAACTGCACATTAAACAATAAAACTCCATACAGCAGATTTAAACATGATGAAGTCTGTCTGACACTGTCCTATGATGACAGAGACGTGGAGATCACTTAAGTTTCTGACCAAACCAACGTAAAATGAGTGCAACTGATTTAAGATTGTCTGTGATAAATGATGATGAATTTTCTAATCAGTGATCTGAGCTGCAATATCACAAAGACAAAACAGATAACAGTAAAAAGTATTCAAAGTGTCTGTAGTTGTTTCATCATTATTTTAGTGTGTGGATTATATACGATGTCAATTTAAAGTGTTAATATGATCTGGAGCAAACGGGAAAAATGACTCTGCATCACCAAATGGAGGTTACCATCATGACAGCGTGATGCATACCGCTTGTGCTGCTTCGTTCGGTGATATTACGAACATACAGCTCAACAACTTTTCATTTTTATTGTCTTTCCTCAGTTTAAAAGCTATATCGCTCATAAACAACCTTGTTAGGACAATTATAAGTGAAAGAACTGCGCTTTTTACAGACGATTTAATCTGAATCTCTGAACATAACCTGCTCCCGACCAGGTTATGAGTTTAGCATAAGTTACCATGGTGATCTAGCCAGGTTAAAAGAGAGCCACTTTCGTGACACTGAAAATCCTGGCTTTAGACTCAACATAGCTCGCTAACCCATTCATCTCGCTTCGTAGTACACCCCTCTGGTCAGCACAGATTGTTTATTCTTAAGTCAGAACAGGAAATGAGTTTTTAACTGCCACTGTGTGAAGTAATATGCTGCCAGCTACGCAGCAAAATCTGTATACTCAGATTAACACTGTTGGAATTTATTTCAACACTTTTGAAATGTCTATATGGGTCCACACCACAGATAGTTAATTTTATTGTTTTTGGAGAGTTGGTACCTTAACACTAATTTAGTGTAATTATTGACTATTTTGAGTTAAAATTCAACACTTCTTAGCACTAACAATTGTTAGTTTTTCTAACTCTCGTATGCAGTGTTGATATTAATTCTCTCAAGGGTTACCACTAACACTGTAAGATGTTGGTTAATATAGCTTTTCTTAATTACTAAAAATGAACTTGAAAAGAACAATTTTCTGTTTTTATTAGGGAGGTCATTCACAGTCCAGGTTTGCAAGACATTCGGTACATGAAGACAGTACATAAATCACATTTACATAAGTACATAATAGTAAAGACATAACTCAAATAATGGCATTAAACTTAGTCATAATAAGCTTGTCTTCTACTATTTTTCTCCCTTACATTTTAGTGTCCGCAACTATAAACATTTGAACAAACAATGTCATACACATTCATTTATCTATGAAAGTCTGCTCCTCATAGTTCATTGAAAATGGCAATTTCCTTTAAAGTAGGTCAGGTCTCTGTGAATTAATGTATCCAATCCATTTTGACCACAATGTCCTACATTTTTCTCTTTGCATTTTTATAGAAAAGGTTAGTCTCTCCATTGTGTAGATTTCCTGAATAATTTTTAACCAGTCCTCTAATGTTGGAGCATCTGGTTGTAACCACTTCCTTGTCACAGCTTTTTTGCCTCCAATAAGTAATATTCTCATTAAATATTTGTCTGTTTTAGTTTGAAGATTCAGTGTTACAGTGCCCATATACATTGTCAAAGCATCAAATGGAATAGTGATCTGAATTACTGTTTCCAAACATTTATGAATTTCCCTCCAATAGAATGTAATTTTGGGGCAATCCCAAAATAAATGATAATGGTTACCTACATCTGTTCCACATAGCCCCCAACAATTAATTCCAACACCTTGATATCTCTTCTGGGCAGGAGTAATGAAAATCTCATGATATTTTTCCATCCAAATTCCCTCCAACAGTGTGATGATGTAGTTATCCACTGTGATTTGCATATATCTCCCCACTCATCTTCAGATATGACCATTCCTCCCTCTCTTTCTCATTGATTTTTTACATGTTGGGTGGTTGTCTTTGAGGAGTCCTGAAAGCTTTTATATAGAGCTGCACAATATATCGTTTGAGCATCGTCATCGCAATGTATACGTGTGCGCAATAGTCACATTGCAGGTCCTGCGATGTAGGAGGCAAATGAACTAAACGTGTTCTCATCTAATTTCAAGGGTACCTGACACACACTGCGTGCAGCAATCCACCAATCACAATCGTTCTTAATCAGGTTGCCAAAGCAGACCACGCCCCTGTATGTGGAGTGAGTCACAAGATCAGTGCAGGTTAATTGTCCACAAGACGGTGGCAGTGGAGCATAACATAAAGTGTTATTCAAGTCATCTGGTGAAAATTCCTGTATTTTTTCATATCGCAATATATATCGCAGGGTTAAAAAAAAAATTTGCAATGTCAGTTTTTTCCAATATTGTGCAGCCCTACTTTTATATAATCTGGATATTATTTTGCATCCATTTCCTGATTTGTAAGTTGACACAAAAATATTCAATATATCATTGTCTACTTTCTCCAAGCCCTCAGCTATAATTTAATTCACCCTGTGTCTCACTTGTAGATATCTGAAAAAATCTTGATCCTCCAATCCATAATCTTTTTTAAGTGTCTCAGAGCTTTTCAGTGTTTTGTTATGGATACAGCAGCAATATGCTGTTAGCCCTTTACCCATCCATATTTTAAATCTGGTATCCGTCTTGTTTGGGATGAAGTCAGTATCATATGGACACCATCTTAATTTCTCCACACCCTTCAGGTTTTACTTTTTAACTACCCTCTGCCAGGTGTTAAGAGCCACTTGTATCCAAGGATTGTTTTTATCTGTAAAGGTGTCCATCAATCTACTGTCTACAATCATAGCTTGTATTGATGATCCAATAGATTTCCCAACTTCTTTAGCTCAGAAACTTTACTACAAGGGATCTCGGAGGAGCTCCTTCTTGCGGTGCTGGTCCAAGTGCACTGTGCACCCTTTTGATCTGGAGATCCATATCAGGTGGCAGAGATAAGTTATGTTTCAGCAGCTCTTCAACAAAGCTTATCATTGATGGAGACTTGTTCTCAGACCCCTCCACTACGGAGTAGATCCTAACGTTGTTTCGTCTCGACGTTCCCTCTTGGCCTCTCCTCTGTGTTTAAAATTCGCTCCCCTGCCTCATCGAGTCTCAGCTTGGTTTTGCTTATCTCCTCTTTGATTTCTCCCAGTTGTTGCTTGTTTTCTTGTCTGAAACTTTTTATCTCAGCGAGTATGGTATTCAGACTGACCATATCGGTGTCCGTGCCTTCTTTTCCATTAGCCTTAGCTGGCAAGCTGCAGCTAGCTGGGGAGGACTCTCGGCTTAAGTTATCGTGTGAATCGACATTCTGTGCATATTTCTTGATTTTGACTTTGTTCTGCCTGTCTTTCGTCATGATTTTGCCCTTATCCGTAGTTTAAGGTCAACTGAAGCAAGTTTAATAGTTTTACAGGGCTATTTAATCCAAGTTGTCGGGGGTGAATTTCTTTTATGCTGCAATCTTTGCGGCTGCGCAGTGGGAAGTCGAAAAGAACAATTTTCAACACTTTTTACACTTTTCAAAACTTAACAGTATTGAACAGTATATGCTTTCGTACTTATTTAGAGTCTCAAATGAGTGAGCTGGTTAAAAGCACAACATGTTCACTATTTTCCTCCTATATACACTATACAGCCCACAGCTAAAAGCACTATGTAAAAGGATAGTCCATCCAAAAAATTTTGTCATTATCTACTCAAACTTATGCCAATTGAGGGTAGGGCATATTTTGTTAGTCTGCAAAACACTGCTGGAGTTTGACAGGAATCTTCCAAACAAAGTAAATGAATGGTGACCAGTTTTCAAACTCTAAAAAACAACTGGGGAGAGAAGAAACCTAAAATCCCTCCATACTGGTGTAATCCAAGTCCCCTTGCACACCGTTCCATTGTTTGGAGGATTCTGCAATGCTCTTTTCCTGTGAAAGTCCAGTAGTGTTTTGTGGACTAAAAAACTAAACCTGATCTTCAGTTGGCATGAGGGCGAGTAGATGACAACTAAATTTTCATTTTTGGGTCAACTATTCCTTTAAACCCCTCCTTTCCTGTGATTTGCTGTTGAAAAGTCCTATGTGCTGTGATTGCCCGTTGTGAAATACACCAATGGTTTGACTGGCTGTTGTAAAACCCTCCTGTGTTATGACCGGCCATTTTAAAATCCCTCTGTGTTGTGATTGGCTCATGTAAAGCTCCCCTATTTTGTAATTGGCTGATATAAACTCACCTGTGCTTGATTTTGTTTTGGAAAATCTCTGTGTTGAGATTGGCTTTTGTAAACTCAATCAGCTGTTGTAAAATTCCCCTGTACCGTGATTGGTTGTGGTTAAAAAAAAGCAAACACTTGTGTTCTAAAACCCTCCTGTGTTGTGATTGGCTATTGTAAAATGAACACCTGTGCCATCATTGGCTCTTGTAAAATCCCCCTGTGCTGTGATTGGTTGTTTAAAAAAATCCCCATGTTGTAATTGGCTGTTGTAAATGACCCATTTGCTGTAATTGGCTGTTGTAAAACCCCCATCAGTTGTGACTGGTGGATGAATCCCCCTGTGTTATGATTGGCTATTGGAAAAACAACTTTTCTTTTATTTGCTATTGTAAAATCCACCTGTGCTGTGACTAGCTGTCATAAAACTCCCCTTGTGTTGTGATAGGCTTATGTAAAACCTCCCTGTCTCATGATTGATGGCTGTAAAGCCCCATGTGATGTAATTGGGTATTACAAAAGGCAACAGTGCTTTGATTTTCTGTAGTCAAATCAGTGTGTTGAGTCTGGCTGTTGTAAAACTCTCTTGTGCTGTCAAATGCTGATTTAAAACTCCTCCGTGTTGGAGTTGGCTTTTGTAAAATCCTTCTGTGTTGAAACTGGCTCCTGTTCTCTTATTTACTCTTGTAGAGAAAACCCAGTTTTTGGATTGACTGTCAAAAATCACCTATGATGTGATTGGCTGTTGTATAAACCCCCTGTGCCATGGATGGTTGATGAAAAATCCCTCTGTGTTGTGATTGGTTATTGTAAAAAAAAAAAAAAAAGAAGAAGAAAAAGAAAAAAAACTGTGTTCTTTTATTTGTTCGTGTGCTGTGATTGGCTGTCAGCTGTTATCTGTTTTGTCTCCGTGATATTGCAGCTCAGATCACTGATTAGAAAATTCATCATCATTTATCACAGACAGTCTTAAATCAATTACACTCATTTTACGTTGGTTTGGTCAAAAACTTAAGTGATTTCCATGTCTCTGTCATCAAAGGACAGTGTCAGACAGACTTCATCATGTTTAAATCCGCTGTATGGAGTTTTATCGTTTAATGTGCAGTTTTCATGTTAGAATAAACCGCAGCATTAAGACCGCATTTAGTCGATCAGTAATTTTCTGACAGCATACTTCTTCTCCTGCTTTATTTGCAGCAACAATGTTGCTTTTTGCTGTAATGTATTTTGTATATTTTCCACAGCTCATAATTATAACAACTTGATGATTTTGACTTAAGTGGCTTGCAATTGTTTCATTTCATGTGGAAGAAGAGTCAAATGATGCAAGAAACGCCCTTTTTATGTGAGCGCGCACAAAGCTTTAAAATGAGAACCTGGATTAACAAAGCAAGTTGATAACCATCATTGTAATACCCGTTATCTCTGATTGAAGTTTTAGGCTTTGTCGATCCAGATCATGCAAAGAAAGCCTGGCTGTGTTGAGCTTGCTTCATAGTATACCCCTCTGATCTTGTAAAATCCCTGTGCTACGATTGGCAGTTGTTAAAAAAACAACAACACGTGTTCTAATTGGCTGTTAAAAAACAAAAAAAAAACAAAACCTGTGCTGTCGACTATTGGTCGGCTCAGCTCAAAATGATGTTAGATTGGTTTACAAATATGCAAGAAACTTTTATGGATTGGTCTCCAGTCTCCAGCATGTTATCCCAGGAGACTTAAATCCCTGCCTTTTATCAACAATTTAGACCAAATAACTTCCCTTGATCATAACACAATCATTTACAACACAGTATTGATGTGGAAGGATGTGAGAAAACACCTAGATAACCTGTCTGTCGTTTATGTTGGATCTCCCCTAACGTTTAACCCTGATCTTCCTGTACAGATCAGGAGTTTTGGTCTGAAGGAGTGGCCTATTTGATTTTGCAGGCCTGATGATCTTTGGCTTTGAAGTTGTTTGAGCAAATTAGAACAGATTTTAATATCCCTCACAGAGATTCTTTTAAGTATCTCCAAATTTGTGATTTTACAGAATCTCTTTTAAGGAAGAATGGGATTTGCTTGAAACTGTCAGTTAAGAGATATATTGATCTCAGCCAGGTCTTCCAAGGATGCAAGGGGATCTTTCCGAAATGCACTTCAATTCCTATATGTCAGCAAAATTTTTACATTTTTTCACAGGATTTATTGTACACCTGCCTGCCTCCAGAAAATGTTCACCAACAGCTCAAACCTCTGTTTTAAATGTAAAACACACAAAGGTACATTTGCTTCATGTGTCCCGGTCATGCCATTGTATGCACGTATTTTGGAAAGAGCTTCACTCTGTAATTCAGGAGGTTACTGGCAGACAGTTCTTATTGACTCCTTTGTTCTCCTTGCTGCACCATACTTCAGACAATTTCTTTAATAATGATGTCAAATCTGTGTTAACGGCTCTTTTATATTTGGCTAAAAAGCGCAACTTGTTGGGATGGTCTGTCCCACAGGTCCCCACAGTTGACATGTGGTTATCACAGATATCAGCTGTGCTTCCTCTGGAGAAACTGACTTATGATCTCAATAACAAGTCATCCAAGGAGCGACGCCTGTAGCTCAGCTGGTAGAGCGCATGCCCCATGTACTGTTGTTATCAGTCCTCCACAGTGGCCGCTGGTTCAACTCCCACCTGTGGCCCATTTGCTGCGTGTCATCCCCTGTCTCTCGATCCCCCTTTTCTGTCATATCTTCGGCTGCCACTGTCAAATAAAGGCAAAAAAGCCAGAAAAAATTATCCTGGAGGAAAAAAACAAAACAAATCGGGCAGGTTCTGTCACCTTTGGGAACCCTTACACCTTTTCCTCCAGAAACTCTGACTTGCTAACTGATGACATCTGTTGATGTCAATATCACGTTGTTGGACAATGTCCTTTTTTATTTGCTTATTTGATTTTTTTTTGAATGGATAATATATTATGTTTGTGTTGTTTATGTTGGTTGATCTTGGTTGTTTATACCAGTGATTTTCAACCACTGTGCCGCGGCACACTAGTGTGCTGTGAGAGATTGTCAGGTGTGCCATGGGAAATTATCCGGGGGGGTGCGCAATGCCTGCTAGTGACTACATTGCATGGCAGAGCATGGCAGAGTAATCAAATACTCTTCCAGGTCAATAGGTGGCAGTAGGGAGCACAATAATGACCTTAATAGAATTAGTGATGCGTGCGAGAGGTGGCCGTGACAGCAGCGATGGATAAATATTTGACAAGGAAAAATGCAGACTCCGAACTGGGCCCTAGACAAAATTCTAACCCAGATGAAGAGCCTAGTACGAGTGGTGGTCAAAAGAAAGCAAAAACGGTGAGCTCGAGGCAATACAGCGAAAGTTATCTTTCATTTGGATTTACTTTCACCGGTGATCTGACTGCGCCCACCCCATTATGCTTGGTGTGTGGGGAAAAGCTATCCAACAGTGCCATGATCCCAAGCAAGCTTAAACGCCATCTGCAAACGAAACACCCATCACTTCAAAACAAGAGCACAGACTATTTTGTTCGCCTGCGTGAACACACTGAGAAACGGCTAACTTTAATGAGAAAAACCACAAAGGTGTCTGAGAGAGCTCTCAAAGCTAGCTTCTTAGTAGCTGAACTCGTAGCCAAATCAAAAAAAGCCACACACTGTGGCAGAGACATTAATACTACCTGCCTGTAAAGCCATTGTGAACGAGATGCTTGGCCCTGCTGCAGTTAAAGAAGTAGCCAAAATCCCTCTCTCAGATAACACAATTGCCAGATGTATTGATGACATGTCTGCAGACATCGAAAGTGTTGTCTTGGAAAAGATACGCATCAGTGGGAAATTTTCATTGCAACTTGATGAGTCTACGGACATTAGTGGACATGCTCAACTCTTGGCCAATGTGCGTTTTGTGGATGGAGACGCCATCGGAGAAAACTTCCTATTTTGCAAGGCATTGCCAGAAAAAACAACAGGAGAGGAAATTTGTCGGGTCACATCAGAATATCTTGAACAAGGAGGACTTAAGTGGGAAAACTGCACGAGTGTCTGCACTGATAGAGCAGCAGCCATGGTCGGGCGCACCAAAGGCTTCATTAGCAGAGTGAAAGAGAGACACCCAGATGTAATCATTACACACTGTTTTTTGCACCGTGAGGCGTTGGTCGCTAAGACTTTGTGTTGGATGATGTTGTGCGCATGGTAAACTTTGTTAAGACAAGACCTCTGAAAAGCCGCATAATTGCATCTTTATGTGAGGAAATGGGAGCGGAGCATAACGCCTTATTGCTCCATGCGGAGGTCCGATGGTTGTCACGCGGCAAAGTGCTGGCCCGTGTATATGAGCTGCGCAAGGAACTAAAAGTGTTTTTGACTGATGAGAGGTCCGATGACGCAAGGCTGCTTGCAAGTGATGAGTGGTGTGCAAGGCTGGCATACATGGCAGATATATTTCAGCATCTGAATGAACTGAACACACGACTGCAAGGCCGAAATGAAAACCTGCTCACAAGCACAGATAAAATAAATGGATTCCCTTCAAAGGTGCACCTCTGGCAACAACATCTGGAAAGTGCCAACCTTGAAATGTTCCCACTCACCCAGAAATAGCAAGGACATGTCAACACTGCTGCGTTGTGTGAGATTATAGGTAAACATTTGAAAACTCTTGAGGAGAGGTTGTCATTTTATTTCCCCTCAACCCTCATTGAAAGCTTTGACTGGGTTAGGGACCCATATAGCTCAGCAGCAGTTTTTGGAAATGATATGACTTTGCAGGAGCAGGAGGAACTAACTTAACTGAGACAAGACCGTGGTTTAAAACTAAGCTTTGCTGATCTACCTTTGGACAGTTTTTGGTTGACTGCTGCCAAAGAGTTCCTCATTCTGGCAAACAGAGCTATTTCAACATTGCTCCCATTTTCCACAACATATTTATGTGAACTGAGCTTTTCAAGCATGACTGCTATTAAAACTAAAAACGGAGAGAGACTGAGAGCTGTTGAGGAAGAGCTTTGTGTGTGCCTTTCTTCAGTTCCTGCCAGGATATCAGCTTTGTGTTCATCTAAACAGGCCCAGGTTTCAGACTGAGTGAGTATAAACAAAGTAAGAGACTAAATTGTCATTATATATACTGTATTAGGCTACAATGTGTCGTTTGTAACATTTTTGGTTGGTGGTGTGCCGCGGGATTTTTTAAATGTAAAAAAGTGCCGTGGCTCAAAAAAGGGTTGAAAAACACTGGTTTATACATGTATATGTTTTAGTTATAAAGTCTCATAAAAAGAAAAGAAAAAATAGGGTGGAAATTAGACACATTTTAAAAATATGACACTATTATCATTATTCCAATATGCTTTATTTGTCTGTTTTGCAGGATTATGATTGAATAAAATATTGAAATTTTATAAGACAAGTTTTTATCTGTAATTTTTGGTAAGTTAATCGTTATATAATTGAATAATAAAAAAAAATGTCAGATTAATCAGTAAATTAATTAAAAGATTAATCATTTAAATAATAATCATTAGGTGCAGCCCCTTGAGGGAATGCATTTACTGCTACACTGCACTTTTATATTAAGATAAAAACATGACATAGTAGAGCTTCACTACTTAGAGTGTTGACCACATGCTTGGAATAATAATGTCGTCTTTACAGTTTTTGTAAATGTTCTGTGCATCAGCCAAGTCACATTATCTGTCAGTCAGTGGCCATAAGTAATAGACTCTAGGGACACATAATTACAGATTCACTGTTTACAGTAAACTGTATCCGTATCTGTTATCCCTAAAAATAACACAAATTGTTTTGGCATGTAGTTTTGACATTTTTGAAGACCGCTCCCACTCCTTTTGGAGCTCAATATTTATTGTCTTTATTGTCTTTTGGCCTCAATGTATATTGATTTCTATATTCTGATATATATACAATTTCAAGTGGTCACACATGCTTACTCAGACCAACAAACAGCATGTTTATGTCTTTACTTTCAGAAGTTGGTGGTGCGCTTCTTGTTGCAACAGATATTATGTTTATTGCTCTCTTCATGTTTGCGTTAAATACACTTGAGGTGCACCTGTAATTGCAGGGCCTCACCACAACATCTCACTGAAAGCCATGTATCTCTCCTCTGAATATAATTCTCAAACATTTTAAAAAAAGAAAAAAAAGGGACAGAAACTTTTATCTTGGTGAGGAGGTGTGGTTGACCCTGTTGCTAGGTATGATTTATTCTTTTAAAAGGTGTGGTTGGTTGATCCAAAAAAATAGGACAGATAGAACTTAGTCTCTATTAGGGCTGAACAGTTAATCAAAATTTTGTCACAATTGCAATATGTTCTGCTGCAATCGCAGGATGCACAACATTTTTGAAAGGCAAAGTGAAGGTCAAAACAGAACAAACAAAAGATACAGTAACACACAAATTACTACATACTTTGTTGTATCAATTCAAAGATTTCATGAGATGATCACAAAGTAACGATGGGTTTGTCCTTTGCCACAACTCGTTGCATTCATGCCAAATTTGCCAGTGAGGCTAAACTTTGAATGTTTCTTTTTTTTTTTCATCCCAGAGGAATTATACATTTGATTGTCCTATATTCTGTTTTTGCCACGCAATGTTTTATGTCACCATGTTTTTGACTTTAACACTTTGTGTGCATACTTATGTTCCAGGAGTTTGCTGCTGCGTGTAAAATACAGAGTGGCAAGTGCGTTATCACCATTAAGGTAAGCTGCTTCCATGTGATGTAGCTTAAGTATGACTATAAAAGTATTGGTTCTTTCTTTGTCAGAACAGGCTATTGGCAACCTATACTCAGGCCTGGAATGAGGTCATTTTTAGGAGAAGTCACTTTGGCCTATGATGAATTCAAATTTATTGGGGCTTTCTGGCCAAATTGTAGGGCACAAAAGTGCACAAACAGTAGGTGATAATTACACTGTATGAAGATGAAACAGTTTTAGCTGATAATTAGCTAGATGACCTACTGTAAATAACCAACACAAACACACATTATTAGACTGTAAACCATTATTCAAACCAATAAATAAATGCAGTCAATCAGACAATTTAAAGGCTAATTTTATGTTTCACTATTATAAAATTTTCAGTTTTTTTTATTGTGTTGTGTACTTTCAGTAGTGAGTGACAGGTAAACACACACAAAGGGCAACCATTTATTGCATACTGCAGTTAGAAACTGACAATAATTAGCTGATAATTAACCTGATCAGCCACAAAGTAATTGATACACAAATTATTAAACCATTAACCAACCAACATGATTAGACCAACTGTATGATTAGAATTGTGTCGATTGCAATGTCCATGGCCAATTCCACTCTATTTAAAGTCTGACCTTTGCAACATCTCACTGAAAGCCATGTATCTCTCCTCTGAATATCTGGTCATGTCTGGTCAATAGTGGTACTCACAAACATTCTAAAAAATGAAAAAAAAAAAAAAAAAAGAAGCAGGGACAGAAACTTTTATCTTGGTGAGGAGGTGTGGTTGCTGGGTATGACGCTGTTGCTGGGTATGACGCTGTTGCTGGGTATGACTTATTCTTTTAAAAGGTGTGATTGGTTGATCCAAAAAATAGGACAGATAATTTAGTCTCTATTGGGGCTGAACAATTAATCAAAATTTTGTCACAATTGCAATATGTTCTGCTGCAATTTTCAAATCACAGGATGCGCAACATTTTTGAAAGGCAAAGTGAAGGTCAAAATACCATTTTAAATTAAATATTGTGGCGCTGCAGAGGTGTACTGGCCGACACATCATTCTCTAGTTTAGTGCAGATCCCTGAAAATAACACACCATAATCATTTTAATGTGTTTTTCAACTGAGAATAATGATGTAAAAAATATCCTTTCCTCCAATATTGCAAATCCTATTGCAATAGCAAAATCAGTCAAAATAATTGCAACTAGATATTTCTTAAAATTTGTTCAGCCCTAGCCCCTATTAAGAAATGGTGTAATGAAAACGGGTAGAAGTCAACGCTGAAGCGTCGATTCTGATGTCTCCGCCTGCAACAGTTTCATACTGACTTTTTGTGTTTCCTACACCTGATTGAAACCATTGATTCATTATAAATCCTATTTGCAAGTGTCTCAGGAGTTTGAGAGTTATGGCTCTATTGATACACTATACAGTTAATGAGAAAAGATTGCAAGGAAAGAGCTATTACCTTTATTACCTAATAGTATCCAACATAGTTATTCAAAAATATATCAAGGTCAAATATAAAAAAGCTTTAAAATTGACCAAGTCATTGGCATAAGTGTGTTTTCAGAGACAGGTCTGTCAGGTGGCCATTTTGCGGCCATCTCAAAAGCGTTGGTCTCCAAAATTTAATCAGTTCATGTACCTGTTATAGAGTGTTAGCATACAAGATTTGGTGCAAATCTGTCCACCCGTTCAAAAGTTATCGCACAAACAAAAAGTCAGCCATCTTGAAAGTCGGTCATCTTGAAAGCGTTGGCCTCCAAAATTTAATCAGTTCATGTAACTATTATAAAGTCTAAGCACACAAGATTTGGTGCAGATCTGTCCACCTGTTCAACAGTTATCACGCAAACAAAAATCTGTGACGGAAGGACGGACACACGGACTCACGTACGGCTGGACAACCGGAGAACAGTATACCTATTTACTTGTAGTAAAGTTCAAAGTCCCTCAATAATCCACAGTCACACATTAACTCATTCATCTCATTCATGTAAACCAGGGGTGCCCAATACGTCGATCGCGATCGACTGGTCGATCGCAAAGGTAGTGTGGGTAGATCGCATGCCATTCAACAAGAAAATTAGATGTTAGCCTATCATCCATCCCCAGTACGGCATTTGCCACTTGACTGACGTACAGGGCAGCCAGTGTGAGACATAGCCGCAGGAACATATTCTCAGCAGGGGGGGTTGAGAAAAAAAAAGCTCTGCGCTGCACTCGCAACTCCCTGCATTCATAATAATGATTAAAAAATACCCGCACAGTAATTAAGACTGCAAAAATCTGTCTGTATAACTGTCCATGGTGCCGATCACCTTGTCAACCATAAACAATTTGTCACGGCTGCTGTCCATGTCACTGTGGTGCTGAACTCTGTGTGTAAAGGCGCCGTGTGCTGCGCGGCGGCAGCATTAGAAAAGAAAAGTGTCTGACCGGCGTCACACAACTCCAAATGTGGCTTTCCTCTCCGGGTTGGCGCTGATGAAGCTCCTCATTAGGCTGCCAATGTCCAGACTGTCCAAAACATCTCCATGAACATGAAACAAACAACGCGATCGCCATCCTCAATATAATGGAGCCATCTCCATTTGCTAAACCAGCTCGCACTGAATGACCGACAAAACGTTTCTTTACCAAATGACCTTCCCGGAAATGTGAAGCTAGTTGTTTGATGCGGTGCCTCTGAAATACTAGCATTTTGACCTGGGACGTTAGCTTGAGTTGCAGGTGCACAGCTGATGTCCTGGTCCCGGGGGTCACAATCTGGGGGTGCTGCTGCTGTCTTGATCATTTTCGGGGTGGGTGGACTGGGCTGTGAGTCTGCCTCCTCATTTTTAATGTAGGTAGATCATTTTGACTTGGTCATTTTAAAAGTAACTCGCAAGCCGAAAAAGTGTGGGCACCCCTGATGTAAACAGACAGCTGCATGAAGGACACAGGTGCAGGAAAAACAGAAAAACACAAAGTCTGAGAGTCCATGAGTTTACCACACACACAAAGTCTCTCTCTCTCTCTCTCTCTCTCTCTCTCTGTCTCTGTCTCTCTCTCTCTTCTGATGACGTGACCATCATGCAGAACTCGTGTGTGACAATGACGGGCACAGAATGGGATATGTGACGCTGACCAGCCGGTCACCAGTCAGGGCAGGTCATGCTGAAAACCGGCTTGTTCCGGTCGATCGGTGCATCCCTAATATGTGCTGTACTTATTAAGGAATGCACAAGGGTTAAGATAATATCTTTTGAATAAATTGTAAGCCATACTGTAAAAGTAGCCTACAAAATTTAGCAGTAGCTATTAGAGATGCGCATTAAGACCCGGTTTTACTTTAGAACCAGTTCCAAAATTACGATTACTCCAGAATCATTAAGAATTGAGATTTCCAATTCCACTATTGATTCCCATGTGCAAATTTAATGCGTCTGAAGTCACAGACTCAAACTTTTCCCGACTTGGTTTTTGTTTTCTCTGCACCTGGGTCCTTGATACACATGTATGCATTACACGGAGTGCACGTGTGATTGATGTTATCGAGTGGCTTTGAACTTCAGCATTAAGCTCACATTGTATCTCTGTGGTTCACATCCACATGAAGCAGAGTGAATGCAAACATGCAATGAGCACCACTAACTCATATAGTTTTACCCCTACAAAGATGCACACATGTACACACACACACGCACACACACCACATAGCGGGTGAGGGAGGTACCCATCACCTGTTCAGGCCCAGATTCTTTAACTTGCTGATGAGTCTGAAGGGCCCTATGGTGTTACACCCTGAACTGTAGTCCACAAACAGCACTCTCACATATGTAATATGATAATTTTCTTTTTTTTTCAATAACAGGACAAGCTGTGGCATGTAGCAAGAACAAAGCACAGAAGAGGGGGCTATGCACCAGGGGCTATGCAGTAAGGACTTAAGTGTTGCATATGGGGCATGTGCACTACCAGGTACTACCAGTTGCTTACCAGGTAAGATAAGGGATGGGCCTTGACACCCTGTTAACCCACTTAACAACCAGTTCCAAAAGTACAATTCCATCAATGGCTTTACACATATGCGTGTATTTTTGGCCCAAACCTACTGCTACATAGCCTTTCTCTACAATGTTAAACACAAATTGAAGAATTGCCATTACTTCTTAAGCGAACATGAAGAAATGGTAAAATAAAGCAGTGACCTAAACGTATAAACAGCATCACAGGAGAGAAACTAAACGTTAATCCACAGTCATTCATTTAGAGGTTAGAAAGTACTGAGAGCCTAAGGTGATAGTTTACCCACAAATTAAATTTCTCTCGATATCTACTCATCCCTGTGCTGATGTGAGGATGGGTGAAGATCTCCAGTTCACAAAACACTGGAGCTTCAGTGGAAAACAGCGTTGCGGCCAATTGTAGTGAATGGTGACCAGTTTTAAGATGTAAAAAAGAACACAAAAAACCCACAAAATGTCTCCATACTCTTTGTGTGGTGTAACCCAAGTGTCCGTAAGCTGAGACGTTAAAATTTGACCCAAAAAGACGCCATATTTTTAGACTAAATGTCAACTGTACCCTCTCAGACCGGAGTTGCTTGCACACGCCTGAAGTGGGTACACAAGCTCTTGCCCAAGCGGCGCAACACGAGATATACAAGGTCTTGCGATACTTTCACACTTGTGTTTACATGCTACCTGGAAGCAACTCAGACAGAGCGAGATCTTCTCAGAAATAGTGACTTGTTATGCGTACAGTTGACTTTGCAAACTTTCAACCAAGAAGAAAATGTTCGAGGACTGATATAGAAGAGGAACATCATTTCTTTGCTGCAGCTACACCACTTGGGCAAGAGCTTGTGTACCTGCTTCAGGCGTGTGCACACAGATCCGGTCTGAGAGGCTACAGATGACATTTAGGCTAAAAACATGGTGTAAATGGCATGAGTGAAATTTCATTTTTGGGTGAACTATCACTTTAACACAAACACACTTCTTCAGACCACTGTCTCTGCTCTCATGCACAGACAGGAGCTCAGTCTGACAACACACGCTAGCTTGAGGGCAAAGATGGGGGGTCAGAGATGCTGAGGTCGAGATATATTCCAAGCACAGTGTCTTGGACGAGGGTGATGCAGTGTGGCACGGTGTGTTTAGTGATAATGGCCATAGAATGGTCAGTAAATTTCATAGAATGTTGTCTCCATCTAGATATGGTGTAATTACGAGTGAGTATTAAAGGACAACTTTGGAAATTTTAAACCTTGGCCTTAATGGAGACAGCTCGTTTTGAAATTCTTTCCAGTGTTGAGGGAGGCAGATGCAGCTGGCAGCTGCAAAATAAGTACAACAGTATACATTGGACAAATGCGTCCTGTTGCATTGAAAGTGCTTTTTTCACCACAGACCTGCTCAGATCGCCAGTTTTATCTCTGTCAACAGCATGCGAAGCGTCTGTCTTACCCTTCACTTGCTCCGGGCTGTGTGTGACAAAATCTCACAGGATCTTTGCTTGTTACTGGAAAAAAACAGAGGAGCCATGACTTGTAAAAGTCGGTTGGTTGTCCCATAGTACAGGTGAGAGTTTACTAGGCCGATTGAAGTGTCATGGCTAAATATTTACCTGATTTGGAGAATGTAGATGAGACCTTTGATTTCAGTGGCTGCCAGTATTTATTTGAGCCCAAGTATACGGATGAGGAGTTTGAGTTCCTACAAACAAAGAGCGGATGAGGATAGAGAGAGAGGGGCAACGGGCAGACGAGGATGAAGCAGCTGCTGCATGTCTGTGAATCTGTGAATACTGGTTGTGCTCCTTGAATGCTGTGACTCTATGCCCACAAAGGAAGAATGTCTGTGTTGTAACGAGTGGGACCTGTTGCCCAGTATTTATGGTCTTGATGTGTCCAGGGATGATAGAGAAATTCACCAAACTGGTCACTGTTGTTCCTCTTAGTTATTTCTCATGTTCTGTCAGGCACTAACTGGTTACTGGTCCTTGAACACACAGCTGTTTTCCCTTTGGAAGAACAACGTCTGATAACACAATCACATCCCGACTCTCCTGATAAGCAGTTCAGGTCCATCCTGACCCAACCTCCTTCATCTCCTAACCCTGTAAGACAGATTTACATTCTTGACTTGATTATCAGTTCCTTTTACACTTTGAGTGTGACTGTGTACTGATCCTTTGCAAAGCTCGATTAAAACACCACAAAGACAATCTTGGTCATGGGGTCTGTCTTAATTTTCAGATTTTCCACCACACCACCTTACAGGATTTCCGTCCCCTGACCAGCAGGGCAGTGCTGGATACCTTCTTTCATGTGCCCAAAATAAATTGGAGGAGGCAACCAAAACCTGGAGCAGGGCCGGGGGGGTGGAGTAAATTACACAGACCGTTTTCGCGGGATGTAGAAAATACAAGGAAGAGATGCAGCGAGAGGCACAGCGTCCTGAAGATCTACAAAGCTTTCTGTGCGGGCGATCGTGTGTAGCTGCTCTATAGGAGTCCAGAAATCAAATACAAAGGCCCGAAAATGAGTATAATAGGTCCCCTTTAAGGTATGCTCTACGACAAAATTTCAAATGTATATATATTGATGGTTTGGGTTTTAGGAGGCATCAGCAACGTTATTCCAAATTACAACCCATTTCAGTTCTTGTTCCACCTCAGCTATGTCTCTCCCCCAAGCCAAGCAAGTTTAATTTGTCATATATATAAGCCACTATTCATCTGGAGCACACTGTATCCAACTTAAAATAGGATGTTCTTGTAAGGCTGATTCCCACTGAACTTTATAGGCTTAACAAACTGACCCTAAAAGAGAATGTTTGTCAATATTGTATGGAACTTAAGGATTGTGCTTGCCCCATTAATATCTTGTTGTAATACCTTTATCTTCCCAGGCTTTGTTAGTAAAAGCGGGGATTATTTACACCAAACACTTTTAACTTTGAGGAATTTTTCTGTCGCTTTAAACACTTGTAGCATATGAGTTAAAATCGGATGTATTCTCTTCTTGGGCTGGCAGTAGTGATCTTGGGACACTGCAGACCCGATGGTCTGCAAGATGCAGTGTCTGGACAGGAATGTTAGCATCAATTTGTAGCACAATTAGCCACAACTTCAGCATCTTTTTTTTTTTTTTTTTATCGATATAGTGAAACTCTCAACTGCACTCAGGGACAACCAACTCCACTCTGACCGGCTCTCAGTCATGGTTCCTTTGTTTTCTTCTGGCAACACACTAACATCCCATGAGATTTTGTCACACACAGCCTGGAGCAAGTGAAGGTTAAGAGATGTGCTTTGCATGCTCTTAACAGAGTTTACACTGGTGATCTGAGCTGGTCTGTGGTGGAAAAAAAGCACTTTCAATGCATGAACTTTTACAGGAGGCATTTACCCCCATATATACTGTTGTAACTTGTTTCGCGACTGCTGGCTGCATCTGCATCCCTCAATACTGGACCAATTTCAAAATGAGTTGTCCCCATCAATCATACACACACACACACACATGGGGAAATTAGACCCAGGCTGAAAAATACTGAAGTTATCCTTTAAGAACTGAATACTTTGTAAGCCTAATTGTACTTCCTGTGTCCATGAATGCCATTTTGTGAGCCTGGCAGATGTGGGCATCCAGTGGAAATGAAATCAACTGTATCACCATGTAAGACTGTGAAAGCACCGTAATTGTGTGATCACTCTGCTGATGGAAAGTTGTAACAGACCAAAGTCTCCCTGTTATGATCACTTTAATTTCTGGCATCATAGTGTTATTGTTATTGTTGTTAAGGAAGATTTATCAGCCTTGTCTAGTTTTATTTTATCTTGTAAAGTACTTGGTAACATTAAAAAAGTGGTACATAAAAAAAAATTGATCATTATTATTGTTACATGAGCACGTCTCTCATGAGATCGACCACAAATGTTATCCCCGCACAGTCCAATCCATAGCGTTTTACTAACTCACTGTCACTCATCAGTTCTTTGTCATGTTCTCCTCTGCTTAAGAAACACTTAAGCCTCCTCCCTACTCTGACTGGAATCAAACCAGGGCCGCTGCAGTAAGGATGCAGTGTTTGCATATGGAACATGCGTAATTACAGTTGAGCTAATGAGGAATCCGAACATAGATTGACTTGAGATTCTTTTCAAATCTATTCTAGACATGCAAAATTTAAAATATATCTTCTAACAGTGAGATAAGCTGGTATAAAGCACTTCATTTTCCACTCAGGGGTTAGAAGCTAGTTTCCACATTACAGACATTAAAAATCATGTCTTATGTATTGAATAACATTACAGCTTGATTTTTTTGGCTTTAATAACAGGGCAGACTGAAGAATGTGATAGGAAAGGTGGCAGAGAGAGAACAGATGACATGCAGGGCAGACTGAAGAATGTCATAGGACAGGTGGCAGAGAGAGAACAGATGACATGCAGCACATGTCCAAGGGCTGGAATGAAACCCTCTGCAGCAAGGAGTCCGCCTTTGCAAATAAGGCATGTGTTCTACCAGGTGAGCGACCAGATCTTGATCTTGAAGAGGGGTCTATGTATCATCCCTCCCAAACTGTATTTAACTTTGATAATTAGGATAAACAAATATACAATATATCATTTTATATCGATATGTCAAACAAACAACCAAACAAACAAACAAAAAATAATAACAATGAAAAATCCACTTGCTTTTTTGGTCCATGTCCTCAAATCAGCAATTGAAATAGAAGTTAAACCAAAACCAGAAATGACTTTATTGTCACTTTAATTGTGTTATCTCTATTTTCTGATATGTTCAGGCACTGCTTATTCTGTCTCATTTCATTATAGCTAAAGGCACTGCTAAGATTAAACATATATCATTTGTTGAATTATGAATAAAACTATAGGCTAGATATTTATTTACATATTTTTTTTAAATTAATGATTCTAAAAACTTTTCACCACTCCACTTGTGCCACAGATCCCTGTTTGAGAACCACTGCCTCAGAATATCTATACGAATTTTAAAAAAAAATCCATTCCTCTAAAACTTTGTAGGTGGCAGGAAATGGTAGCTGTATCTGTCTGACCCTTGAATAAAGAATTCTTATTTTTTTTCCTTTTCATGGTTGGTATTCTGCAAAAAAGCCAGAGTTTGCAGTGTTTTTATACATTTCTGCCCAGCCTTTCTTTTATAGCACCACATCATAAGGTGTGTGATGTATGTAATTCCTTGAGCTCATTAAACATATACTCCCTCTTGTGGCATAAAGGGACAACAACTTCTGTCTTAAGATGTGCTGTGCCTCAGGTTATTTATGTATTTACTGGGTAAAAATTACAGATTTATTTTTTAACTTATTTTTAATTTATTCTAGTTAACTCAGCTACACTGTAAGAAAACAATCTGTAGAGTAATGAATGATGTCCTGGCAAAAAATTATCAGTACATATTCTGTTAGGTTTGTGGATATTTCTTTCAACCCTAAAATGGAAAATTCTGTAGATTTACAGTATATCCCCTGGGCCGTTCATGGACACTTCTGTTAATCCTTAAGTAGACATTTCTGTAAAATAAAAGCACATCTAGAGCAGCATTTTCTGAAAATTTCTTCACCGCTTTAAAGTTCTAATCAAATATCAAATCTGTACAGTTTTTATGGGCAGTTTCTTTAAAAGTGAAATGTAAATGGTGACTTACAACCACTTACATTTTCTGGTAAATACAATTGTATTTTCTTCCCCGGTTTAGACCAACATCATGTTCTAATAATCTAAAATGAAAGACACCAGATTCGACCACCACAACAGAGTTCAAGGTCACTTGCTAGACTCTTCCATTCTGGTGGAACGATTGTCAGAGTCTCTCAGTCAGACTTGAACTTTGCTTCATGGGACTTATTCGTGTTGTTCTCTCATGACTAGATCCTTGCTTGTGTGTTGTATCAGCTCTCAGATGTACATGACTTTAGATAAAAATGTCTGCTAAATTAAATTGTAAATTGTAAGTTGTGATGAAATAAATCTTTACACAGCGAATACAGCATCATGGTCCAATAAATCCACCACAATATAAAAATATTTTATGTCTACATCTGCTAGTGGGCCATCACAACGAGATGAGGAAAGATATATTAGTTCAGTCCAAGAGAATCTTGGTATTGCCAACAAACTGCCAACTATTTTGATAATCTGTTAATTGCTTTGAGTAATTTTTAAGAGAAAAAAAGTCAAAATTCTCTGATGCACTTTCTCAAATGTGAGAGTTGTTGTTGTGGTTTCTTTAACCCTTTATTACAGTTTACTAAATATCTTTGGGTTGTGGACAAAATAAAACATTTGACACCATAATTGTGCACTTCGGGAGACACTAAACAAAAACCTTTTTTTTTCACCATTTTGTGGCATTTCACAGACAAAAGAACTACTTGATTAATTGAGAAGATATAATCAGCATTAATCAACAATGGAAATAACCGTTAGTTGCAACCCTAGTTTTAAACTTTGAAACAAGTGGAACTGTCAAAATGGAAAGAAAAACAACCGTGCAAGCATGAGACTGTTTACACCATCACTACAGAACCTTTCAGTGTTAGTGCCATTTTCTTGAACAGGACATGTAATGTTCTTTAGTTGGGCTATCTTATTCATTCAAGTGCTAAGTAATGGTTGTGGGACAAACTTAAATTGGCATGTTTCTGCAGCAATCCTTTCTTGTATCTTGCATTCATACATGACAACAATATTTCATGTAAAACTACAAAGAAAATGGTATAATCAGAGGTTGAGGGAAGAAGAAGAAGAAGAGGCAGAGCTCTATGCATGCTTGTGTGTGTGCTCCTGATACCTCTCTCGGTGTGAGCAAGGTACTGAGTACAGCCTTCTGTCTAACAGTCATGGAGGAATGTATTGCTGTTTCATCCCCTTATCACAGCTCTGTTGCATGTTTGGAAGAGGTATATCTATATATATATATCTATGTATATATATATATGTATGTATGTATGTATGTATGTATGTATATATATGTATGTATGTATGTATAATAATAATAATATATATATATTTCTAGTGGAGCCCCAGTATAAAGTGTTTGCAGGCCAAGATGATGTCTAAATTGAATCCATATTTTAATACTGGAGGACACTATCATAGTATAACAGTCAGTATAACAAGAAATAGAAGAATACAAGGGTGAGTACAGGAAGGGTTTCAATGATACCGGGTGAAAAGAATTCGACTCCAAAATCAACCATGACGGAGGGCCCTCAATATCCCCATATTTGACCCAATAGTTCAAATTTCTTATGTTTGTTGCCTAATAATAGTACAGGAAGTTTGGTAACACCATTCCGCCCTGAGCTTTGGGCCTCTGTAAAACTTGTCGACGTAACCTTGGAGACTTCTTATTCCAAACAAAACCGAGAATAATACTGTCCACTTTATGGAAAAATGAAAGAGGAAGAAATATCGGAATACATTGGAATAACTATAAAAAGTGCGGGAAAACATTCATTTTAATTGCATTGATTCTGGCAGCTACAGAAAGATTTAGTAGGGAGCACTGCTCAAAATCCTGTTTAATTTGTGTGAGCAGCAAGAACTTATATATATGCAACATTCTATATACTGTCTATTTGTCTGAGCCAGGAAAATATAACTCATAGCACATAAATTATGCACATATGAAGACAAAGAGTTGTTGTCCGTTTATGACACGTTTATGAAATATACCCTTAAGTGTGCCCTTTCTATATTTTAAACCAAAATTGAAAAAAGGTCATTTTTACATCTAAATTACTTGAAAGATTACATTCTAATTAAATCTGAATCTGAATCTGAATGAATCTGAAATAATTTATATGAAAATTCTTACTACTAGTCCAACACGCATAAACCAGTATAAACCAGCATAAGCGAGTATTTTGTTTCGATATGATGTAAATATCTTTAATACATGTGTTTGTAATCTCCAAACATTAACTCTGTGTTTACCTTCATAGTTCAAAAAATAATACTTTGTCTCTTATAATGTGTCCTGAAAACTGAAGAAACTCAGCCCTTTGCCTTTATATTTATCAAAGTTCATAGATTGGTTAGGATGGTTGGTTAGGATGTAATCTATAAAATTATTTTGGATTTAAAGATGAGCAATTTCACATTTTGGTTTATTATTTATAGGATATATTCCCTACTATGGTATGAAGGGGCAACACTCATGTCTTCATATATGCTATGCCTGAGTTTGATTCTCCTGGCTCTTATTTTGATAGAGCTTATTTAACTTCCGGGTCAACTGTCTGCCTTTCTGCTGTTTTCAAGTCAACAAGTAAGAAATAAAATTACACTGAAACTGATCCCTTTTTTTAGTATCATTATTTAGATTTTTACTCTTGTTTTTATGTCTGCTGGCAAAAAAAAAAGAAAAGAAAATTAGCTCTCTTTACCCATTTTTGTTTTCTGGTTCAAAGCACTAACTTGAGGGTATACTCCCTCTTGTGGCAAAAACAGGCAATAACTCAGGGTTTCATCTGTACAATGTGTGAGTATACCTATGAATTGCTGGCTAAAAATTACACATTTATTTTTCAGAGAGGAAACTGGTGCCCAGTGACTGTTTAGCTATCTCGGTTACATCTGAACATAAAACAATAAGTCCCTGAGTAAATGGGACAACACAACCTTCAAATACTATTTCTGTATTTGCTTTTAACTAATATCTTGCCTTTTACTTATAATATTTGTGCCTTTAGTGATGCTTTGCCTAACTGACACAAGCCATATATATATTATATATATTGATATCTTGTTTATTTAATGTAATTTCACTGTAGTTGAAGGCAAACACAGAATTAATGTTTGAAGGTTGCAATGTCCTGTTTGCTAAAACATACATGTATTGTTTTCCATTGTGATATGACTGACAGGAAGACTTGACACAGAAGTTAAAGTAACTTTATGAAAATAAAATATATATATATATATATATAAATATAATAAATAGTCATTGGATATTGGTTAAAGGCAAATACAAAATTAATATTTGAAGGTTGTAATGTCCTAAAGCAGTAGTTCCCCCAAAAATGAAAATTCACTGAGTGAAGATCTCCAGTTCACAAAACACTCCCGGGGTTTCTGTGGAAAACAGTGTTGCAGCCAAATCCAGTACAATTGAAGTGAACAGTGACCAATTTTAAAATGTCAAAAGAATACACACAAAACCCCCCACAAAATGTCTCATACTGCTCATGTGGTGTAATCCAAGTGTCCGTAAGTCGCGACATTAAAATTTGACCCAAAAAGACGCCATTTACACCATGTTTTTAGCCTAAATGTCAAGTGTAGCCTCTCAGACTGTAGCTGCTTGCACAGAGATAACTGAACAGTCATTGGACACCAGATTCCTCCTTGAAAAATAAATATGTAATTTTTAACCAGTAATTCATAGGTATACTCACACAATGTACAGATGAAACCCCAAATTGTTGCCTATTTCTGCCACAAGAGGTAGTATACCCTCAAGTTAGTGCTTTTAAGCCAACAAAGAAAAATTGGTAAAGGGAGCTAATTTTCTATTTTTACTGGCAGAAATAAAAACAAGAGAGAAATCCAAATAATTATTGTAAATTATACTGGTGTTATCTTATTTCTTACTTGTTGACTTGAAAACCGTTGAAAGGCAAACATCTGACCTGGAAGTTAAATTAGTTCTATCAAAATAAGAGCCAGGAGAATCGAGCTTATGAAGAGAAGAATGTTGCTCCTCAATACTACAGGAGGGAATATATGCTTCAAAGTGTGCCCTTTTTGGGTTTTAGCTTTAAACCTATGGAGCTATATTTGGGCCAAATGTTTTGAACTTGAAAAATAAAATTTGAAACTGTTTTGATCTTGAATTTTGAAAAATACATCAGTGTATTCAAAATAAGTGTTCAAAAAGTTTTTTTCAGGTTAAATATAATTATGATTCACTCTGGTAATTATTTTGAATAAATTATTTTCATTTTTCACTTTCATATATTTAGATATTTGAGATCCTATTTCTTTCAGTTACAAATTTTATCTTTTCAGATTCGAATATTATTTTTTATAGTTTCAAATCTTTTTTTCACTTTCGGATCTTTCTGTTTCAGTTTCAGATCTTTTCTTTTCAGTTTCAGAATTTGGTATGTACTCCTTACAGCAGTGGTTCCCAACCTTGGGTCAGGACCTCAAAATGGGTTTGACAGATACTTAAATAAATAATTGCTAAATTAAAATTAAGGAGGAACTGATGCTCTGTGTTACCTGTTGTCACAGTGACATGACGTCTCTGTGGGTCAGACTTGTGGCTCTGTGCTTTTTCACTCACAAAAACAAGCCCTCCCTCTTCCCTCTCCTGTGTCTCCTCTTCATTTGCTCATAACAGGCGGTGCTGAAAACAGTGACAGAATTGACATTGTACCGCGTTGCATCACCAAACTTTCATAAGACTCAAGTGTAGAATAAGTTTGGGTTTTATAAGAAAGATGAGAAATGCTGCTGCAAATCATTTATGCAAAACGTGAAAGTAACCGTATATTAAAAAATAAAGCCAGTAGGACATAGTATTCATTGGATTTTAGTCAAAAGCAAATACAGAATTAATGTTTTAAGGTTGTAATATCCCGTTAACTCAAAAACGTATTGCTTTACTCCCTGAAAAATCAATAATTAATTTTCTACCAGTAATGCATAGGTATACTCAGACATTACACACATAAAACCCTGAGTTGTTGCCAAACCATGCCACAAGAGGGAGTATGCCTTTAAGTGAGTGCTTTTTTTTTTTTTTGTGGTTTAAACCAAAAAAGAAAAATGGGTAAAGAGAGCAGTTTTTATTTTTTGCTGGCAGAAATAAAAACAAGACAGGTTTGTAAGTTTACATTCATGAATATGGAATTTACACAGTAGTAATATTAGATTAATAAAAAAAAAAAAGCATCTTTTTCTCTATACTCAACACTTCCTAATATAATATTCCTCTCCTCAAGAGCAAAACCTCATCTTGTCTACTATATAGTCATACCAGAAAGATGTGTTTTGGACAAGACCAGAAAAGATGGCCTAGAGTACCATCACCTGACTTACACTTATTACAAGTAGAAGAGACAGAATTAATGACTTTAAACTGAATGAGTTGAAGTCTAACATTGATAGAACATGCTTTAATCCTGCCCAGCCCTTTTGCCCATAACTTGTTTGAAATGTCTACAACAGTGTCCTTAATCCATGCCTCTTTAATGTGGAGAGAGGAGGTTGCCAATGAGAAAAGACCTACAAATTGTGAAATTAAATGTTTGGAGGTAGGGGTTTTAGTTGTAAGCTCATAAAAAATGTGTTATTTGGGGATCGTATCAAAGTGAGGGAGTGACTGTCTGACAAAATTTCTAATTTGCAAATAGCGAAAGAAGTGACCAGGAGGCAGATTAAATTTCACCTGAAGTTACGCAAAAGAAGCAAGATGGTTGTTAATATAGAGATCCTTAATAGTGGACAGTCCCTTATCTGACCAGTGTGAAAAAACAACATCCATCTGGCCTGGCTTAAAAGGGGTTCTGACATATACGAGCATAGATGGACAAATCTGGGAGGCTCAGCACACCTTTGATTTGTTTTAGGATCTTAAATGAGTTATGCAAAATAAAGTCATCCTTTAGCCATTTGATAAGTGGATTTGGCTTCGAAAATAAAAAGGCCATTAAAGAGGCTCCAGTGAGTAAGACTGCATTACAAGACTCAATCTCAGGCCATCTGAGACAGGTACTGCTCTCCTGTCTAGCAGCAGAATGATGAGAAAACCCATGATCTGGCATTGCAGGCCCAGTAATAATGTTGGAAGACAAGAAAGCCCTGGCCACCTTCGTTAGCCCAAATGAAGGGCATATTTTAAAGAACAAACATGTAAGAAAAATCGGGACATGTTGAAAGAGAGAAATAAATTTGGGGAGTACTAGCATCTTAATAATATTAACGCATCCGATTAAAGAAAGAGAGAGAAATTTCCATTTATCTATCATAGTTTTAGTCCCCAAATCCAAAAAAATAAGTTTAAAAAGAAATTTAGGGTTTCTGCACTGTAAAACATAATAAGTTGACTTTACTTAAAAAAATATGCTAACTTGCTGCCTCACAAAAAGTTATTTATGTTGACTTAGATGAATTACATTGGATTTACTTAATTATAATGAGTGTGCAGTACTTAAATTAACCTAAATAAGTGGATTATAGTAACTTGTTTATTTAGAGTTTGCAGTACTCAAATTATTCTAAATAATTGGATTATAGTAACTTGCTTATTTTGAGTTTGCAGTACTCAAATTATCCTAAATAATTGGATTATAGTAACTTGCTTATTTTGAGTTTGCAGTACTCAAATTATTCTAAATAATTGGATTATAGTAACTTGCTTATTTTGAGTTTGCAGTACTCAAATTATCTTAAATAATATGATTAGAGTAACTTGTTTATTTTTAGTATGGAGTACTCAAATTAACTTGAATGAATTAGATTACAGTAACTTATTTATTGTGAGCTTCCAGTACTCAAGTGATAGCTTAATTCGCTTTAGTGTTGCTCATCCATCATATTCAGGTCAACTTAATGTAATCTAACTTTGTGAGAGCCACACTTGGCCACTGTACTCAGGTTCAACTCAAGGAGCGAGGGACGGATTAGTATAAAAAGTAAACACATGGGCCTGGTTTTGGTATTGACGAGGCTAGTTCAGCTAGTTGGCTGAGGTCATAAAAATAAAGCGTTTAGCTTCTCAAAACAATATGCGTTCAAGAGTGAAACATTGGCATCACAAAACCATTGTCCACGAAAAAGTCTGACCTCACAATCGCTTGGCACTATTTTCTCTGAGAGAGAGAGAGAGAGGGAGAGAGAGAGAGAGAGAGAGAGAGAGAGAGAGAGAGAGAGAGAGAGAGAGAGAGAGAGAGAGGTGGTCCAAGCTGAAGTTGGACCCACAACTGTCTCTCATGGCTACAGCTGTGGGTCCAACTTCAGCTTGGACCACTTCTCTGTCCTTCCTCTCTCTCTGCCCGTTCCAACTCCATCTGATGAAGTTCGGCATCTGTTTATTCAGGTTCATAAAGGTATCCCTGGCTCTGTGCTAAAAGTTTCTTGACCTAAAAGAACAACAGCACATGTTAATTTCATAAAAAAAAACCCACACACACAATGAAGGGAGAACACTTAATGGATTAACTCAGTGGAATTAAAATTTATTTTAAAATGCTCAACAATGCATTTAACAGAAGACACTGGCTCTTGACAGGCTGAAGAGTGTTTTGTTAATGCTCAGTATAAAAGTGAACAATCAATAGTTTGATTACAAACCTACTTAACATTCTTTTATGAATTTTTATTCATCAAACTATTCAATCCAGGTGTGCCTTGCTGCAACAGCCAACAGATGTCAACATATGAGGCAGTATAATCGAAAACGACAACTTCTCAGCCGAAAAAGTCAGTTTTGAGTCTCCACTACATTTTTTGAATAAACATTAGCTCAAACAATTGAACTACCTGGGAACATGTTCCAGTTTTAGACAAGAAAAATATCAAAGAAATAGCCTCTCAACAAAAATGCACAACATATAAAAAAAATTATGTTCCTGAAATAATTGCAAGAGAGAATATTATTATTAAGAACTAAACCCTTTCAGAGAATCTTTCTGAACTAATCATTTTTAGTTCTGTAGCTTAGGGTTATCTTGGGTGCCTATACTTTTTGAAGACCAAAGTAACAACCTGAAACATGACGAATGCACATTAACAACAAATATTTCCTGTTCTTCCTCTCTTCAAAATAAGAGTCCTGGATGTGTTGTCATTACTTGTACAAAAGCACATACATTTAAAAAGCACATACATTAATTTAAAAAAAGGTTACAATTCTTTCTTGGTATGAGACACAGGAAACTATTGATATTACTAAAACAATAATATTGGTGTGTCAACACTACATAGGCATTTTAAATTATTGGGATTATTATCTTGCAGGAGCTGTAAGTGAAGCCTGTGCAGTGTGGACATACTAATATTGCTGATATTTCCGTGTCTCCTATTGAGAATGAAATATAATCTTTTTGTTAAGTTGCTCACACCAAATGGGTTTGGGTAAATTTAAGTCAATTTTCTTTTATACAGGTAATGCTGGGACATCTGGGACTCTATTTTGAAGAGGGGAAAAGGTTTTTGCACTGTATCAACTTGCCTACCCCAGTAGTTTGTTTTTCAAGCTAAGCAGTTTTGGAGGGAGTGTTTTGCTTCCCAATCCAAGCATGACTGCTTGAATGAATCTGAGTGTGTTCGCCATGCATTTTGGGTAATCTAAGTGAAGAGCATACATAAGTCCAAACATGAGGCAGACTGCCTGGGGAAAGTCTCTAACATTGTCCATGACAGTACTTCCCTCAAGTATGATGGCAGTGGAAATGGGCTGGAGGTGCACTGCATTTAGACCCTGCTGCTGAGCATCTTCGTTGACCACGATCAGCACCCCAACTGTCACTGAGGCAAGTGCTTCTTCCTTCGCTGTATCCTGCAAAAGAAGCACACACAACTACCTTTTGAATCTGGTCTTCTTTTGGGAAATTCTGTAGACTGGAAGTGTGAGATTGGGGAATTCACATCCTTAATTTAATTACATTATGTACTAATTTAGGGATTCTGATCATTTATGAGTGAGATTAGAATCCACCTGATTCTGATCAACTGAAAATAAGTGTATTTTAAATAGGGCTGTCAAACGATTAAAAATTTTAATCGAGTTAATTACAGCTTAAAAATTAATTAATCGTAATTAATCGCAATTCAAATTATCCCCAAAATATGTCATACTTTTCTGTAAATTATTGTTAGAATGGAAAGAAATGACACAAGGCGGATATATACTGTACAGCAACATACTGTATTTGTTCATTACAACCATAAATCCACAATGAATGGCATTAATATTGTTCAAGAACATTATTTATTTCTTAGACAGTTTTTTTTTTTATCTCTTCAAAATCAACAAGACTTTTTCTTTCTTTCTTTCTTTCTTTCAGTAACAGGACAGTATTTTTCCCCCTCTTCAAACTAGCACAACAGGGCCACTCTTTTTTTTCTAATTAAAAATTCAAAACCAGAAAATCTACCTGCTTTGAGCTTCACCATATAAATCAAATGTTTCTTCTGCTGTGTCTCTCTGTGTGTGTGTGTGTGTGTGTGTGTGTGTGTGTGTGTGTGTGTGTGTGTGTGTGTGTGTGTGTGTGTGTGTGTGTGTACATTTAAATGTGCCCTCTTCTCTACTCATCCTCTAGCCCAGGGGTGTCAACTCAATCACAGAAGGGGCCAAAGTTTAAAACACAGTCTAAGTCGCGGGCCAAACAGGATTAACATTTATTAAACTGTCTAAAACTGACTATTTTTAATTCAGAAATATGAATTTGAACAGCCAGACTGCAACAACTTTTTCCTCAATAAAATAAATAAGATTTAAAATATTTTTTTTCTTCAACAATAACAAAGGAAAACGAGAATATTTCAGCTCAGAATATTTCACCTAAATATCCAGGTGGGGGGTTACATTTGAAAATGCTTGCTTTTTGTCTGCACACAAGATATCGCACACTTTAATCATGCAAACCCTCAATGGCACTGCATTTGGCATAAAAGTCTGCTCATATAATAATATTACAAACCCATCAGTCCATCAGGTACAGATGAACATATTGACCTGCTCAATTTAACATTAAGGCCAAAACGCACTGAGAACTTCAACAGAAAAGTCAACTGTAGCTTCTATGGTGCACTGCAGGCTTCAGATTTAAAATGTAACACCACAGAACCAGCAGTATTTTAGGAAAAGGTTAAACTGCACACTGACAAGACAGAGTCTGTCCTCTTCATCATGACTTACAATAATGCAGCAATTAAGTATTTAAAAGTACACAAATCAGACTTGGAGTAAAAAAAAAAAAATCGCGCACCACATAAGTGTACATTAATATTATGATTCATGATCATAAAAAGTTTTTTTATCTCTCTCCCTCTCCCTCTCTCTGCTGTGGGTCAGTCTTATTTTTATTTTTTACCTGGTTTCAGGTGGAGCTGCAGCTCATCTCCCTCGTCATATACTTGTGTTTCTTTGCACTGAGTCAGTTGCCTAAACAGACAAACCTGTTTACATTGTCGTTTGACAGAAGCTCGCGTCTTCGTGACTGCGAGCTGATTAATTTCTCGAGTTGCGCGGCAGCTGACGCAGTGCATTGTGGGACTTGTAGTATGAGTGGTGGGAGTGCTATTTACCGACGGGCCATTCATAATAGACACGTGAAATTATCTCGCGGGCCGTATATAATTTGAATCGCGGGCCAGATGTGGCAACATGTGCTCTAGCCAGTCGCTGCAAATTACTATCTGCTTATTTATTGTTCCATCTGTATTCTTTTTAAACTGAAATTCCCCATCCAGAGGGCCAACCTGCTCTTCCTCCATGTTTACATTCACCGCACGCATGCATCCGCTCTGCTCACTGCGCGTCACTGCACTTCTGAGTGGTATTATGGGATGTATGGGGCGGGTCATTCTGCGCATGCGTCAAATACGTGAAAATTTTTAACGGCACTAATTCTAAAAATTAATTATCGCCCGCTAACGCGATAATTTTGACAGCAGTAATTTTAAATATTTGACAACACTATCAAACGTATCAAATATGATTTGTCAATAACTTGAGATCAATATGTTTCTTTCTTCTTTCAATATGTTACTTACAAAGCAAGTCTTGTAGACCTCACTGGAGTCATCACCAAGCACAATAGGAAGGCCTCTGAGGACAACGAAGTGCCGTCACATCTGGCGACTAAAAATACAGAGAGAGAATAGATACAAGTTAAGAACTTCGTAGCATTTTGAGGGGTGGGGTGGGGGGTATGTGTTGATATACTTTTCTATATTTTCTCTAATAGTTCATAGCCTCATAATAGAGACAGGGCTTTAAGTTTTATTAGTATAATTGGTAACATTTAAATACCTAATTTTACACATCCCAATTTCCCTGTAAACATTTTCTTTGTTTTCATACAAACTCAACATTTCAATTAAATTTAAAATAAAATGCCCTTGTGCATGCATTTCATTGAGCACTCACTTGAAATGTGCAAACTACCATACTGTTGGACTTTCTTGTTACGAAGAATGACAGACTGAGAGACACATAAAAACCTGTTGAAATTGAACAAAAACATGTTGAGATGAGTAGTCCACAACAACTGGTATACGTGTTGTGAAAGGATTTTAAAAAACATGATTTAATTGTTGAAGTGATTTTGTTAGTGTATTTATGGGTACACATCACTGGTACGGTCACCAAGGGTACATCTGTCTCGCTTGCTCTCCACAGCAGCATGCAGCAACACAGCAGAGAGGAAGGCAGTGTGAATGGTATGTGAAACAGGCCTAAGGTGTATTGCCACCACCCGTTATTACTGGAGTGTAAATTACAAAATCCTTACCAGGCAGTTGATGTGCTGCATCAAGTCTGTCAGTTTTTGTCCTGTAGTTCCTTTTTTGGACTTGAAAAGCTCGATGAAGCGTGGGGTGTGTTGGTCTAGGGCTTCATAGAAGTCTCCTTCAAGGTTCCTACTGGCGACGCGATTAAACTCAGCAAAGACCTGAAAAAATGGAGAGTGGAAGGAGGGAGAGGGATAGCAACATTAAACTGACTGTCATTCAATTAATACTGTAGAAAATTAAAGAGCTTAACATATGAAACTATGGTGAATAATACATTACTACTTATATTATTAAACAAATAACATTAGTACACATACTGACATTGAAAACATTTTACTGATTTGTATATAGTACAAGAGTAATTTTTTGAGGATGATGTGTTTTAATATTCCACCTCACAGCATTGATATGTTCTGACTGACATTTAATCTGCTGGAAACTTAATGGGGGAAGGCAGGCCAAAACGAACAAGTAGCTTACCTGTCTCTCAGTGAAAAGTGCTGGCCAACGTTCAACCGTGCTCTGCACAGCAGGCTCCTGTGTCACTATCTCCCTTCTGCACAGTGGGAATGTTTGGTCCATCATTTGCGAGACTATAGTGGCATTGGGTTTTTTTTTCTTCATTTCCTCGATGACAATCTTCCTGGCATTTTCAAGGCTTCTTTCATCATGTCCGTCAAGTAAATTAGGCAAATAATTGGCTTCACCTCTTTTTGGTCGCTTGACATTCTTGCTGGATGATTCTCCATCTGGATTAAGTTTACTTCTTTTACCCCCATTTATCATTACATCATCACATCCTGCTTTTCGTAGCTTTGTACGATAGTTTGCCATCTTGAATTTTATGCTATTTTTCCAGCCATACCACCCTGGCTGGGGACCAGGTTCAGTGAGACTGGGGTGCTTACTTATCAGTGATTTTGCGACACTGCTGAAGTCGTCATCGTTCGGGTACGCCTTGAAACTGTACATTGTTTTGGCGAGCTTCTCAAGTATGTCATGTTTCATGTCTTGTGATGGAGTAATTGGGAGACGGTCTTTCATGAATGAAAGGTCTGCCTGTCTCAGCCTGTACTCTACATCCACTGAGAAATTGGGTATGTCGAAGAACTCTGGCCACTGTTTTCTAAGCGAAGGTGACAATTCAGCGCGGGACAAGATCTCAGTGTCTACTGTGCTGCAGTCTGATTCTTCGGTGGGTGAAGACAGGGCGGTCAACTCGAGAGTCACAAGAGGAATTACTTTCAGCCTAGCTCTTGCAGGCAAATCTGTTACTTCAGTCAAATTGCATAGCGCATTACTGAAATCTGGATCTTCATATTGGAGTTTGAAGTCGTACTGCAGTGACAGCTTATCCCGCAGCTGTGTTTTTAGTTCTTCAATGGAATCTGGTCTATCATTTAGGGTCAGCTTCCTTATATCATCTTCATCAATGACAACTCGGAGCATCAATCTTTGGTCCATCTCGATGTCACCTCCTGTGAAAAAATGAGATCATCTTGAGACATGCAACATCTCAGTGTTTAATCCACTTGGCATAATATGTACCGTTTGAGTGTAACAAGCTGTTTGCCATGAACTCTGTAAAGTGACAGAGGAAACACATCATTCAAATCTGACAACTGGGTGACTGAGAAGATGGGCAGATGGCTGCTGCAGAGGTCATACACTCTAAGATGCTCATCGTACCATGAGGTCATCAGTCTGCAGACAAATGCTACATCTGTGTTTATAACAACAATCTTTGAGATTTGTCTGAACTCTGGGAGCCCTGCGCAAGATCCAACAGAAATGACCATGTCAGAACTGTACTTGATGCCATCAATGATGACAGAGGAAGCTACAAAGACTGTGTTCAGCTGGTTGTTTCTTTGATTGAGCCAGTTCTGCACATTTTCTGGAAATGAGGAAACCATCACAGACTTCACTTTGTGAATTTCAATAGATGGCTTAAAAAAAGTTGTGGCAGCTAGATGGAAGGCCATCATTTTCTGATGTCTGTTTGCTAAAGTCAGGGGAATGTTTTTAAAGTTGTGAGAGTGATGCACAACTTTCTTGAAGAACTTGTGTTTCCCCTCAAAACGCATTGTCCACACATCAGATAGAGGACCAAAGGTTTGAATGAGCTGAGGGTAATGCTCAACGTAGTGGTCCTTTGGTTGTAGCTTTTCACCCGGGAAAACCTCCTGAAACAAGTGTCTATGGTCAGAGATTTTGCTATCAAGAAAGCACAAAGACTCTTCTGTAAAGCTTGTGGACATTGCCAATTCCACCACATCTTTTAAGGTGTTGTGCCGTACAAGGATTACCAATAAAAGGCCCACACTTTCTTTGTTCACTTTTGGGGCCTGCATGTACCCATAAAAGCCTGAGACCACATGTGGCTCCCAAGAGAACAAAGGACAGAGTCAACCCCCTCTTTTTGGATGACTCAGCAGAGCCAAACCCCTGCAGAACCCCCGCTGACCAGCAGGGGTCCCCAGGGAACCCACAGCTCCCATTGGGTGAAATCCGCCATGGCCAATGACGTCACGCACAACTATAATAACGCGAAGCGCACCCCAAGACAGCGCTTCCGACTGTGACCCCATAGTCAATGGAAGTGACCAGTAACTGCTCCTAAAGTTAGAAACTCGCCCCCCCCGTGGCGACGCTTTAGCAAGAGTTACTACTGCAGTATACCATTAGACGCGTTAGGCCTACGGATTTCACTCGCTGGTCCAGCTGATCTCCTCTCCTCTCCTCCACCCTGTGCGCCGAGGAACGCAGAACCGCCCGGTACGAGACCACGGACTGCCCCTCTCGACCGGATGCCCGCGGATGCGAAGCCTGGCAGATAACAAGGACTGCCCGCTTCAAAAAGAAGGATAAGTACACCTTCTTTCCCTGAGTGATTCCCTGCTACGAGCCGGAATCAGCTCACCTCGCCAGAGACCTGCCCCTTGCCGAGGATCGCAGAGCTGGATGCCCGCGGATGCGAAGCCTGGCAGATAACCAGAACTGTCCGCTTCAAGAAGAAGGACCAGGACGCCTTCTTTCCGAGTGATTCCCCGCTACGAGCCGGAATCGCCTCGCCTCGCCGAGGACCCGTTAGCCGCTGGGAGCCGCTAACCCCATTACCTCTGCCGCAACCAGGACGCACGAGGAACAACAACACATCACTCCACCTTCTGCAAAGTAAGAGGCTTTAGCTCTGGGCAGATATCAGATAGTGTGTGCTTTCCTTTATATCAGCTGTAAGGACTTGTGAATACGGACCGCCGCGTCCGGCTATATGCTGCAATTTTTAATGTGTAAAGACATTGTCTGTGTTACTGCATTTGTTATTCCCTTTCCGCTCATTTGTGTCTGCTTGTGATCCGACCTCATCGGACCGCTATTGTGTCGCCTCGCACTCGGGATTGGTCAGTACTTCGGCTGTGTTGGTTCAATGTCCAGATTCACGCCGCTCACCAGCTGAGCCGAGCGCGTCTCTGCGTAACACAGACGGGTAACTGCACCTCAATACCGCCTGCGTGACGACACCCTTGAGTGCTCTCCTTTCTCTCCCTCTTTCCTACTAACCTACACTTGGAGCCGAGTAACTTGAATCTCCCTCGCTACCTTCTCTCCTCCTTTATTGTGAGTCACGTGAGTTCTTGGCGAGCCTCCATTACGGGTGTAGTCAGTGGCCCTCGCGCGACGTAGTCCGCAGCGTCACCGCCGCCATCTTGCCACGTCTTACCCCCACTCGGGCTCACCCCCCCCCCCCCCCCCCCCCTCTCTCACACACACCTCGTTCCCTCACACTCACCTGCTCACACACACACACACACACACACACACACTGTCTTCCACACTCTCTCACACACACACATACATACACACACACACACACACACACACACACACCCTTCTTGATGCTTGTTTGTGTAACATGTTATAGTTAATAGGGTTTATACAGCAATGTTGATGTTGATTGTAAATTAATGTCATCAGTGTGAATAAATCCTGTTATGCTATAAAGAGAAGTTGTCCTGGTTTTTCGTACATATTGTGATAAAAGCTGGTTGACAAGGTCAGTGCTCGAGCTTTACTCCTTCTTCTGAATATTCTGAGACTGAATTACGTCTGATCATTGGTCCGGGTTTTTCCCGGTGGTGCCCCGTTATAAGCTAATTAGAATATTATGCTTACGTAATAATTAATTAATTATTAATTAATTAATCAATTTTCTTTTAATAATCCATAATTAATATTATTAATTATGAATTATAACCAATGATCTTATGTAGCTCCTGCACAACAAAGGTCATTAAAACCTCCCAGGTTTCATCACCGTCTGGAATGTGTTGACCAATTAATAATGGTAGAAGTCGGAGAAGAGTCCAATTTTCGTGACCATTTCCTCCAATTGTTGACTTTGAGGAGAAGGTCTTTGGAATGAGTTGGGGTTGATTTGCTCTGTCTGCAAATGTGTATGGGAACTGTTTAATAGCATCATTCAGGGCCTCAAGGGAGATAGTTCCCTTCGATATCAGTGCCTTTAAGCACAGAGCCAACTCTAGTGGAACAATATCCTCCAGAAGATCATGTAGAATGCCTGGAGGGTAACCATCAACGACATGAAAATGTTGCAAGCTTTCAGTAAGTGGACAGCTTCCTTTCACACTGTATTGTTGAGCCTTGGTTGAATCCTGTGACACCTCTTGCACATGTTTGTCATGGTTTTCTTTTGTTCTTTGTTGAAATAAGCCTGTCCGTACTTCTTTGTCCTGCATTTCCTCCCGCTTGGCCATACAGAATCGACAAACTTGGGTAACTCTGAAGCTTTCAAAGAACCCTCCCAAAGAGTGGGCAGCCAGATTGTCTGCTGCAACAAATAACACTGTGCCCTTAACAGTGGCTCCCAACTGTTCAACATATATGCCTTGTTGCTCAAGAAAAACAAGGTCCTGAATAAGAGGGTGAAGAATTTTGGCATAACCCTGGTCTTTGATGTCATTGGCCTTGCAAAGCAGAGCAAGCTGAATGGAATGAAGAGACGAGCGATATTTTGGGTGTAAATTGCCAAGTGTCCAGTAGATGGCAGTTTGTTTGTGCTTTTTTCTGGAGGTTCCCAAGGTTTTAGCCACCTCAAAATCATCAATATACAGTTGGAGAGCGATCCTGAATTCTTCCTCATTCAAGAAAGCACTGAAGCAGGCACCATCTCTGTAAGATTGGTATTTCTCTGACAAAGTTGCCTCATGTGACATGGTCTTTTCCAGAATTTCTCTATTGCTCAGTAATGTTTGCAGCATTTTTAGTATGGGGACATACACAACATCCTGCTTGTTTTCTAGGACAAATTCAACTGGCATAACCAAAGAGAATTCCCTTGAAATGTATGATTTTTGCCTGTTAGCAGTTGACAACGATCCCTCATCAGAAGTGAATTTGAGGAATACATTATTCTCAATGACCACTTGAGCTATCTCATTCACTAAAGCATCATCAACATTTGCACAATGCGTATGTAGAATTTTTCGAATAGAAGAAGTAGCAATGGCTGTGATAACAAATAAATTTGGTTGATCTGATCTATGACCTCTTGCAGGTCAGTTTCAGAGATGTTAAGAATTGATGACATTTTCAGGAAAAGAGCAGCTACATTGCGTTCCAACTGATTCTCTAAGTCCTCCACATCTTCATTTTGCTCAGCAACTTCACAGTCAATATCATCAACTTCAGGGTCACTCTCCTCTAGCTGAACACTCGTATTTTTTGGAAGTTCTTCAACTACATTTTTTTAAACAATTTCCTGTTTTAATGGTGTCTTGTTGTGCATCTGATGCTCTTTGCTTTTGTGTGCAGTAAAGGTAGAATAAACACTACTCTGAAAGTTACAGTCCTGATATGGGCAGGCAACCATTTGCCTCAGCTTAAGATGTCTTCGCAAATGGGTAAAGAAGTCTGCTTCTGTGCAAGGCTCCACAAAGTCGCACAACTGACAGTGAAATGCAGTTTCTCCACTTTTGCCTGCATCCTTTTGAGTGTTCCATGTTGAAAGGTGTACTTTGAGTGCATTAAAAGATTTAAATGTGCAGAGGCATTCCTTATGAAGGCATGGGAGTGGGGATGTCCGAGTGTGAAATCCATGTTTTAAGCGGTAATGCTTAAGCAAGTAGCCTCTCTTTGCAGCAAAAAATGTGCAGTACTTACAAGTCCACTGCATTAGGGAGCACTGCTCTGGTTGACCTGAAAAGACATGATAATTAAAAAACTAAAATGTGCAATAAATTATTTTTAAATGAAATGAAAGATTTTTTAAATAGTGAAATTGAAATATACAATGAATTTTTTAGTCACAAACCAAAAATGTGCTTTGAATTATTTTTTTAAACAGTCATAAATAAAGATGTACAATTAATTATTTTTTAACAGTCAAGTCGAAGTGTGCGATGAACAGTCACAAACTGCCATGTACAATGATTTATTTTAAACAGTCCAAAATTGGAATAAATTAACTTGATCCGTTTAACAATGGAATTGGTTTTATCATAATCCCACTGTAGTAACATTAATGTATTTCTGTTACCCAAACCCATGGAACTAATACAAATATTGAATGATTATTCAGTGTATGAAGCATTAGGTAAATAGCTTTAATTGCTGAGAGCGGGGTAAGTGTGGACAGTTGACCATCTGCTTCAGCCTGAATGGAGGACAGTGAAAAAACACACAATTAAGGCAACAATTTCAAAATATAGACACATAAATCAACACACCAGGTTGTTATAATATCACTCTTGTTAACTGTATTCCTATATTGAGCTTTAAATTCAGTGGCAAAGGAGAAATCCTTTAGAAAATACAGAGATAAGGACCCTGACTCTCGTTACATTGTCAAAATAAATTAAATCTGTGTGGATCCTTAGGTGTAGTTCACATCAGTGGCGCCGGGGTCGCTCGCGCTCTGCAGCGATCGTTTCGGCGAATGGCCTGTTTTGGGCGCGAGCCGCGAGCCGCAAGCGATCGTGTCAATCTTGGCAGGAAGTCACACATTAAACAACGAGAGAATCCGGTCAATTTTCTAAATTAAATCAATTTTCAAAATAAAACACCGAGATTGACAAATACCATAGCCCTCTCCGTGTGCGTTTGTTGCCTATTTGTGTTTATTTATCTAAACAGAATGCAACAGAGATGAAAACACACACACATTGACACACATATATACACAAAGGGTACCCACACACACACCGACACACCTTAGGTGTATATAGATGACCTATATACGTTCAGGGTACACATAGCCTACACTGACAGACAGACATACACACACACACACGGACACACAACGACACAGGCTACACATACACAGCTGAGGGGCAGAGGCCTTGTCGACCGGTGCAGAGAAATGAGCATCTGGTGTGAACTGGAAGGCTGCGGCTAGCGCGCGATTTTCGAGGGCGAGCCGCTTTGCACGCTTCGGCGTCCGGTGTGAACCGGCTGAAACTAACTTCCCTGTGCGGGTCGGAACACCGTGGTCCCAGTACCGAAGCTCCGCCACACCCACAACAACGCCAAACGGCTGACCTTCTCTCTCACACTACATAAACTGTAGTCTACATTTGTTTAAAAAAATGGTAACGTTACTGTGCTAGTGGTGATATTTGAATTTGATTTTGTTTACTCCTCCCTGGCAAGCACACAGCGCTACACTACAACAAGACAACGCGACGGTTTACAAAAGAGTAAAATATTTACTTACCAAATCAATGTGCTAAACACAAGTAGGCTAGGTTAAGGTGTTGAAGGGAGCTCCTGGTTGACCATGCGGTTGACGTGGACATGTGTAGGAAAGTTCTGGTTGCGCGAAGTAGATGAGGCAGGTCTGAGCATGTCCAATAAAACGCCCAAAGCACACTGGGTACAATAAATTATTCTTTCTAATTTGACTTAACTGGGATAATTCAAGTTAAGCATGTTTTCCAACCCCAAATTACTACTTACTTATTTAAAATTAGTGTTCATAACAGGTTGATGAAAACTGAGTTTGGTTCACTTATCATATTTAATTAATTTGTATGTTAGCATTTGCAGTGTAGTGATATTAATCCCGAGATACACAAGGTGTTTAGTGGAAAGTCTGAAGGGTAGATTACCAAGAAAGCCAGCGTCGAGACCATGAGAGAAGGGCATGAACAAACTTTTTCCCCAGTTAACACTAAAAGATCTAAGAACATCCCTGTCTCCCCTTTTTGATATAATAAACAGCTTTGGGCAGCTTTCTGGGTTTAGAGACAAGATTATATCATCTGCGTACAGACCAATGGTACAATGAGATGTGCCGCAACCAGAGGCTCGAGAGTCAGCGCAAAGAGCATTGGGGAGAGGCAGCAACCCTGCCTGGTTTCATGGTGCAGTGAGAAAGGGGGAGACCTGTCATGATTAGTCAAAACGGAGGATTTGGGGCAAGAATAGTAGCAAACATGTACTTCCATTCAATTTGATCAAATGCCTGTTGGGAATCCAGGGAGATAACTGCCAAGTAAGGCAACTTAGTAGAGTAAATTATATTCAATGAACGCTGGGTGGTTAGAAAAGGAAAATCTATCTGGAATAAACTCTGTTTCAGTACCGTTGGAATTACTGTTGGTGGCTGAAAACAGCCACTAACAAAAACCGCTGTAAAAATATATCAGATAAATATTTTTCAACTTTTTTTGCATAAATATGTTAATTAGCCTCACTTCTGGTCAAAACTACTAAATATTTAAATATTTTTAAAAAAACAAAATGAAACAGAAAACCAACCATGCACCCTCAATATGCATTTGGTTTTCTGAGTTTAAATGGAAGTCAATGGGGAAATTTCATCCACCAACAGTATGAAAGGGAGAAAAAGTTCAAATCTGATGGTGCACAAAAACTAATAATGCATCAAAGTCAATGTTGTACTTATCTTATGTACATCATGCATGATGCTGCACAAATAGTTTTATTACTTTGTGAAAGCATTAAAACTTACAATAACACACATTTTTCACTTTTATTTCATTTATTATTTTGCAGGAAAAGATTAAAAATAACGTAATAAAATCAGAATTAAACAGCTCTGACTCACTTAAAACTGGTTTACAGCTAATTTCTGTTCTGCATCACATAAAAGACAAAATCATATAACAAAACAGAACAAACAAAAGATCCAGTACCACAGAAATTACTACGTACTTTGTTGAATCAATTCAAAGATTTCATGAGATGATCACAAAGTAACGATGGGTTCGTCCTTTGCCAGTGGTTATTTCTCTGTGTTTTTTGAATGTTTTTTTTTTATTCCAAAGGAATTATAAAATTGCTTGTCCTATATTATGTTTTTGGCATGCAGTGTTTTGTGTCACCATGTTTAACACTTTAACACTCAGTGTGTATACTTGTGTTACAGGACTTTGCTGCTGGATGTAAAATACAGAGTGGCAAGTGCGTTGTCACTATTAAGGTAAGTATTGGTTCTTTCTTTGTCAGACCTGGCTATTGGCAATGTATGCTCAGGCCTGGAATGAAGTCATTTTTAGGAGAAGTCACTTTGGCCTATGATGAATTCGCATTTATTTGAGCTTTCTGGACAAACTGTATGTCCTTTATGTCCATGAGTGTTATTTGAGGTCCAAAAAGTTTTTATGACCCTTGGCTCCATTTAATGCTAGTCGTCAGTGTTTCCTTCAAAGTGAGATGTCTCCCATTCTTTCTTAACTTAAAAGTCTACTCTGTTTGTGCAAAGGAAAAATACATTACATTGTTTCTCCAACCAAACATGTATAAAGAAATCACTACAGTTTCAAATAGGACAAATCGGACATTTTTTCCAGTATTTTTCACATTTCTTGGTAGCATGTCTCAGGGAAAAGGTCAATCGTTCCATAGTATAAATGGCATTAATTATTTCTATCCACTCAAGGATTGTAGGAGGTTCTATGCTCAACCATTTTCTGGTTATTGCTTTTTATTACTACCTGCTAGTAGTATTTGTAACAGGTATATGTCCTGTTTTTTCAGGACAGTTGATACATTTCCCAAATATATAACATTGAAATTAAAATCAAGCTCTGAGCTGATTATAGATCTGATCTCTGTCACCACATCTGTCTAGTAAGAAAAGATTTTAGGGCACTCCCAAAAAATGTGAAAATGACCAGCAGACATTTTACCACACATTCTCCAGCACCGACCTTGTTCGGGGTTGTGACTTTGTGATTTTTTAACCTTTGGAGTTATAGGTGTCTAGGTGTATTCCCTCCATAAATCTGAACTTGAAGTTGTAGACATTGTCCTACAAATATTTAACCAGTCATCTTCAGTCAGTGTTATGTTAGCTTCTTCCTCCCACCTTGATTTAACATACAGAGTGGAAAAACCCCTGTCCAGTTGTAAAGATGAGTAAGTCTTTGAGATCAATTTCCTATTAGAGTTACCTTTGTATGCATCAGTGAATATCTTAATCAATCTCAGTCCCTTCTCTCCAATAGTTTTAATATTTGTGTCAAAATAATGTCTCAGTTGAAGGTACCTGTTACAGTGATGATTATTGTGGGAATAAGAAGAAAGAAGAGATGACACAGGTGTACCCAAAAAAAATGTTCAATACGAGCTCGGGTTCTTCCACATCATACAGCATACAGAGTAAGAAGGAATGAACCAAGAACACTCCAACAGTTACAGCTTATATAGGGTTGTCTGACTAGACATAACCAGTTTATTTTTGTACCATGCAAATATGCCAACAATGGACAGAGTCTTGTCCACCAGACTTTCTGGCACCCTGCCATCCATATATCTGTCACCATACACGTCATGTCGGAGTGTAAAACATACCACACCGGTCACAGAAATACATCCTGACAGTACTTAAAGAAATTGCATTTCTCTGCGTTATATGTTTTTGAAAGACTGCATTTGTCCAGAGTTTCAATCTGTTGTCAAATTTAGGCGGTGTTGCCAGCGTAATATTCGCGCATTCCTCTCGAAGTTCAGGTCTTTAAATTCTTTATGCCAAATGTTTAAGGGGACTGCAGTCCATTTAGATAATTTGTCTAAATATTTCTTCTGAAGGGATTTTTCCCCAAGTACAGATTGAAGAGGTATGTTTGTTTGAGTTTGTTCTATGTCTTTCCATTTCGCATCATATGTAGGATCACACCAGCAAACCAGAAAACGTTAACTGTGCTGCTTTGTAATAATCTTCTAAGCAGAGTGAAGCCCTTCCTCTTCTGTCCTTGGGCAATTGTAATGTCTGAAATCGAATCCTAGGTCTTTGCTTTCCCCAAATGAAGGATGAAATCATTCAGCTCCACTCACTGAATTGCTTGGGAGGGACATCAACAGGCAATGACTGAAAAAGGTAGAGCAGCCTGGGTAATATATTTATCTTTATAACGTCTATTCGATTATACATGTTCATTGGTAATAATGACCAGCGATTTAAATCGGCCTTAATATCCGCTGTTATATGAGTATAGTTATGTTCATAGATGGCAGTTAGATCTCTAGGTATTTGTACTCCCAGGTATTTAATTATGTCACCCTTCCATTTAAAATGACATAATCTGTAAACTTTTTCTTGTGGTTCATAGTTAAAAGTAAGAGTTTGGGTTTTCTGTAAGTTCAATTTGTACCCGGAGTATGAACCAAATACTTTAAGAAGAGACAGTAATTTAGGCAAGCTTTCATTAGGGTTGGTAAGCGTCACAAGAATGTCATCTGCTTACAGACAGGTCTTGTGTTGTGTATCTCCAATCAATATGCCTGTTACGTCATTATCTTCTCTGATTGCCTGTGCTAGTGGCTCAATAAAGAGGGCGAAAAGTGTAGGGCTGAGGGGGCATCCCTGACGACATCCCCTCTCAAGAGACACTGTTTTAGATAAATTCCCGTTTATTTTAATTCTGGCTGAGGGAGAGCAATGAAGGTAAGGATTTCAGGCATCCAACTACCTGGCTGTTAAAACCAAATCGTCTAAGAACCAACCAGTTTGGTTTGTATCTATCAAATCCAGGATTATATTTTCCATTCGTTTTGTGAGTATTAATGCAAATAATCTGTAGTCCATATTTAAAACAGATATGGGTCTGTAAGAACTAGACTCTGTCCTATCTTTACCCGTGTTAGGAATTACAAAAATTACTGCTTGTGTCCAGGACGATGGAGTCTCCCCCCCTCGAAGAACATAATTAAAACATTCCTTAAGAACTGGTATTGTAATCTCTCTAAAGGTTTTATACCATTCCGATGGGTAGCCATCTGCACCTGGCATTTTATTCGTTTTTAATCTTGATATAGCCTTGTTTATTTCTTCTTCTATTATCTCTTGAGTTATTATTTTATTCTGTGTACTGGGAGACACTGTGCCATTATCATTATGTGTAGTGCATTCTTGACATTCTCCCTTTCTGTATTTCTGACATTGAGGATCATTCAAAAGATTAGTGTTAAATCTCCACAATGTGTCTTTGGGCTTGCTGTCAAAATGCAGTGTTAAATATACCCCTGCATGATCAGAGATATCCCTTACCCCAATGTTACATTTGGTAATCCTGTGGTGATCTGAATTAAACATAAAAAATAATCAATTCTTGAATATACAGAATGAGCATGAGAAAAAAAAAGTAAAGCATCTATCAAGTGGGTGTCGCTCCCTCCACACATGTACCATACCGTCTTATTATTTTTTTTGTTTTGTTTTGTTTGAGGAGTCCATAGAGGGATAAAGTTGGATATTCCAGTCTCCCCCACATACCAACACACCTGACACTTTCGTAGATATAAGATTAAAAACTTTTTTTGATCTGCTGTTTATTATTTCCTGGTGGTCTATAAACATTCAATAATGTCACTTGTTTGTGGTCAATTAAATCTTTGACCATTAAGTAGTGCCCTTCTTTATCGTTGATCTGTGAGGAGAGCTGGAAGTTTACCTTGTTTGAAATTAGTATCGCTACAGTGCAGTGCGCCATAGAAGCTTCAATTGACTTAACTATTGAAGTTTCTAGTGCATTTTGGCCTTAATGTTAAATTGAGCAGGTCAGTGCTCATCTGTGCCTGATGGACTTTGTCATGTAATTATTTGAGCATGTATTTTTATGCCAAATGCAGTGCCTCTGAGGGTTTCTGGGCATATTTGTCATTTAGGTTAATGTATTTGATTTAATAAAGTTACATTTGAATTACACTTTAAACACTTGAAAAATATCCCTTTAACCCTTGAGGCAGCCTTAAAAAAAACTACACACTTTTTTCCCAAAGGCCAAAACACATTGCAGGGTTCAGAAAAATGCAGTGAAGTGACGGTCTTTTTCAGACAGATATTTTAATCTGATTTAATCTGATGCTGTGGATGTGGGCCCTCAATTCTGCAGTGTCTCTTGACTGGTCCTGCCATATGATAGCCAGAATACTTTTGACTGCGGTCTGGTGTTTGCTGAGTGTCCTGTATCTCAATGCAGTTGTCTGGATGCGGGCCCTCAATTCCAGTGGTGGACAAAGTACTCAACCCCAGTACTTGAGGCAAAGTATAGATACTCCTGGTCAAATATTACTCAACTACAAGTGAAAGTTGCTCAGTCAAAATTTTACTTGAGTTAAAGTACTAGAGTACTAGAGAGTGGTTTTAAAAATACTTAAGTATTCAGAAGTACACATTTATAAAAATACTTAAGTATTTAAAAGTACAAATTACAAAGTACATTTTCTAATATCAATACATGCTGTATTGTTTTCATGATGCATTTACAGAAGCTTGTAACTCTCTGAAACCATCTAATGATGCACTGACCTGCTTGTAGAACCACTCTGCTACACAAAGCCTATAGAAACACCTATAAACACTTCAGCATAGAAATACAATCAAAACCAAAAAGGACAGCTGTTGTCATGTTCTGATGTAACTGTATTAAAATCACCACATAAAATTAGATTGAAGCTAACTGTAAGGAGTTCTCCAAGTCTGTTAAATAACTGAGATTTCTTTCTGTCTTCAGAGGCAGTATATATACATGAATTATGTGGTATTTTTCACCCCGATAAAAACTCTGCTGTCACCATTACTGCTTTTTGTTTGAATGACAGAGGGACAACTTGCTTGTTCTGGGTTATGGGTCCTGGATGATGTATTTCCACTTTTACATCAATCCAGAGGAGCTACTGTGATTGGTTTTCTTTTGTGAGGAACACAGCATGTGACCAACTGCATTTTAGAAAAGAAAAACACCAACAGCTGACTTCAAAGCTCAGTCGAAAAGTAACAACAACCTTCCTAGAAATGTAGTGGAGTCAAAAGTACGATATTTGTTTTTGAAATGTAGTGGAGTGAAAGTAATACGTTTCCAAAAAAACAAATACTCAAGTAAAGTACAGATACTCAAAAATGTAATTAAGTACAGTACTCAAGTAAATGTACTTTGTAACTGTCCACCACAACAACAAATAAGTAATGCGAGTTTAATATTTAAGAAATTGAGTGACTCGAACTTAAACTAACATCATTTAAAAAATTTTTGATTTAAGAGCTAAGTTGATTCCAAGTTTTAGAAAACTAAATCTGGTAAATTCCCTAAGGATTCTCTAGGAGAGAGGAGGCACCATGGTAGGTTTGTGAGGCTCGTGCACACTGCTTCTTGTAACCGGCGCCAAAAGTAAAAGACTGTGTGCCTTAGGGAGCCTTCAACGAGCTTCATGGTCAGGCCAATGGGTAGAATAAGAGGGCCCACCTTCATACCTCTCCCCTTTCCCATAGCTTTAATGCCTTGGGGTTCATACGTTGTCTCAAGCCAGAAACGAGGCCAGTGAACAGAGGTCAAGTTGTGCAGGGGACCCACGGTGGCAACCGGACAAAGGACAGAGCCATAGCCATAATTTTTCTGGGGGCTAAGGACCCGCTAGTACAGTCCACTGATCCATGAGTGCTGCAGGCAGCAGATTAATGAACATGCTGTCGCCTGCAGGAAAGTCTCAGTTTGTGGGTCTTGATGACACAAGATGAAAATCGCCAAAACTGCCCAATCAAGGGATACACCAGTGTATCCTCAGTCTGAGCTCCTCCCAGTAAATTGCACTGCTCTCTGTTCAGCGTAAATGAAAAGAAACTAAACTTAATTGATATGTTTTTTTTTGTTGTTGTTGCTTTTTCTGCATTTTACTGTGACACACCTAGTTTTCATACTGAAAATTATTCAGCTCTTGCAGTGAGCAAGGTGAACGAAAATTTAGAGTTGCATGTGTTGAAAATATCTGTTTGCTTAATCAATTTCAATTTTCACTGTAATCAAAGAGTACATCTAACACTTATTCCAAAATTTTAAGCACTGATAACCCTGAACTTTTGAGTTTATTGGCTCAAAAAAAAGTTAGCTTTACTCTAGTACTTGCCTAACTTACTCAGGTTTACAGTGAATAAATATTAAATAACAACAACAACAACAACAACAATAATAATAATAATAATAAATAATAAACAACCAGCCAAAAAGCTGGTATTTCTTTTTCCTTTTTTTTTGTAATTTTTTTTATAGCACCTGTTCATAGAAGCACCAAAGAAAAGACATTTGAGGAAAGTATCTTTATCCCTGAATTGCACCTCAGTGGCGAACCGTGACAATTAGAGCTGGGACTTCAGTTCAGCCAAAACTTTGCCAGACACCAAAAATGCAGCAAAATGGAAAAGGATTTTGCTGGAATAAGGGGGAGGCCGCAGTTAGCTCATGACATGTTTGTACTATATACAAACCATGCCATACGTGTCATATACGTGCCATATATAAACTCCACTTGAGGGCAGCAAACACCACACAATAATAGCTGAACAAGAGTTTTCTGTACTAAAACTTTACTGCAGTTACTGTTACTGTTACTATTGTTTGGGTAAGTTATAATTAAGTTTGTGTTTAATATTAAGAGCTGTACTAATGGATAAGGATCATGAGTCTCCAGTTTTATTTTTTCTGTCTACTAACACAGCTCTGTCTGCTGTCCTGTGCTGTGCTGTTAGGAGAAACTTTAATGAAGAAAATTCAAGTGTCTGAAAATTCTTTTCTAACAGACACCGGGATGAGCGCAATTTCAGTCCCGGACATGCAGATCCTCCACTACACCACGAAAGTCTGCCTTAAACAAGTCAGTACTATCAAGTCAGCCACCGAGCAACAGCGTTGGTCTCGATGGCTTAGTCACCAGCAAGATATCACTGACCTTCAAGAAGGCCTAAGGCAGGGGTCGGCAACCCATGGCTCTGGAGCTGCAAGCGGCTCTTCAGCCTCCTTGTAGTGGCTCCCTCTGGCTTTGACAGAAAAAAAAGAAAAGAAAGAAAATTAATAACAGTAATTTCTTAATTTAACTTTGATTTATTTCATTTTTATTTATTTTGTTGCACAGTTATCTTGGAGTTTGAGGTGATACTAATTTTAAAAAGTTTTAATAATCTGTCAACTAAAATATGCATCACATCCACGTCTATCCACGCCTTTACCTGCAGGGGGCTTCTTGAGTGTGCGATCCCCGCCCTCGGTAAGCCAACCATGAATAAATCCAAAAAAAGAAAAGTCTCAGAGGAAAATAGAGAGTTTAATTCTGCGTGGACATATTCCTTTGCCTTAACTGCCAGCGATGCTGGCTTACCTGTGTGCTTGATATGTGGCGAGAAATTAGCAAACCAAAAAAAATGTAACGTTGAAAGACATTTTCAGAGCAAGCATTTGCTGAAAAGTACAAAACAGGAAATTGTTCAGAAAATTACAGAAGTGCCTCTCTTTGCAAAGACCGTCAAGGACAGGGCCATTAAAATGGCATCAAACAGCACCAGTAAGCAAATTAATGACATCAATTCAGCTCAAGCATATTCAATTGCCTGTGATGAGTCAAGTGATGTAACAGCACTGTTATGCAGATGTGTAAACTCTGATGGGTTGCAGGAAGAACTGATTGAACTTATATCGCTAAAAGGCCAAACACGGGGGGAGGACATTTGTGAGGCTGTTGTGAGTTGCCTAAAAGCCAAAGGAAAAAAAACCCACTCACCTGGTGTCAGTGGCAACTGACAGTAGTATGAGAGGAGCACAGAAGGGCTTTGTGAATTTACTTCAGAAGTCACTGGATTGAAAGCTGCTGACGTTTCACTGCATCTTGCACCCAGAAGCACTGTGTGCTCAAACAGCATTTGGGGAAAGATTCAGTGAGTTCAGAAAGGGAAAAAAACACTCTGTCCTTCCCTGTCACACCCCTGGACATGGACCCATCCCTGCTGAACATTTCTGCATTCACAAGAGTAATTCAGCCCGATCTTGAAATTGAACTGGCCGACATATCGGATAAAGACTTATGGGTGTCCAAGTTCAAAAGCCTGACAGCGGATCTTGAAAAAGTCATCTGTCAGAAGGCCGTTCTCGCTAAAGAGCACTAATGGAGTGATATTGAAACCCCCCCCAAACCCGACAAACTTGTTTTTGAAACATGAAATGCCATTCCCGACACTTATATGAACATGAAAAACCATTTGAAGTCCTGTCCATCTTTGGCTCAACATACTTATGTGAGCATGAAGCATGAACTTCATAAATTCCAAATATCGCTCCCGCCTCACAGATGAAAATCAAGTCACATTAAATAGGTGAGAACACTAGCATTTAATAGGTTATTGCTTTTCAGAAAAACATTTATTTTAGACCCGGAGCTGATGTAGTTTTGTTTGTATGTTCAGGTGCTTTGGTGCTGATTGCTGTACGTGGCTGAGGAAAACAAAAACAGAAAAGGATGACAGCACACTGAAATGGACTTCACTATGTTTTATTTATATTAAAGTGGGCTAGTTTTTATTTTATTAATTTTACACAAATAGGCACGCATAGTTCAGTGTTTAATTCATTTCAAAGTAGGCCTACACATGCACACTAAACTTCTGTTTGGGGTTTTCCTTCATTATAACAGGTAAAAATAGAAAAAGAATAAAATTTATAAAATTTTATAAGCTGTGTATGTGTATATCTATATCTATATCTATATATATATATATAATCACTCTTTAAAAAACTGCCGCTTACACAACAATTTCTCGTTTTTTTTAAAAGTGCAGTAATCCATATTAGTGAATTATTACAAAGTAAAAAATTATCACCACTTAATTAATCAACACTTTTTAACCTTCTTTTAACTGATTGTTCTAATTATCTAGATGGCAAACTCAGATCTCACCCTCAGTGTTATCAACCCAGGTTCTAGCAACAGCAGGCAGCTATTCAGTTTTCAGTGAAAAAGCTGTGATAAATTCACTGTACACTACCTACCTAGCACCAAACAGCAGAAATTTGGTGCAGACCAAAACACAAATAAAGTGAATACAAAGTGATATTTGTCAGGTGGACCCCACCACCACCACCACCTGTCAGGACAAGCGGTTGTGGATGGATGGAATACTTTTTCTGAATCTAACTACTTCAAATTGGTATTTCTAAAGTGTTATATCATGACAGAATTTAAGTACAGGCCCTCACACTAAGAGCTGAAATGATTTGGTTAATCATATATGAAATGTCAGACATTTGTGAAAATACTCCTTCGATTATATTTCTTTATATTTGTGTATATATGCTGTATGTGTGTGTAGCCCTGTGTTGTTCAATCATAAAAAATGGAATTGATACTTTTTTAATATTTTGTTGATCTTATTTTATCACACTGAAAATAATTAAAATGCTATTACTGGTGTTACGGTTCTCAATTCCTTTTGTCAGACAGTGACTTGATGTTGGGCAGTTGCCTATTTACGTCACAGGGTGGTACTGTTGCGCTGCCTGTTCTGCAGTTGATCTGGTGGATCGCTCTGTTTATCCCTTCCAGGGCACCGTAGTGTTGGGATTTGCTCCGTGTAGGACGCCATGTTTTTCAAAGTTTATTTTCGCTTGCTCCGCAAGGTAAGCATTGGATCAGTATCCTACATTATGTCTAAACGTTAGCACTAAAACCACCCATCCTGTTCACTGGTTCATGTGTACATGTTGGGTGAAAGTCCGCCATGTGTTTCAGTGATAATTGGCCGTGTTTTTAACAGTTTGTGAGTGAGTTTGTGACACAGTGAGGTGTGGCTATGAACGTGGCTAGCATGCTGTATATGAGTAGACAATTGACTGTAATCTAGACAGGATGGAGCATTAATTTTTTGTGTCTACCTAGTTATTAATTTGAGAATGTAATGTTATGTTGGTCATTTGTTCTTTTCAGAATGCTGTATGTAATTAAATTAGACTGATATTTATTTTCATGTGACGTATAATTTTTTCTATTTTTTGCTGGGTAAGAAATTGTAAAATAAAACCACTTGATGATATGGTAAAGACTGGCTTTGTAGACAGGGGATACATATTTTGGCAGACTGAAAATACAGCCTGACAGAATGTGTCCCCCCACATAATGGGGGATACATATTTTGACAGACTGACTGAACAAGTCTTTATAATGAAAACATGTCCTTAACGAAGAAAGGAAAACATATTATTGCATTCGTGCAATAAACCTTGACAACAAGCACTGAAGAATAAAAACATTTATTTTGATACATGAGCCATGTAAAACTTTTTAAAGTCTCCTTGACAGAACAGCAGTAATCACACGACAAATTATACAATCCACATATTGCTATATTTCATTATTTCATTGAGCATAGTAATGTCCATCTTTACTGTACTCTACTGTTCACCTTTACTGTTTGCAGTTCAAATTAAACAGCCCTGACTCATTTAAAACTGGTTTACAGCTAATTCCTGTTCTGTATCACATAAAAGACAGAAGCACGTGACAAAACAGAACAAACAGAAGATACAGTAACAGACAAATTACTACGTACTTTGCTGTATCAATTCAAAGATTTCATGAGATGATCACAAAGTAACGATGGGCTTGTCCTTTGCCACAACTCGTTGCATTCATGCCAAATTTGCCAGTGAGACTAAACTATCAGGTTATTTCTGTGTTTTTGGAATGTTTCTTTTTTTTCATCCCAGAGGAATTATACATTTGCTTGTCCTATATTATGTTTTTGCCACGCAATGTTTTGTGTCACCGTGTTTTTCACTTTAACACTTTGTGTGCATACTTATGTTCCAGGAGTTTGCTGCTGCGTGTAAAATACAGAGTGGCAAGTGTGTTATCACCATTAAGGTAAGCTGCTTCCATGTGATGTAGCTTAAGTATGACTATAAAAATATTGGTTCTTTCTTTGTCAGAACAGGCTATTGGCAACATATACTCAGGCCTAGAATGAGGTCATTTTTAGGAGAAGTCACTTTGGCCTATGATGAATTCAAATTTATTGGGGCTTTCTGGCCACATTGTAGGGCACAAAAGTGCACAAACAGTAGGTGGTAATTACACTGTATATAGATGAAACAGTTTTAGCTGATAATTAGCTAGATGAGCTACTGTAAATAACCAACACAAACACCCATTATTAGACTGTAAACCATTAATCAAACCAATGAATAAATGCAGTCAATCAGACAATTTAAAAGCTAATTTTATGTTTCACTAGTATAAAAGTGACAGGTAAACACACACAAAGGGCAACCATTTATTGCATACTGCAGTTAGAAACTGACAATAATTAGCTGATAATTAACCTGATCAGCCACAAAGTAATTGATACACAAATTATTAAACCATTAACCAACCAACATGATTAGACCAACTGTATGATTAGAATTGTGTCGATTGCAGTGTCCATGGCCAATTCCACTCTATTTAAAGTCTGACCTTTGCAACATCTCAGTGAAAGCCATGTATCTCTCCTCTGAATATCTGGAGCGGTACTCACAAACATTCTAAAAAATGAAAAAAAAAGGAGGAGGGACAGAAATTTTTATCTTGGTGAGGAGGTGTGGTTGACGCTGTTGCTGGGTATGACTTATTCTTTTAAAAGGTGTGATTGGTTGATCCAAAAAATAGGACAGATAGAATTTAGTCTCTATTAGGGCTGAACAATTAATCAAAATTTTGTCACAATTTCAATATGTTCTGCTGCAATTTTCAAATCACAGGATGCACAACATTTTTTAAAGGCAAAATTAAGGTCAAAATACCATTTTAAATAAATATTGTGGTGCTGCAGAGGTGTACTGGCCAACACATCATTCTCTAGTTTAGTGCAGATCCCTGAAAATAACACACCATAATCATTTTAATGTGTTTTTCAACTGAGAATAATGTAAAAAATATCCTTTCCTCCAATATTACAAATCCTATTGCAATAGCAAAATCAATCAAAATAATTGCAACTAGATATTTCTTAAAATTTGTTCAGCCCTAGCCCCTATTAAGACATGGTGTAATTATGAACACTATTTAACCCTCAATAACACCCATGGACATTTTTGTCCTTTTGGATTTTAATTTTTCCATCATTTTGGCTGTGTTAATGCATATTGCATACACTTTGGTCATGTTGTGTATTTTTGTGTTAATTTAGACACTTAAACTTCATATGCTATGATATCTCTAAAATAAACTGTGTAATGAAAATGCTCCCCAATTTACATCCAGAAGATATTTTTGTCCCCTTGACTAGTGGCAAAACTGCGATTTTTGATCCCATTGTCATTGGAGCATAAAAGCATGTTTGGGTTTTTTTTTTGGCTCTCATCCTGCAGTCTTCAAAGTTGTTTTTGTATGTCTGCTGTAAACTATACTTGATGTGAATGTGGACTTAGAGAAATTAAATGTGAGCTTTGAGCTTTACTTGTAGTAAAGTTCAAAGTCCCTCAATAATCCACAGTCAAACATTCACTCATTCATCTCATTCATGTAAACAGACAGCTGCATGAAGGACACAGGTGCAAGAAAAACAGAAAAACACAAAGTCTGAGAGTCCATGAGTTTACACACACACAAAGTCTCTGGCTGGTTCTGGTCGATCGGTGCATCCCTAATATGTTCTGTACTTATTAAGGAATGCACAAGGGTTAAGATAATATCTTTTGAATAAATTGTAAGCCATACTGTAAAAGTAGCTTACAAAATATAGCAGTAGCTATTAGGGATGGGCATCAAGACCTGGTTTTACTTTAGAACCAGTTCCAAAATTACGATTACTCCAGAATCATTAAGAATTGAGATTTCCAATTCCACTATTGATTCCCATGTGCAAATTAAATGCGTCTGAAGTCACAGACTCAAACTTTTCCCGACTTGGTTTTTGTTTTCTCTGCACCTGGGTCCTTGATACACATGTATGCATTACACGGAGTGCACGTGTGATTGATGTTATCGAGTGGCTTTGAACTTACCTACATCAGCATTAAGCTCACATTGTATTTCTGTGGTTCACATCCACATGAAGCAGAGTGAATGCAAACATGCAATGAGGACCACTAACTCATATAGTTTTACCCCTACAAAGATGCACACATGTACACACACTCACGCACACACACCACATAGTGGGTGGGGGAGTTACCCATCACCTGTTCAGGCCCAGATTCTTTAACTTGCTGATGAGCCTGAAGGGCCCTATGGTGTTACACCCTGAACTGTAGTCCACAAACAGCACTCTCACATATGTAATATGATAATTTTCTTTTTTTTCAATAACAGGACAAGCTGTGGCATGTAGCAAGAACAAAGCACAGAAGAGGGGGCTATGCACCAGGGGCTATGCAGTAAGGACTTTAGTGTTGCATATGGGGCATGTGCACTACCAGGTAAGCAACTCGAGAGCCCCAAGATAAGGGATGGGCCTTGACACCCTGTTAACCCACTTAAGAACCAATTCCAAAAGTACAATTCCATCAATGGCTTTACACATATGCGTGTATTTTTGGCCCAAACCTACTGCTACATAGCCTTTCTCTACAATGTTGAACACAAATTGAAGCATTGCCATTACTTCTTAAGCGAATATAAAGAAATGGTAAAATAAAGCAGTGACCTAAAAGTATAAACAGCATCACAGGTGAGAAACTAAACTTGAATCCACAGTCATTCATTTAGAGGTTAGAAAGTATTGAGAGCCTAAGGTGATAGTTTACCCACAAATTAAATTTCTCCTGATATCTACTCATCCCTGTGCTGATGTGAGGATGGGTGAAGATCTCCAGTTCACAAAACACTCCTGGAGCTTCAGTGGAAAACAGTTTTGCGGCCAAACTTAGTGCAATTGTAGTGAATGGTGACCAGTTTAAAATGTAGAAAAAGAACACAAAAAACCCCACAAAATGTCTCCATACTCTTTGTGTGGTGTAACCCAAATGTCCGTAAGCTGCAACCTTAAAATTTGACCCAAAAAGACGCCATATTTTTAGACTAAATGTCAACTGTAACCTCTCAGACCGGAGTTGCTTGCACACGCCTAAAGTGGGTACACAAGCTCTTGCCCAAGCGGCGCAACATGAGATATACAAGGTCTTGCGATACTTTCATACCTGTGTTTACATGCTACCTGGAAGCAACTCAGACAGAGCGAGATCTTCTCAGAAATAGTTACTTGTTATGCGTACAGTTGACTTTGCAAACTCTCAACCAAGAAGAAAATGTCCAAGGACTGATGTAGAAGAGGAACATCATTTCTTTGCTGCAGCTACACCACTTGGGCAAGAGCTTGTGTACCTGCTTCAGGTGTGTGCACAGTTCCGGGCTGAGAGGCTACAGATGACATTTAGGCTAAAAACATGGTGTAAATGGCATGAGTGAAATTTCATTTTTGGGTGAACTATCACTTTAACACACACACTTCTTCAGACCACTGTCTCTGCTCTCCTGCACAGACAGGAGCTCAGTCTGACAACACACGCTAGCTTGAGGGCAAAGATGGGGGGTCAGAGATGCTGAGGTCGAGATATATTCCAAGCACAGTGTCTTGGACGAGAGTGATGCAGCGTGGCCCGGTGTGTTTTAGCCTTTAGTGATAATGGTCATAGAATGGTCAGTAAATTTCATAGAATGTTGTCTCCATCTAGATATGGTGTAATTGCAAGTGAGTATTAAAGGACAACTTTTCCAGTATTCCAGTATTGAGGGAGGCAGATACAGCTGGCAGCTGCAAAATAAGTACAACAGTATACATTGGACAAATGCGCCCCGTTGCATTGAAAGTGCTTTTTTTCACCACAGACCTGCTCAGATCGCCAGTTTTATCTCTGTCAACAGCATGCAAAGCGTCTGTCTTACCCTTCACTTGCTCCGGTCTGTGTGTAACAAAATCTCAAGGGATCTTTGCTTGTTACTGGAAAAAAACAGAGGAGCCATGACTTGTAAAAGTCAGTTGGTTGTCCCATAGTACAGGTGAGAGTTTACTAGGCCGATTGAAGTGTCATGGCTAAATATTTACCTGATTTGGAGAATGTAGATGAGACCTTTGATTTCATTGGCTGCCAGTACTTATTTGAGCCCGAGTATACGGATGAGGAGTTTGAGTTCCTACAAAGAAAGAGCGGATGAGGATAGAGAGAGAGGGGCAACGGGCAGATGAGGGTGAAGCAGCTGTTGCAATGTCTGTGAATCTGACTGACTGGTTGTGCTCCTGTGAATGCTGTGACTCTATGCCCACAGAGGAAGAATGTCTGTGTTGTAACAAGTGGGACCTGTTGCCCAGTATTTATGGTCTTGATGTGTCCAGGGATGATAGAGAAATTAGTCAACGCTGTGTAACCACTGTGGTGGGAAAATTATTCACCAAACTGGTCACTGTTGTTCCTCTTAGTTATTTCTGATGTTCTGTCAGGCACTAACTGGTTACTCGTCCTTGAACACACAGTTCTCTCTTTGGAAGAACAACTTCTGATAACACAATCACATCCCGACTCTCCCGATAAGCACTTCAGGTCCATCCTGACCCAACCTCCTTCATCTCCTAACCCTGTAAAACAGATTTACATTCTTGACTCATTATCAGTTCCTTTTTCACTTTGTGTGTGACTGTGTACTGATCCTTTGCAAAGCTCGATTAAAACACCAGAAAGACAATCTTGGTCATTGGGGTCTGTCTTAATTTTCAGATTTTCCACCACACCACCTTACAGGATTTCCGCCCTCTGACGAGCAGGGCAGTGCTGGATACCTTCTTTCATGTGCCCAAAATAAATTGGAGGCAACCAAAACCACATCGACCAAAAGGTCAACTATCCATTGAGTAAGTATAAATAATATGTCTTCATACATGTAATATCTGTACCTAGAATTATTTGACAGATGCGCCTTTTCTGTTGCATGCATTAGTTTGCCCTCAGACATTTCTAAATCATCTTAACCCTTTCCTTTCGTCCAGCCAGTACAGACTTGCAGCCTATCATGTGGTGCTGGAGTGGGCTGTCAGAGGAGAATGTCTTGTTTATGGTAACAGAAGAGTGCTGCCAAGCTGGATCATCACTGCTATCAGAAGCAAGTACCCATTACCCACTGGCACTTACAGCAGGTTCAAGGAGGCACATGTTCAGAACACATCTACCGATGAATGACTTTTCAATAATTGTACTCTTGACTGCACTGCTTTGCAGTCTACAAACCGTTCCAGTCTTTAGAGACAGTAGCAGATCCTGCATAAATCTTGCACACTGTAAGTATTTACAGTACAAAATCATCCACTCCAAATATGCAGGGGATGGACAGTAAGAAAGTACATTTACTTGAGTACTGTACTTTACTTGAGTATTTGTTTTTCTGGAAACAAATATCGTAGTCTTGTACGATTGTACCACATTTCAGCTGAAGTCAGCTGTTGTTGTTTCTTCTTTTCTAAAATGCGACTGGCCCCATGCTGTGTTCCTCACAGAAGGAAACCAAGTACAGTACCCACTCTTAACTGGGATTGATGCAAAAGCAGAAATGCGTCATCCAGGCACTCTGTAACAAGCCCAAGCAAGCACTCCCTCTTTCATTCCAACAAAACTCAGTAATGATGACGGCAGGAGAAAGACAAAATTAAATCTCAAGATGTTGTTAGAATTAGAAAAAGAGAAATAATTTCAGGTAGGCTTTTAATGTTGGATTGTTTTTATTTGGGTGAAAAATACCACACAATTATACTGCCCCTGAAGCCAGAAAGAAATCTCAGTTATATAACAGACTTGGAGAACTTCCTTGGCTTCAATCTGATTTTATGCTGTGATTTTAACAGTTACATCAGAAAAAATGACAATAGCTGTCCTTTTTGTTTTTGATTGCATTTCTATGCTGAAGTTTTTATAGTGTTTCATCATGGTTCTACAAGTAAGTCAGAGCACCATTGTGGTGGTTTCAGAGAGTTTCAAGGTTCAAACAATAAGCAGTGTATATAGAAATGAACTTTGTAATGTGTACTTTTGGATACTTAAGGTTTTTTTATCATTCATTTTTTATTGGAACAATAACAAATAGGCTAAAAGCCAGTCCAGCAAATTGCCATTTTACATTTTAGGTTTATGTACCCCCAGCCCTCAACCTCTTTCCCTATCCCTTCTTGCCCCCTACCCCAGCTCCCCTCTAGCAACCAACAGGATAGATCAGAGCAGTCCTATTTAGACAGAAAGTCTTTCAAGTCAGATATCAGATCCATCTACATTAAAATTGTGTTTGGTCCTGCATCAATAATCCTTGCTGATGGTAGTTCAGGTAAGGAATGTCCAAAAAGCTCCAGAGCCAATTAATATTTGAGATATTGTGAGGAAGTTTCCAGCACTGGACTACGATCTTCTTGGCTGCAGTTAGGCCCACCAGCCAGATTTTGCATGCTTTAGCCGTGAGGGAGAGACAGGAATGGTCATTTAGAAGATGTACAGCAGGATGTACAGCATTGGTAATACCACCCCAATTAGTCCTGCCAGTGTATTAACAACTTTTGCCCAGAAATCTAGAATCCCTGCACATTTTCATACAACATGAATAAAGGAGCCAACAGTTCTGTGGGAACAGAAAGAACAGTATGGGTCAGGGGCTAGTCCTATTTGATGCCTAATTCTCGGTTTAAAGGGGAACTATTATGCTTTTCCTCTTTTTTGACCTATAAATGTTGTCACAATGTCGGATACTCATGTTAAACGATTCCAAAGCGTCAGATAATGAGGTTCATGCATTTGGAAGTGAGCCCTGCAAGCTGTTTTGGATGGCTCTGCACGCTGTGTTTTACTGTCTTTTTTAACGATCTAGTAACATTGATGTTAATGCATGCCAGACTTACTTATATGGTCATACCCCGGCATATGCTCTAGGCCTGCCCGCTCCCCCGCTCTGCTTCGGAAGTTACATCGCTGTGCGCTGCTCTGCTGTCTACAACGATTTCACAGTGTTAGCACGTTGAGCAATGGCTCCTAGAAAATGTTTGTTCGGGTGTGAGGGAAAATTACCTTTGTTTAGCTTTCCTAAAGAGGCAAGCACCAGGCAGAAGTGGATAGAGCCAGCAAAAGAAAAATACCTCCTCTTTTTTCTCTGTCTACAGTATGTCACAGGGGACTGTTTTGTCAACATGGGCCAGTATGAAGCTGGATTAGCCGGTAGCCGGGCTCGGCAGCGCTCGCCAGCCCTTCGGAAGTCCTCGGGAGTGCGACCAATCACAGTGGAGTGGGCTCGGCGGGAGGCGTACATGGAGCAGGGCCGGGGGGGTGGAGTAAATTACACAGACCGTTTTAGCGGGACGCAGAAAATACAAGGAAGAGATGCAGTGAGAGGCACTGTGTCCCGAAGATCTACAAAGCTGTCTGTGCGGGCGATCGTGTGTAGCTGCTCTATAGGAGTCCAGAAATCAAATACAAAGGCCCGAAAATGAATATAATAGGTCCCCTTTAAGGTATGCTCTGTGACAAAATTTCAAATGTTTATATACTGATGGTTTGGGTTTTAGGAGGCATCAGGAACGTTATTCCAAATTACAACCCATTTCAGTTTTTGTTCCACCTCAGCTATGTCTCTCCCCCAAGCCAAATAAGATTAATTTGTCATATATATAAGCCACTATTCATCTGGAGCACACTGTATCCAACTTACAATAGGATGTTCTTGTAAGGCTGATTCCCACTGAACTTTATAGGCTTTACAAACTGACCCTAAAAGAGAATGTTTGTCAATATTGTATGGAATTTAAGGATTGTGCTTGCCCCATTAATATCTTGTTGTAATACCTTTATCTTCCCAGGCTTTGTTAGTAAAAGGTTTCCCCCTAGATAAAAGGTGACCATTATTCCATAGTGGGGATGATTTACACCAAACACTTTTAACTTTGAGGAATTTTTCTGCCACTTTAAAGACTTGTAGCATATGAGTTAAAATCGGATGTATTCTCTTCTTGGGCTGGCAGTAGTGATCTTGGGAAAAGTGTACACTGCAGACCCGATGGTCTGCAAGATGCAGTGTCTGGACAGGAATGTTAGCATCAATTTGTAGCACAATTAGCCACAACTTCAGCATCTTTTTTTTTTTTTTTTTTTTTTCTTTTGTAATCGATATAGTGAAACTCTCAACTGCACTCAGGGACAACCAACTCCACTTTGACCGGCTCTCAGTCATGGTTCCTTTGTTTTCTTCTGGCAACACACTAAGATCCCATGAGATTTTGTCACACACAGCCTGGAGCAAGTGAAGGTTAAGAGATGTGCTTTGCATGCTGTTAACAGAGTTAACAGAGTTTACACTGGTGATCTGAGCTGGTCTGTGGTGAAAAAAAAGCACTTTCAATGCATGAAGTTTTACAGGAGGCATTTGCCCCCATATATATTGTTGCAACTTGTTTCGCGACTGCTGGCTGCATCTGCATCCCTCAATACTGGACCAATTTCAAAATGAGTTGTCCCCATCAATCATGCACACACATACACATGGGGAAATTGGACCCAGGTTGAAAAATACTGAAGTTATCCTTTAAGAACTGAATACTTTGTAAGCCTAATTGTACTTCCTGTGTCCATGAATGCCATTTTGTGAGCCTGGCAGATGTGGGCATCCAGTGGAAATGAAATCAACTGTATCACCATGTAAGACTGTGAAAGCACTGTAATTGTGTTATCACTCTGCTGATGGAAAGTTGACCAAAGTCTCCCTGTTATGATCACTTTCATTTCTGGCATTGTTGTTATGGAAGATTTATCAGCCTTGTCTAGTTTTATTTTATCTTGTAAAGTACTTGGTAACATTAAAAAAAGTGGTACATAAAAAAAAGTTGATCATTATTATTGTTACATGAGCACATCTCTCATGAGATCGACCACAAATGTTATCCCCGCACAGTCCAATCCATAGTGTTTTACTAACTCACTGTCTCTCATCAATTCTTTGTCATGTTCTCCTCTGCTTAAGAAACACTTAAGCCTCCTCCCTACTCTGAGTGGAATCAAACCAGGGCCGCTGCAGTAAGGATGCAGTTTTTGCATATGGAACATGCGTAATTACAGTTGAGCTAATGAGGAATCCGAACATAGATTGACTTGAGATTCTTTTCAAATCTATTCTAGACATGCAAAATTTAAAATATATCTCCTAACAGTGAGATAAGCTGGTATAAAGCACTTCATTTTCCACTCAGGGGTTAGAAGCTAGTTTCCACATTACAGACATTAAAAATCATGTCTTATGTATTGAATAACATTACAGCTTGATTTTTTTGGCTTCAATAACAGGGCAGACTGAAGAATGTGATAGGACAGGTGGCAGAGAGAGAACAGATGACATGCAGCACATGTCCAAGGGCTGGAATGAAACCCTCTGCACAAGGAGTCCGCCTTTGCAAATAAGGCATGTGTTCTACCAGGTGAGCGACCGGATCTTGATCTTGAAGAGGGGTCTATGTATCATCCCTCCCAAACTGTATTTAACTTTGATAATTAGGATAAACAAATATACAATATATCATTATATATCGATATATCAAACAAACAAACAAACAAACAAAAAATAATAACAATGAAAAATCCACTTGCTTTTTTGGTCCATGTCCTCAAATCAGCAATTGGAATAGAAGTTAAACCAAAACCAGAAATGACTTTATTGTCACTTCAGGCATTGCTTATTCTGTCTCATTTCATTATAGCTAAAGGCACTGCTAAGATTTAACATATATTATTTGTTGAATTATGAATAAAACTATAGGCTAGATATTTATTTACATATTCTTTTTTAATTAATGAGTCTAAAAACTTTTCACCAATCCACTTGTGCCACAGACCCCTGTTTGAGAACCACTGCCCCAGAATATCTATACGAATTAAAAAAAAATCCATTCCTCTAAAACTTTGTAGGTGGCAGGAAATGGTAGCTGTATCTGTCTGACCCTTGAATAAAGAATTCTTATTTTTTTTCCTTTACATGGTTGGTATTCTGCAAAAAAGCCAGAGTTTGCAGTGTTTTTATACATTTCTGCCCAGCCTTTTTTTTTTTTATAGCACCACAGCATAAGGTGTGTGATGTATGTAATTCCTTGAGCTCATTAAACATATACTCCCTCTTGTGGCATAAAGGGACAACAACTTCTGTCTTAAGATGTGCTGTGCCTCAGGTTATTTATATATTTACTGGGTAAAAATTACAGATTTATCTTTTAGAGAAGAAATGGACACTTCTGTTAATCCTTAAGTAGACATTTCTGTAAAATTAAAGCACATCTAGAGCAGCATTTGCTGAAAATTTCTTCACCGCTTTAAAGTTCTAATCAAATATCAAATCTGTACAATTTTTATGGGCAGTTTCTTTGAAAGTGAAACGTAAATGGTGACTTACAACCACTTACATTTTCTGGTAAATACAATTGTATTTTCTTCCCCGGTTTAGACCAACATCATGTTCTAATAATCTAAAATGAAAGACACCAGATTCGACCACCACAACAGAGTTCAAGGTCACTTGCTAGACTCTTCCATTCTGGTGGAACGATTGTCAGAGTCTCTCAGTCAGACTTGACCTTTGCTTCATGGGACTTATTCGTGTTGTTCTCTCATGACTAGATCCTTGCTTGTGTGTTGTATCAGCTCTCAGATGTACGTGACTGTCTACATCTGCTAGTGGGCCATCACAACGAGATGAGGAAAGATAATATATTAGTTCAGTCCAAGAGAATCTTGATATTGCCAACAAACTGCCAACTATTTTGATAATCTGTTAATTGCTTTGAGTAATTTTTAAGAAAAAAAAAGTCAAAATTCTCTGATGCACTTTCTCAAATGTGAGAGTTGTTGTTGTGGTTTCTTTAACCCTTTATTACAGTTTACTAAATATCTTTGGGTTGTGGACAAAATGAAACATATGAGAGCATAATTGTGCACTTCGGGAGACACTAAACAAAAACCTTTTTTTTTCACCATTTTCTGGCATTTCATAGACAAAACAACTTCTTGATTAATTGAGAAGATATAATCAGCATTAATCAACAATGGAAATAACCTTTAGTTGCAACCCTAGTTTTAAACTTTGAAACAAGTGGAACTGTCAAAACGGAAAGAAAAACAACAGTGCAAGCATGAGACTATTTACACCATCACTACAGAACATCTCGGTGTTAGTGCCATTTTCTTGAACAGGACATTTAATGTTCTTTGAGTTGGGTCATCTTATTCATTCAAGTGCTAAGTAATGGTTGTGGGACAAACTTAAATTGGCATGTTTCTGCAGCAATCCTTTCTTGTATCTTGCATTCATACATGACAATAATATTTCATGTAAAACTACAAAGAAAATGGTATAATCAGAGGTTGAGGGAAGTAGAAGAAGAAGAAGAGGCAGAGCTCTATGCATGCTTGTGTGTGCGCTCCTGATACCTCTCTCGGTGTGAGCAAGGTACTGAGTACAGCCTTCTGTCTAACAGCCATGGAGGAATGTATTGCTGTTTCATCCCCTTATCACGGCTCTGTTGCATGTTTGGAAAAGGTAGTAATTCAACCAAAGCCTTTCATTCATGTTTAAAACCTAGTTGACAACAACATTTAAAGTTGTTTTGTCACTGTGTGAGATGTACTGCTTGAAATGTTTAGCTGTTTTTTTCTCCATGACAGTTAACCCTGGAAATGTTAATTTGAATACAAAATCTCTTGTTCTACTTTTTGTTTACGCTGACTGGCTACTGTACAGCATTTCCAGTTTTGTCAAGCTAAATGCCATGATGTATCACACTGAACTGTTTAGACTTAGATTTCAACATTAGTAGGTAAACTTTAGTGGAAAAAGTTAATGCCGCACAATATATATATATATATATATATATATATATATATATATACGTATATATGTATATATATATATATATATATGTATATATGTATATTTCTAGTGGAGCCCCAGTATAAAGTGTTTGCAGGCCAAGATGATGTCTAAATTGAATCCATATTTTAATACTGGAGGACACTATCATAGTATAACAGTCAGTATAACAAGAAATAGAAGAATACAAGGGTGAGTACAGGAAGGCTTTTAGTGATACCGGGTGAACAGAATTTGACTCCAAAATCAACCATGACGGAGGGACCTCAGTATCCCCATATTTGACCCAGTAGTTCAAATTTCATATGTTTGTTGCCCAATAATAGTACAGGAAGTTTGGTAACACCATTCCGCCCTGAGCTTTGGGCCTCTGTAAAACTTGTCTACGTAACCTTGGAGACTTCTTATTCCAAACAAAACCGAGAATAAGACTGTCCACTTTATGGAAAAATGAAAGAGGAAGAAATATTGGAATACATTGGAATAACTATAAAAAGTGCGGGAAAACATTCATTTTAATTGCATTGACTCTGGCAGCTACAGAAAGATTTAGTAGGGAGCACCGCTCAAAATCCTGTTTAATTTGTGTGAGCAGCAAGAACTTATATATATGCAACATTCTATATACTGTCTATTTGTCTGAGCCAGGAAAATATAACTCATAGCACATAAATTAAGCACATATGAAGACAAAGAGTTGTTGTCTGTTTATGACACGTTTATGAAATATACCCTTAAGTGTGCCCTTTCTATATTTTAAACCAAAATTAAAAAAAGGTCATTTTTACATCTAAAATACTTGAAAGATTACATTCTAGTTAAAGAATCGATGAATCTGAAATAATTTATATGAAAATTCTTACTACTAGTCCAACACGCATAAACCATTATAAACCAGCATAAGCGAGTATTTTGTTTCGATATGATGTAAATATCTTTAATACATGTGTTTGTAATCTCCAAACATTTACTCTGTGTTTACCTTCATAGTTCAAAAAATAGTATTTTGTCTCTTATAATGTGTCCTGAAAACTGAAGAAACTCAGCCCTTTGCCTTTATATTTATCAAAGTTCATAGATTGCTTAGGATGGTTGGTTAGGATGTAATCTATAAAATTATTTTGGATTTAAAGATGAGCAATTTCACATTTTGGTTTATTATTTATAGGATATATTCCCTACTATGGTATGAAGGGGCAACACTCATGTCTTCATATATGCTATGCCTGAGTTTGATTCTCCTGGCTCTTATTTTGATAGAGCTTATTTAACTTCCGGGTCAACTGTCTGCCTTTCTGCTGTTTTCAAGTCAACAAGTAAGAAATAAAATTACACCAAAACTGATCCCTTTTTTTAGTATCATTATTTAGATTTTTACTCTTGTTTTTATGTCTGCTGGCAAAAAAAAAAAAAAGAAAATTAGCTCTCTTTACCCATTTTTGTTTTCTGGTTCAAAGCACTATCTTGAGGGTATACTCCCTCTTGTGGCAAAAACAGGCAATAACTCAGGGTTTCATCTGTTCAATGTGTGAGTATACCTATGAATTGCTGGCTAAAAATTACACATTTATTTTTCAGAGAGGAAACTAGTGCCCAGTGACTGTTTAGCTATCTCTGTTACATCTGAACATAAAACAATAAGTCCCTGAGTAAATGGGACAACACAACCTTCAAATACTATTTCTGTATTTGCTTTTAACTAATATATTGCCTTTAACTTATAATATTTGTGCCTTTTGTGATGCTTTCCTTCATTGCCTAACTGACACAAGCCATATATATTGTATATATTGATATATTGTTTATTTAATGTAATTTCATTGTAGTTGAAGGCAAACACAGAATTAATGTTTGAAGGTTGCAATGTCCTGTTTGCTAAAACATACATGTATTGTTTTCCATTTTGATATGACTGACAGGAAGACTTGACACAGAAGTTAAAGTAACTTTATGAAAATAAAAAATATATATCAATATAATAAATATTCATTGGATATTGATTAAAGGCAAATACAAAATTAATATTTGAAGGTTGTAATGTCCTAAAGCAGTAGTTCCCCCAAAAATGAAAATTCACTGAGTGAAGATCTCCAGTTCACAAAACACTCCCGGGGTTTCTGTGGAAAACAGTGTTGCAGCCAAATCCAGTACAATTGAAGTGAACAGTGACCAATTTTAAAATGTTAAAAGAATACACACAAAAACCCCCACAAAATGTCTCATACTGCTCATGTGGTGTAATCCAAGTGTCCGTAAGTTGCGACATTAAAATTTGACCCAAAAAGACGCCATTTACACCATGTTTTTAGCCTAAATGTCAAGTGTAGCCTCTTAGACTGTAGCTGCTTGCACAGAGATAACTGAACAGTCAGATTCCTCCTTGAAAAATAAATATGTAATTTTTAACCAGTAATTCATAGGTATACTCACACAATGTACAGTTTTTATTTTTTGCTGGCAGAAATAAAAACAAGACAGGTTTTAAGTTTACATTCATGAATATGGAATTTACACAGTAGTAATATTAGATTAATAAAAAAATCTTTTTCTCTTTTAATCCCGAGATACACAAGGTGTTCAGTGGAAAGTCTGAAGGGTAGATTGCCAAGAAAGCCAGCGTCGAGACCATGAGAGAAGGGCATGAACAAACTTTTTCCCCAGTTAACACTAAAAGATCTAAAAACATCCCTGTTTCCCCTTTTTGATATAATAAACAGCTTTTGGCAGCTTTCTGGGTTTAGAGACAAGATTATATCACCTGCGTACAGACCAATGGTACAATGAGATGTGCCGCAACTTATACCAGTGATTTGGGGACTGGCTCTAATAGAAATGGCCAGAGGCTCGAGAGTCAGCGCAAAGAGCATTGGGGAGAGGCAGCAACCCTGCCTGGGGGAGACCTGTCATGATTAGTCAAAATGGAGGATTTGGGGCAATAGTAGCAAACATGTACTTCCATTCAATTTGATCAAATGCCTGTTGGGCGTCCAGGGAGATAACTGCCAAGTAAGGCAACTTAGTAGAGTAAATTATATCTATCTGGAATAAACTCTGTTTCAGTACTGTTGGAATTACTGTTGGTGGCTGAAAACAGCCACTAACAAAAACTGCTGTAAAAATATATCAGATAAATATTTTTTCAACTTTTTTTGCATAAATATGTTAATTAACCTCAGTTCTGGTCAAAACTACTAAATATTTAAATATTTTTAGAATTGTAATATTTTAAATGCCAATTTTATAAGCTCTGTCACCGACGCCAACAAAATGAAACAGAAAACCAGCCATGCACCCTCAATATGCATTTGGTTTTCTGAGTTTTGTTTTTTCAGGGAAAATGAAAACTAGTATTACTGAAACATTTAGAATTTTTTTCATACTTGCTTTATGACCAGCATTTCATTCATAGGCCTATAGTGGGTAAATGGTGTCATGAGGTGGTCAACATTAAAAACTAATTTGACCTCCAAAAAATGTGGTTATAATGGAAGTTGATGGGGAAATTTCATCCACCAACAGTATGAAAAGGAGAAAAAGTTCAAATCTGATGGTGCACAAAAACTAATAATGCATCAAAGTCAATGTTGTACTTATCTCATCTTATGTACATTATGCATGATGCTGCACAAATAGTTTTATTACTTTGTGAAAGCCTTAAAACTTACAATAACACACAATATTTTTCACTTTTATTTCATTTATTATTTGCAGGAAAAGATTAAAAATAATGTAATAAAATCAGTTAGAATTAAACAGCTCTGACTCACTTAAAACTGGTTTACAGCTAATTCCTGTTCTGCATCACATAAAAGACAAAATCATATAACAAAACGGAACAAACAAAAGATCCACTACCACAGAAATTACTACGTACTTTGTTGTATCAATTCAAAGATTTCATGAGATGATCACAAAGTAACGATGGGATTGTCCTTTGCCAGTGGTTATTTCTCTGTGTTTTTTGAATGTTTTTTTTTTTTTTTATTCCAGAGGAATTATACAATTGCTTGTCCTATATTATGTTATTGGCATGCAGTGTTTTGTGTCACCATGTTTTTCACTTTAACACTCAGTGTGTATACTGGTGTTACAAGACTTTGCTGCTGGGTGTAAAATACAGAGTGGCAAGTGCGTTATCACTATTAAGGTAAGCTGCTTCCATGTGGTATAGCGTAATAGGAGTATGACTATAAAAGTATTGGTTCTTTCTTTGTCAGACCTGGGCCCCGTTTCCCAGAGCCTTCGTAGCGCTACGTGCATCGTAAGTTGTATTTCAAGGTCTCCCTTAAGGTTGTCCCAACTCTGGGAAACAGCCCGTAACCTTAAACCATTAATCAAACCACTAAATAAATGCAGTCAATCAGACAACGTAAAAACTCATTTTATATTTCACTATTATAAAAATATCGGGTTTTTATTGTGTTGTGTACTTTCAGTAGTGAGTGACAGGTAAACACACACAAAGGGCAACCATTTATTGCATACTGCAGTTAGAAACTGACAATAATTAGCTGATAATTAACCTGATCAGCCACAAAGTAATTGATACACAAATTATTAAACCATTAACCAACCAACATTATTAGACCAACTGTATGATTAGAATTGTATAGATTGCAGTGTCCATGGCCAATTCCATTCTATTTAAAGTCTGACCTTTGCTAATTCAAATTTTCTTTCTTTGTAAGACCTGTAATCGGCAGTATACAAAAACATTTTTGGAAAATTGAATTGTACATTCATAATAAATCACTGGCAATGAAATCTTTTACATTTTCTTCAAAAGTGCTCCGGGTCACTCTTAGCCTCAGTCTTATCAAGTTTATATACCAGAGGAACCGCAATCTCTTGTGATGGTAGGCAGATGTAAACAAAACAGAGGCTGACTTCATGCAACAGTTTGCTTTAGTAATGCTTAGCAGTGAGAAAAAAACAAAACAAAAGAAGAAACCTGAAGAAGTCTGGATGATGTTTGGGGATGTTTGCTGATATAAACATCCAGAGTTGCAAAGTCGGACAGATGAATGTAAAACTGTGACAGAATAAGCTGATATGTATTCACTCGACTGGAGAAATGTGCCCACATTAAGAACTTACACGGACATAAATCTGCAAGCCAAACTGCTGCTGCTAGCATTACTAACATTAGCCACATTGTGTGTCAGGCTGGCAGCTAACATTAGCTCTGGGTCCTTTACCCGCAGACACTGTGACCCTCTGGTCTGAAAAGGTGAAGCGTTTAGTGAGTTGTTGTCATGTTTTGTACAGAAATGTGTGAGGCTTGTATTGCACAGCGCAAAATAACGCGCATTTCAGCGGCATTTAAAGTACGATTTTGCGATTGTAGACTGTGATTAACGTCTTCAAATGGCTCTTAATAAACACAGTATTTTTTTCGGACAGTGTTTAACATTATAAATCAATAAATTCTACTACATTTTAGCAGCTTTCTGAGTGTTTTTTTAGTGTTAGACCAGTCGATTAGTCTAAATTCAATTTTGCCTTAATCGACAGGGAAATTAGTCACCAGGAACATCCCTAATGGTGACTAGGGATGTAACAATACATTCAACTCACGATTCGATACAATTTCTGATACTGGCTTAATGATACTATTTTTTTTATTTCACATAATGAGATTGCAGACAAATTATGACTAAAAAATATTCCTGTAATTAATTGTCAGACAAAAAACACAACATTTCTGAGGTAGGGTGTAGCTGCAAAACACAAACTATGCGATGAATGTATATTTAATAGGGCTGTCAAAGTTAACGCGTTAATGCTTTAATGTGAATTCCTTTTTAACAACACAATTTTTTTTTTAAACTTTATTTTTATTATTTTCTTTTAAACAAAAACAGAACTTAAAACAGACAGGGTCATCACAGGTGTAGAGAAATGCTAAACATACAGAATGAGGATTGAATGAACCCGGGTTACATTCATTGTCGAAAAAGTCCTTTATGTCCATGAGTGTTATTTGAGGTCCAAAAAGTTTTTATGATCCTTGGCTCCATTTAATGCTAGTCCTCAGTGTTTCCTTCAAAGTGAGATGTCTCCCATTCTTTCTTAACTTAAAAGTCTGCTCTGTTTGTGCATAGGAAAAATACATTACATTGTTTCTCCAACCAAACATGTATAAAGAAATCACTACAGTTTCAAATAGGACTTCCATTTTTTTCAGGGAAAAGGTCAATCGTTCCATAGTATAAATGTCATTAACTATTTCTATCCACTCAAAGGTTTTAGGAGGTTCTATGCCCAACCATTTTCTGGTTATTGCTTTTCTTTACTACGTTATATGTTTTTGAAAGTTGTTGAAAGGTATCTAAGCCTCTATTGGAGGATATCATACAGTATGAGGTCATGCCTGCATTTGTCCAGAGTTTAAATCTGTTTTCAAATTTAGCCGGTGTGATTTCTGTGTCATACGCCACCCAGTGTAATATTCGTGCATTCCTCTCGAAGTTCAGGTCTTTAAATTCTTTATGCCAAATGTTTAAGGGGACTGCAGTCCATTTAGATAATTTGTCTAAATATTTCTTCTGAAGGGATTTTTCCCCAAATATAGATTGAAGAGGTATGTTTGTTTGAGTTTGTTCTATGTCTTTCCGTTGCGCATCATATGTAGGATCATACAGAAAACGTAACTGTGCTGCTTTGTAATAATCTTCTAAGCAGGCTGAAGCCCTTCCTCCTCTGTCCTTGGGTAATTGTAATGTTTGAAATCGAATCCTGGGTCTTTGCTTTCCCCAAATGAAGGTTGAAATCATTCTGTTCCACTCACTGAATTGCTTGGGAGGGACATCAACAGGCAATGACTGAAAAAGGTAGAGCAGCCTGGGTAATATATTCATCTTTATAACGTCTATTCGATTATACGTGTTCATTGGTAATAATGACCAGCGATTTAAATTGGCCTTAATATCCGCTGTTATATGAGTATAGTTATGTTCATAGATGGCAGGTAGATCTCTAGGTATTTATACTCCCAGGTATTTAATTATGTCACCCTTCCATTTAAAATGACATAATCTGTAAACTTTTTCTTGTGGTTCATAGTAAAAAGTTTGGGTTTTCTGTAAGTTCAATTTGTACCCGGAGTATGAACCAAATACTTTAAGAAGAGATAGTAATTTAGGCAAGCTTTCATTAGGGTTGGTAAGCGTCACAAGAATGTCATCTGCGTACAGACAGGTCTTGTGTTGTGTATCTCCAATCAATATGCCTGTTACGTCATTATCTTCTCCGATTTCCTGTGCTAGTGGCTCAATGAAGAGGGCGAAAAGTGTAGGGCTGAGGGGGCATCCCTGACGACATCCCCTCTCAAGAGACGCTGTTTTAGATAAATTCCCATTTATTTTAATTCTGGCTGTGGGAGAGCAATGAAGGTAAAGATTTCAGGCATCCAACTACCTGGCTGTTAAAACCAAATCGTCTAAGAACCAAGTATAAATATTCCCATCGAACAGAATCAAAAGCTTTCTCGGCAATAGATTCTCTATCCACTGTTTCTCATATACTCAATGAGGTGGAAGCCCGCCTCACATTGTCCTGGGTCTCCCTGTTTTTTACAAAACCATTTTGGTCTGTATCTGTCAAATCCAGGATTATATTTTCCTCCATATTTAAAACAGATATGTGTCTGTAAGAACTAGACTTATCTTTACCCGTGTTAGGAATTACTAAAATTACTGCTTGTGTCCAGGACGATGGAGTCCCCCCCCCCTCGAAGAACATAATTAAAACATTCCTTAAGAACTGGTATTATAATCTCTCTAAAGGTTTAATACCATTCCAATGGGTGTTTATTCTCCAAAGACTTTCAGTCAAATCCTTGTTTCTCTTTTTCCTTCTTCTTCTGAGCTGACCACATGATAAGTTTACCTCTTATAACAGCTTTTGCAGCGTCCCACAGTGTACTGGGAGACACTGTGCCATTGTCATTATGGGTCATGTATTCTTGAAATTCTCCCTTTTTGTATTTCTGACATTGAGGATCATTCAAAAGATTAGTGTTAAATCTCCACAATGTGTCTTTGGGCTTGCTGTCAAAATGCAGTGTTAAATATACCCCTGCATGATCAGAGATGCCCCTTACCCCAATGTTACATTTGGTAATCCTGTGGTGATCTGAATTAAACATAAAAAAAATGAGCAAACAGAATGAGCATGAGAAAAAAAAAGTAAAGCATCTATCAAGTGGGTGTAGCTCCCTCCACACATCCCTCCACGCATACCAAATTATTTAAGCAATTTTTTGATGTATACTGCTTCAGGTCTTATTATTTTTTTGTTTTGTTTTGTTTGAGGAGTCCATGGAGGGATAAAGTTGGATATTCCAGTCTCCCCCACATACCAACACACCTGACACTATATCACACACCAGATCTAAGATTAAAAACTTTTTTGATCAGCTGTTTATTATTTCCTGGTGGTCTATAAACATTCAATAATGTAACTTGTTTGTGGTCAATTAAACCTTTGACCATTAAGTAGTGCCCTTCTTTATCGTTGATCTGTGAGGAGAGCTGGAAGTTTACCTTGTTTGAAATTAGTATCGCTACAGTGCAGTGCGCTGTTAGAAGCTTCAATTGACTTAACTATTGAAGATTTTAGTGCGTTTTGGCCTTAATGTTAAATTGAGCAGGTCAGTATGCTCATCTGTGCCTGATGGAGTTGGGTTTGTCATGTAATTATTTGAGCATGTATTTTTATGCCAAATGCAGTGCCTCTGAGGGTTTCTGGGCGTATTTGTCATTTAGGTTAATGTATTTGATTTAATAAAGTTACATTTGAATTACACTTTAAACACTTGAAAAATATCCCTTTAACCCTTGAGGCAGCCTTAAAAAAAACTATACACTTTTTTCCCAAAGGCCAAAACACACTGCAGGCTTCAGAATAATGCAGTGAAGTGACAAACATTTCATAGAGTAGCCGAGCATCTGTCTGTTTCAGACAGATATTTTAATCAGATAACTGTTCAGTACCATCAGGATTTATCATCAAAAAAGTTTTCTATCAGTCGGCACTTCACACACGATCCCCCTCCCTCCTCTCTGCTGTCCCTCTCTAGATCTTCGTAGCTTTTTTGCTTTGGGAGTGGGGCACCTGGGCTGGAATGAGCGTGGTCCATCTGTCCTTGCAGGACCCTCTCGTCAAAGGACCCCATTACCATGACTACAGAGCATTTGGATCTGAAAGGCTACAGATGACATTTAGCAGGGCTGTACACTTACTTTTTTAGGTGGTAGCACTGGTGCTAGCAAGTTAAAAATTTTAATAGCACAAAGAAAAATTTAGTAGCACACACAGTTGGACAGTTAGTTAACGTGTTTATTGGCTAAATTCGATACTGATCAGAAATTCTAACAATGTTAACCCCCTGGCTTCGTCTTAATTTCCATCCTAATTGGTTGTTAAGGACAAAAATGTCCACCTCCATAAAAACTACATTAAAAAAAGTACAGATTCATATTTTTTCTACTTTTTTCTGCATAAATCTCTCAAACAACTTCAGTCCTGCCCCCAAAACTAAACATTCAATCATTTTGAGAAGTTTAACCCTTTAAATGCCTGTTTGATTACTCGATATCACTGTTATTATTTATGAAAAAAAGCAAAGAAATTTAGATATTTTCCATACAACAAATGTTGGGTGGCTGGGGCATTTTTTTTTATCAGTCTTGGATATGTCAAGGATTAACCAAAATATTGACTTTGATGCATTATTACTTTTTGTGTAGCATCAGATTTAGACGTTAAGGACAATTAACTCCCATTCAAACCACATTTTTTTTTATCTCAAAGTTGCTGATTATAATCATGCATTCTGTAATGTTAGGGTTTCATCTTTGAGAAAAATAGTAAAATTAGTCATTTTTACTGTTCAACACTAAAATCTGCCATTTACTCATCATAGGCCTATGCATACAAATCTTGTTATTTCTTAGTGATAAAATACTGCAGTAACACTATTTCCACTTTTTTTCCACGTTTCCACTGAAATTATTTTTAAATCAGCAGCAGATCTTTCAATTCTTATTTATTTTACGTACTTGAACATTCAAATTGAACACTCAAAACAGAACAATATGTTACAAAACAACTTGACTTGAGGCGAGGTGAGCATCTCTACAGGTGATGTGTCGCTTTGTAATACTGTGTTTATAAACGTTGTCACGTTTAAAGATTGTACTCCCTGTGATGTATGGCGTATTCCCTGCCATCAGTTCACCTGCCGCCACACAATATTTACAAAACAGTGCTTTTTTGGTTTGTTTACCCGGAAATGTAGTTCTTTTGTATTCGGATTGAGAAGGACCGTACACACTTAGAACTACAACTCCCGTGAAGCATTGCTACAACAACTGACGTATAGGACAAGAGACGGCCTATAGCAGGGGTGTCAAACTCAAACACAGAAAGGGCCAAAATTTAAAACACAGTCTAAGTCGCGGGCCAAACAGGATTAACATTTATTAAACTGTCTAAAACTGACTATGTTTTATTCAGAAATATGAATTTGAACAGCCAGACTGCAACAACTTTTTCCTCAATAAAATAAATAGGATTTAAAATATTTTTTTTCTTCAACAATAACAAAAGAAAATGAGAATATTTCAGCTCAGAATATTTCAGCTCACATATCCAGGTGGGGGTTACATTTGAAAATGCTTGCTTTTTGTCTGCACACAAGATATCGCACACTTTAATCATGCAAACCCTCAATGGCACTGCATTTGGCATAAAAATATGCTCATATAATAATATTACAAACCCATCAGCCCATCAGGTACAGATGAACATATTGACCTGCGTCTTCGCGACTGCGAGCTGATTTATTTCTCGAGTTGCGCGGCAGCTGACGTAGTGCGTTGTGGGATTTGTAGTATGAGTGGTGGGAGTGCTATTTACCGATGGGCCATTCATAACAGACACGTGAAATTATCTCGCAGGCCGTATGTGGCCTATAGCCTTGTTTTCCCTACTATTTTTTTTTAGACATGATACCAGCGCAACTCCTTCACACTTGTGCGAGTGGACACGTATTTCTCTTCGCACAGAATGATTTTTATTACCAAATTCCGTCGAAAATTGTCGCACTGTACAGCCCTGTTTAGGCTAAAAACATGGTGTAAATGGCATGAGTGGAATTTCATTTTTGGGTGAACTATCACTTTAACACACAGACACTTCTTCAGACCACTGCCTCTGCTCTCCTGCACAGACAGGAGCTCAGTCTCACAACACACGCTAGCTTGATGGCAAAGATGGAGGGTCAGAGATGCTGAGGTCGAGATATATTCCAAGCACACTGTCTTGGACGAGAGTGATGCAGCATGGCCCGGTGTGTTTTAGCCTTTAGTGATAATGGCCATAGAATGGTCAGAAAATTTCATAGAATGTAGTCTCCATCAAGACATGGTGTAATTATGAGTGAGTATTAAAGGACAACTTTGGAAATTTTCAACCTTGGCCTTGATTGAGACAGCTCGTTTTGAAATTGGTCCAGTATTGAGGAAAGCAGATGCAGCTGGCAGCTGCGAAATAAGTACAACAGTATACATTGGACAAATGTGTCCCGTACAAGTTCTTGCATTGAAAGTGCTTTTTTTCACCACAGACCCGCTCAGATTGCCAGTTTTATCTCTGTCAACAGCATGCGAAGCGTCTGTCTTACCCTTCACTTGCTCCGGACTGTGTGTGACAAAATCTCACGGGATCTTTGCTTGTTACTGGAAGAAAACTGAGGAGCCATGACTTGTAAAAGTCAGTTGGTTGTCCCATAGTACAGGTGAGAGTTTACTAGGCCGATTGAAGTGTCATGGCTAAATATTTACCTGATTTGGAGAATGTAGATGAGACCTTTGATTTCAGTGGCTGCCAGTACTTATTTAAGCCCGAGTATACGGATGAGGAGTTTGAGTTCCTACAAACAAAGAGCGGATGAGGATAGAGAGAGAGGGGCAACGGGCAGATGAGGGTGAAGCAGCTGCTGCATGTCTGTGAATCTGTGAAGATTGGTTGTGCTCCTGTGAATGCTGTGACTCTATGCCCACAGAGGAAGAATGTCTGCGTTGTAACGAGTGGGACCTGTTGCCCAGTATTTATGGACTTGATGTGTCCAGGGATGATAGAGAAATTACCCAACGCTGTGTAACCACTGTGGTGGGAAAATTATTCACCAAACTGGTCACTGTTGTTCCTCTTAGTTATTTCGCATGTTCTGTCAGGCACTAACTGGTTACTCGTCCTTGTACACACAGCTGTTTTCCCTTTGGAAGAACAACTTCTGATAACACAATCACATCCTGACTCTCCCGATAAGCAGTTCAGGTCCATCCTGACCCAACCTCCTTCATCTCCTAACCCTGTAAGACAGATTTACATTCTTGACTTGATTATCAGTTCCTTTTACACTTTGAGTGTGACTGTGTACTGATCCTTTGCAAAGCTCGATTAAAACACCAGAAAGACAATCTTGGTCATGGGGTCATGGTCTTAATTTTCAGATTTTCAATTTACAATTTGGTGTCAGAAGTGGGATCGCTTGTGTGAGGGTTTCTGGACTCAGGGTCGACGGTGGTAGTGCACACCCTGAGGAGATATTCCCTTCAACCTCAACCTCCCCACAAAGACTGGTGAGAAGGAGGGCCTTAGACCCGAGACCAGACTCACTCAGCGCTGCGATTCAACAATTCTGATTGGTGAGAATCTGAAAATTTATTTAATTGATTTTTAGAAAAATAAAAAAGGGGGAAAAATCAGGTTACTAAAGATGTCAAGATATAAGAGTTGAGATGGGAAAGAGTCCCGACAGTTTTTAACCAAGGTTTAGTAGAAACCTGGAGGTGCACTGACGAGTCCAACTTAAAAGAGTTTACTAAGACCACAATACTGTATGGGAAAAATTATCACTGGTTAATTGTCGTATTGTGCAAAGTAAGACTCAGTGTTTACTAAAACCACAATAGTGTATGGAAAAATCATTACTGGGTAATAATTATATTGTGTGAAGTAAGACTCCAAAAAGCATGCGTAGAAGAGTAGAGAATTCCTCTGTACTAATTAATTTTGATTATCTTGTGAGAAAAAGAAAAAAAAGGGGTGAGAGAATTTAATAAGAAACAGCAATGCATTGAAATCAATTATATTATTTTGAGCATACTAATATTGATCAGTTCTGATACTTTTGTATTGGATCGTGGAAATAAGTTGAGGACACAACTATCTTCTAATTTTTTGTCGTTATTCTTCAGTTTACCAAAAATGGGTATTTGTAACAGCAAAAATCAAACCAAAAAATAAATAAATAAATAAACAGGATAATGTGGATTTGTCTGCTCCAAACATAAATTACATGAACGTGAACTATGGTGATTCATTTGTGAAACAGATAAATTTTTGGGTGACTGAATGTAACTTTTTGAGCACAGAAGCAATTGACTCCATGTCTTTCCCTATTTGTCTCAGAGATCATCCAGCATCATGAAGTGTTTTAATGTGTACTCTTTGATTTTCACTGCACTCTCGACGTTTTACCATTGTGAACAGGAATGAGGAATTTCAAACTGAATTCACCTTTTTGTACCCAAATTTGAGCTGGCTCACTGGGCTTCTCTGAGAAGTCAGAAATTAATCAAGCATAGCATTCAACCACTAAAACATTGTTTTCTGTTCAGGAATGCAAGTAAATAACTATAATTTGACATCTTAATCAAGAAATAATAATGTGCTTTACTATGTTTTCTGGGTTTTTTTGTAAACAGTAAATTTGAAAATTCATGGATAACAATAATAATTACATTTTAGCATTAGAAATATTTCGGTTAAATTCCCTCTACATACTGGTGTATTAACCATTACAGAAACATAAAAAAATGATTTGGGTATTTCCCAATGCTGTTAATTTAGGATACCTGTGGCATAAACCTTACATTCCATCCTTACCAGAACCTGTTTGCCATACATTTAAAATATTTTCACACTGCCACTCTAAAAACAAATCCAGCCCCCACACTGGGGTACATTAGGTTTGAGGAGGCAGAAGATAATCCTCTGAATTATTTTTTATATTTGAATTCAATTTTAATTCAGAGGATGTTCTTGCCCTACTTGATTTTTGTTACTGTGCATTTTTATATATTGATACTGACATTCTAATATTCCATCATATACAATAATAGAAATAGTCATACTGATAACTGCATACTCATATCAATTATATTGTATACAAATATATGACCTTTTTTCTTTAATTTCAGGCCGTCAAGTGATGGGCACCGAGCAATGAACCAACCTGAAGTTTCTGGTCCGGCTGAGGAAAAATCTGTCACAAACTGACACAACCCGCTAATCCCTACCCGACTCATAGCTCGCACAGCACACTAAGTCCTGTTACTTTTTGACACACCTCCTAAATAACATACACATTAAACAATCTATGAACTTTGATAATCATATATTGTAAAATTGTATATATTGTAAAATCTCCCTGTGTTGTGAGTGTTTGTTTGAAAATACCCCTCTGTTGTGATTGGCTGTCATGAAGAACATCTGTGCTGTGATTAGCTGTTGCAAAATCCCCCTTTATTCAGATTGGCTGTTTGAAAATGACCTTGTATTGTGATTGGATGTCATGAAAAACATCTGTGCTGTGATTGGCTATTGTAAAATCAGCCTGTAATGTTTTTGGCTGTTGAGAAGTACCTCTTCATTCTGATTGGTTGCTGGAAAATCCCCTGTATTCTGATTGGCCGTTGCAAAAACCCCTGCATTCTGATTGGTTGTTTGAAAATGACCCCGTATTGTGATTGGCTGTCGTGAAAAACATCTGTGCTGTGATTGGCTATTGTAAAATCACCCTGTATTGTGATTGGGTGTTGTAAAATCCCACTGTAATGTGATTGGCTGTTGAGAAATACCTCTTTATTCTGATTGGTTGCTGGAAAATCCCCCTGTATTGTGATTGGCTGTTGTAAAATCCCACTGTAATGTGATTGGCTGTTGAGAAGTACCTCTTTATTCTGATTGGTTACTGGAAATTCCCCCTGTATTGTGATTGGCTGTTGTAAAATCCCACTGTAATGTGATTGGCTGTTGAGAAGTACCTCTTTATTCTGATTAGTTACTGGAAATTCCCCCTGTATTGTGATTGGCTGTTGTAAAATCCCACTGTAATGTGATTGGCTATTGAGAAATACCTCTTTATTCTGATTGGTTGCTAGAAAATCCCCCTATATTCTGATTGGTTGTTTGAAAATAACCCTGTATTGTGATTGGCTGTCATGAAAAACATCCATGCTGTGATTGGCTGTTTTAAAATCCCCCTGCATTGTGATTGGCTGTTGTAAAATTCCCCTGTATTCTGATTGGCTATTGTAAAATCCCCCTGTATTGTGATTGGCTGTTGTAAAATACCCCTGCATTCTGATTGGCTGTTGGAAAATCCTCTTGTGCTGTGATTGGCTGTTGTAAAATCCCACTGCATTGTGATTGGCTGTTGTAAAATTCCCCTGTATTCTGATTGGCTGTTGTAAAATCCCCCTGCATTCTGATTGGCTGTTGGAAAATCCTCCTGTGCTGTGATTGGCTGTTGTAAAATCCCACTGCATTGTGATTGGCTGTTGTAAAATCCCCCTGCATTCTGATTGGCTGTTGCAAAATCCTCCTGTGCTGTGATTGGCTGTTGTAAAATCCCACTGCATTGTGATTGGCTGTTGTAAAATTCCCCTGTATTCTGATTGGCTGTTTGAAAATCACCCTGTTTTGTGATTGGCTGTTGAGAAATACCTCTTTATTCTGATTGGTTACTGGAAAATCCCCCTGTATTCTGATTGGCTGTTTGAAAATCCCTCTGTATTCTGATTGGCTGTTGCAAAATCCCCCTGTATTCTGATTGTCTGTTTGAAAATCCCACTGTAATGTGATTGGTTGTTGTAAAATCCCCCTGCATTGTGATTGGCTGTTGGAAAATCCCACTGCACTGTGATTGGCTGTTGGAAAATCCCCCTGTATTCTGATTGGCTGTTGTAAAATCCCCCTGTATTGTAATTGGCTGTTGGAAAATCCCACTTTAATGTGATTAGCTGTTGAGAAGTACCTCTTTATTCTGATTGGTTGCTGGAAAATCCCCCTGTATTCTAATTGGCTGTTGGAAAATCCCCCTGTATTGTGACTGGCTGTTGTAAAGTATCCCTATATTCTGATTGGCCGTTGCAAAACAACCCTGCATTGTGATTGGTTGTTTGAAAGTCACCCTGTTTTGTGATTGGCTGTTGTAAAATCCCCCTGTATTCTGATTGGCTATTGGAAAATTCCCCTGTATTCTGATTGGCTGTTGAGAAATACCTCTTTATTCTGATTGGTTGCTGGAAAATCCCCCTGTATTGTGACTGGCTGTTGTAAAATCCCCCTATATTCTGATTGACCGTTGCAAAACAACCCTGCATTCTGATTGGTTGTTTGAAAATGACTCCGTATTGTGACTGGCTGTCATGAAAAACATCTGTGCTGTGATTGGCTGTTGTAAAATCCCCCTGCATTGTGATTGGCTGTTTTAAAACCCCCCTTTATTCTGATTGGCTGTTTTAAAATCCCCCTGTATTCTGATTGGCTATTGAAAAATCCCCCTGTATTCTGATTGGTTGCTGGAAAATCCCCCTGTATTGTGACTGGCTGTTGTAAAATCCCCCTGCATTCTGATTGGCTGTTGGAAAATCCTCCTGTGCTGTGATTGGCTGTTGTAAAATCCCACTGCATTGTGATTGGCTGTTGTAAAATTCCCCTTTATTCTGATTGGCTGTTGTAAAATTCCCCTTTATTCTGATTGGCTGTTGTAAAATCCCCCTGCATTCTGATTGGCTGTTGGAAAATCCTCCTGTGCTGTGATTGGCTGTTGGAAAATCCCACTGCATTGTGATTGGCTGTTGTAAAATCCCCCTGCATTCTGATTGGCTGTTGGAAAATCCTCCTGTGCTGTGATTGGCTGTTGTAAAATCCCACTGCATTGTGATTGGCTGTTGTAAAATTCCCCTGTATTCTGATTGGCTGTTTGAAAATCACCCTGTTTTGTGATTGGCTGTTGAGAAATACCTCTTTATTCTGATTGGTTACTGGAAAATCCCCCTTTATTCTGATTGGCTGTTTGAAAATCCCTCTGTATTCTGATTGGCTGTTGCAAAATCCCCCTGTATTCTGATTGTCTGTTTGAAAATCCCACTGTAATGTGATTGGTTGTTGTAAAATCCCCCTGCATTGTGATTGGCTGTTGGAAAATCCCACTGCACTGTGATTGGCTGTTGTAAAATTCCCCTGTATTCTGATTGGCTGTTGTAAAATCCCCCTGCATTCTGATTGGCTGTTGGAAAATCCTCCTGTGCTGTGATTGGCTGTTGTAAAATCCCACTGCATTGTGATTGGCTGTTGTAAAATCCCCCTGCATTCTGATTGGCTGTTGCAAAATCCTCCTGTGCTGTGATTGGCTGTTGTAAAATCCCACTGCATTGTGATTGGCTGTTGTAAAATTCCCCTGTATTCTGATTGGCTGTTTGAAAATCACCCTGTTTTGTGATTGGCTGTTGAGAAATACCTCTTTATTCTGACTGGTTACTGGAAAATCCCCCTGTATTCTGATTGGCTGTTTGAAAATCCCTCTGTATTCTGATTGGCTGTTGCAAAATCCCCCTGTATTCTGATTGTCTGTTTGAAAATCCCACTGTAATGTGATTGGTTGTTTTAAAATCCCCCTGCATTGTGATTGGCTGTTGGAAAATCCCACTGCACTGTGATTGGCTGTTGGAAAATCCCCCTGTATTCTGATTGGCTGTTGGAAAATCCCCCTGTATTGTAATTGGCTGTTGGAAAATCCCACTTTAATGTGATTAGCTGTTGAGAAGTACCTCTTTATTCTGATTGGTTGCTGGAAAATCCCCCTGTATTCTAATTGGCTGTTGGAAAATCCCCCTGTATTGTGACTGGCTGTTGTAAAGTATCCCTATATTCTGATTGGCCGTTGCAAAACAACCCTGCATTGTGATTGGTTGTTTGAAAGTCACCCTGTTTTGTGATTGGCTGTTGTAAAATCCCCCTGTATTCTGATTGGCTATTGGAAAATTCCCCTGTATTCTGATTGGCTGTTGAGAAATACCTCTTTATTCTGATTGATTGCTGGAAAATCCCCCTGTATTGTGACTGGCTGTTGTAAAATCCCCCTATATTCTGATTGACCGTTGCAAAACAACCCTGCATTCTGATTGGTTGTTTGAAAATGACTCCGTATTGTGACTGGCTGTCATGAAAAACATCTGTGCTGTGATTGGCTGTTGTAAAATCCCCCTGCATTGTGATTGGCTGTTGTAAAACCCCCCTTTATTCTGATTGGCTGTTTTAAAATCCCCCTGTATTCTGATTGGCTATTGGAAAATCCCCCTGTATTCTGATTGGCTGTTGGAAAATCCCACTGTAATGTGATTGGCTGTTGAGAATTACCTCTTTATTCTGATTGGTTGCTGGAAAATCCCCCTGTATTGTGACTGGCTGTTGTAAAATCCCACTGCATTCTGATTGGCTGTTGGAAAATCCTCCTGTGCTGTGATTGGCTGTTGTAAAATCCCACTGCATTGTGATTGGCTGTTGTAAAATTCCCCTTTATTCTGATTGGCTGTTGTAAAATTCCCCTTTATTCTGATTGGCTGTTGTAAAATTCCCCTTTATTCTGATTGGCTGTTGTAAAATCCCCCTGCATTCTGATTGGCTGTTGGAAAATCCTCCTGTGCTGTGATTGGCTGTTGTAAAATCCCACTGCATTGTGATTGGCTGTTGTAAAATCCCCCTGCATTCTGATTGGCTGTTTGAAAATCCTCCTGTGCTGTGATTGGCTGTTGTAAAATCCCACTGCATTGTGATTGGCTGTTGTAAAATTCCCCTGTATTCTGATTGGCTGTTTGAAAATCACCCTGTTTTGTGATTGGCTGTTGAGAAATACCTCTTTATTCTGATTGGTTACTGGAAAATCCCCCTGTATTCTGATTGGCTGTTTGAAAATCCCTCTGTATTCTGATTGGCTGTTGCAAAATCCCCCTGTATTCTGATTGTCTGTTTGAAAATCCCACTGTAATGTGATTGGTTGTTGTAAAATCCCCCTTCATTGTGATTGGCTGTTGGAAAATCCCACTGCACTGTGATTGGCTGTTGGAAAATCCCCCTGTATTCTGATTGGCTGTTGTAAAATCCCCCTGTATTGTAATTGGCTGTTGGAAAATCCCACTTTAATGTGATTAGCTGTTGAGAAGTACCTCTTTATTCTGATTGGTTGCTGGAAAATCCCCCTGTATTCTAATTGGCTGTTGGAAAATCCCCCTGTATTGTGACTGGCTGTTGTAAAGTATCCCTATATTCTGATTGGTCGTTGCAAAACAACCCTGCATTCTGATTGGTTGTTTGAAAATCACCCTGTTTTGTGATTGGCTGTTGTAAAATCCCCCTGTATTCTGATTGGCTATTGGAAAATTCCCCTGTATTCTGATTGGCTGTTGAGAAATACCTCTTTATTCTGATTGGTTGCTGGAAAATCCCCCTGTATTGTGATTGGCTGTTGTAAAATCTCCCTATATTCTGGTTGGCCGTTGCAAAACAACCCTGCATTCTGATTGGTTGTTTGAAAATGACTCCGTATTGTGACTGGCTGTCATGAAAAACATCTGTGCTGTGATTGGCTATTGTAAAATCCCCCTGCATTGTGATTGGCTGTTGTAAAACCCCCCTTTATTCTGATTGGCTGTTTTAAAATCCCCCTGTATTCTGATTGGCTATTGGAAAATCCCCCTGTATTCTGATTGGCTGTTGGAAAATCCCACTGTAATGTGATTGGCTGTTGAGAATTACCTCTTTATTCTGATTGGTTACTGGAAAATCCCCCTGTATTGTGACTGGCTGTTGTAAAATCTCCCTATATTCTGATTGGCCGTTGCAAAACAACCCTGCATTCTGATTGGTTGTTTGAAAATGACTCCGTATTGTGACTGGCTGTCATGAAAAACATCTGTGCTGTGATTGGCTATTTTAAAATCCCCCTGCATTGTGATTGGCTGTTGTAAAACCCCCCTTTATTCTGATAGGCTGTTTTAAAATCCCCCTGTATTCTGATTGGCTATTGGAAAATCCCCCTGTATTCTGATTGGCTGTTGGAAAATCCCACTGTAATGTGATTGGCTGTTGAGAAATACCTCTTTATTCTGATTGGTTGCTGGAAAATCCCCCTGTATTGTGATTGGCTGTTGTAAAATCTCCCTATATTCTGATTGGCTGTCAAAAAAACACATCTGTGCTTTGATTGGTTGTTGGAAAAATTACTTGTATTTCATTGGCTGTTACGTACTGTGACAGGCCTAATGAAACCCCATCATTTCATGTTCAGTAAGCCCTCTTAACTATCCGTAACTCAAAAACACTAACTTAAAACTTAAAAAAGATGTTTTTCTGTGTCATACAATATTATTTATGTATAAAGGAAGAGTGCTGAGAAATGTACTCAAAAAAGTGAGGCAGTCAGTTTCAGTAATTTTTTATTTCTTTTGGCCATCTGTAAACCGTGTAGCAACTCAAAGCCTCTGGAAATCTGGTTTAAAATAAAGTATCTATCAACGTCATGTAACTAACAATATCAGGAAAGTGTGCAAAAACTATATCTTTAACTACAATATTTCATATTTGTATTAAAACTAATTTCTAACATTTTTCAGGTGTTTATACAGAACCTAGGTTGTATGAGACACTGACTTACCTGCAGTCGATGGATGTTGACACGCCTCCAATTTTGTAGAAGCAAAGACGCGTACCAGCACAGAAGCGTAGCAATGCACTGTTGAGGAAAGGGTCAGCAACAACATATAACATATTTTAACCACTTACAAAAATTTGTATCAGTTTAAATGTACATTATATTTTGAATATTTTCTCAGCTTCACCTTTCTACCAGGCAGCCTTTTCTCATGGTATACTGCTGTTATATAAGCCAAATATCGCGCTCTCCAAACCAACCATGTATTAAGTAAGTAGTGCTTCTGCTAAGACTCGGGCGGCTTTGGAGATATGATATTTGGCTTGTATAAAGGTGAGATCCTGTTGGAAAGGCTGGCTGACAGGAAGGTAAAGCAGTGAAAATATTTGAAATATTGCATAAAGTTAAATACTTTTTTGTTGGGAAGAACACTTTCAAGTGGTTAAAATATTTTGCTGCTAACCCTGTCTAAAGCAGTACACTGTTTAGCTCATCTACATCGGTACTCCTGCTGCTTCTCCAAACCAGAAGCAGGCAACTAACATCTACTGTGGGCAATACACTGACTATGGATAAGTACCCTATACAAACACACTTCGAATAACAGGAACCATCCTTTTAACAGTTATGAAGGTACTGTGTGGCATACTTCTGACCATTTAGTGTAAACCTAGCAACTATAAAGGCGCATTATGCAGTTTTGGAAAAGAAATTCAAACTCAGAAAAGTAATAATACAAACGCAAATATTGATATATTTTCATAACTGAATAAATAAGGGATCCTAAGAGGGAAATGAGGTCCCTAAAACACTGTCTGAAGCCAGAAAGTTGGGTCCCTGCAAAAAAAAGAAACAATATGAAAATTATGCTCTTTGAGGACAATTTGTTTATTCTGTAATTATTTATTAATTCAGTCAGTCATGTATGTATCCGTGAATATTCTTTTTTGATTCAAAATTCTTTCCCAAAACTACAAGTGTACCTTTAAAAACAAGATCTTTAAAATTGTCACATAACAGGTTATGAACACTACATATCTTTTTTACAATGGTTCAATGCAAATTTATTACATAAACAAGTTCAAATACAATGTGTACTGAAAGCCTGTAGACTACATTAGCAATCTGAACAAGATGAGCTAAACAGTTGTCAACATGGACAACAACATATTCATGTCGCAGACCATGCTGTAACTGAGTGAGCCACTAAAGTTCACTATTCCTTTTCAGAATCCACTAATCTTGTTTAGATCTTGAATTCTAAAATTGTGTCGTCGAGTCATTCTTGACTCTGCAGCCGTGGTTTGCAGCTCTAATTTGCAGCTCTAAGTGAATTTAAAAGTGTTGGTCAGTCTTTTTGGGATGCATCAACAATCTGGTGAGGTTGATCACCACATCACCTTCTGCAGTGACAGATCCTTATAGGCCGGTAGTGAACCAGAGTCCCAGTGATTCACCCCAAGATCTGGCTGTGGCTCAGAAAGACAATGCACTAATCGCATCCAGTGAAAACAATGGAAACTAAGGTGAGCAAAGAATTTTGATTATGGTTGATTGTCATAAAAATGCTGTATACACAAGTCCGATACATCTGTTTTCATTCTACTGTTTAGTGCTCTTGATTGCAGAGAAGGTAAGATAACTTTTAAGTGTGCCACTACTGGACTAATGACATTTATTTGATTTGTTTGGGGTGGTGCTGCTACTAACAATTATTTTTAATATTTCAGAATTTATTATTTCAGAATTAATGTATTGATTAATCAATCAGTTGGTTGGACTATAAAATGTCAAAAAAAAGTGTGAAAATCACTTGATCAGCGTTTCTTGAAGCCCAAGATGACGTCCTCAAATGTCTTCTTTTGTCCACAAACTAGATAGATTCAGTTTACTGTCACAGAGGACTAAAAAAAACACACATTTGAATATATTCACACTAAAAACAGACTATTGAGACTTTTTTTCTTTAAAAAATTACTCAAAGTGATTAATCAATTATCAGAATTATTGGTGATTAATTTGATAGTTGATTAATTATCTATTAACCAATTACATGTTACAGCTCTAGTTTGGGGTGGCTGTCATATATATAATCAACACAGCCCAAGTGGCCAAAAAATACACTTCATAGGTTTCAAAACTTCTCACCTGCAGTTGAAATTTAGCCAGCTAACTGTCTGTCTAACACTGGCACATTTACAGAAATGCTGATTAGGTTATCCCTAGAACTAAATGAAAATGAGGAGTCACGTGGGTACGCTGAGCAGGATGGCAGCACTGTAGGAGGGCTCAGACCACTCGCAACTAATTTAATTGTTTAATCCATATTTATCTGCCTACCTTGAGCTAAATATTGATAGACTTTATCCCAGAAAAGTTCTTAGTACTTTGACTACATTATTGGCGGTGAAAAATGGCGACAACGTCGAAATATTTTAAGAATATGGGCCACATAGCTACTCCGAACAAGCTAGCTGCTAATGAGGACAAGTCTCCCGACGAAGCTGCAGAACAGAAAATAAGTATGGAAAAAATCTTTGCTGAAATAACCAAACTGAGTACTAAACTGACGGAAGTAGCTGCTGATGTAGTGACCATCAAAGAAACCACCACCGAGCTGAAAAACTCTGTCAGCGGGCTACAGGTACGAGTGGAGGAGGCGGAGGAGCGAATCTCCCAGCTGGAGGACACGACTGAGGGCCTTGTGACAAACACCGGTACCATGGGGAAAAAGGTGGATATGCTATGGGACCGTGTGCAAATCCTGGAGAATCATTGCAAAAGAAACAACGTAAGATTGGTGGGACTGGCGGAGACATACGAGAGCAGAATTAGTTTACAGTCACCTTTAAAAGTAGGAATTCCTGTAGTTTAGCTGAAAAGTAGGCTACAGGTCTCTGTCTGTCTCCGTGGTCCTGGAGTAACACTCAACACTCTTTGTCTACAGTCTGAGCGAAAGGTCGGTTTGGATCTGGTAACCTAAGAGTTGGAGTCGTCAGAGTCTTCCGAAGGACAGGTTTTAAGTCAACAAATGTTTACCCTGCATCAGCAGTCCATGTCACTTTACTATGTGCTTCTAGGCCTCACCCAGGTGCGATTGCACTCAGGGGGCCCTTGAGGACACCAGTGAAAACACCAGTGGGAATGAAGGGCCTGCAACAGGAACACAAAAGGCATAACGTGTTTCTTTATGATTGAGTTTGAAAATGTTTTAAAATGCTTTTACTCTTTTTTGGGAGAGGGATTTGCCCTCACATGTCATCACATGACCCAAAAATGTCACTTGTTGTTGGACAAACTGCAGTTTTGACGAGCTAGCTTTGTGACCTTCTTCATCCAAATGTTTCAAATGTGTCTTTTTCACACTGAGCTTGAGTAATCATGCACTTCCTGGTGACAGATTTAATGAGCTCAAACTTTGTTTTGAATTTCATACCTGATTTTTTGTTTTGTTTTGTGGGAATGATTACACCTGCCTTTAATCAAGTGATAAAGCCTAGTGTAATACCGTCAACAGCCACTTTTTTTTTTTTTTATTTGAGTGGATATTATGGTTGACAGGGTCTTTAATTAGATTTTGGTGTGATCACAATTAGTTGCATGCCTCTGATAAGACTGACCTGCAGTGTATCATTCTTTCACGGGGCGCTCGGCAAAGTGCCCCTGACCTGCAGCTAAGTAGCCAATCCGGTTATGGTTGCTAGGGAAAAATTATTAAGAATTGGCCTATCAATGTCACCAAATTTAATGCCGGTGGGGCGCTGGAAATGTAGCCGCAACTGCTACGTAAAATGTGTGAAGGTTTATGATTGCTAGAGCTACGTGAGGAGCCAGTGATAGGTTTTTTTTGTAGTGCGACTCCCAGACTCTGTCCTACAGCGGGAGAAAAAAAACTATGGTGACGAGGAAGAGAGATGATGGCGATGGCGATGGCAGTGACAACTGGAGTTCAAGCACAGCTTCCACCAAATTCGGTGAAATTATTAATGTACCCTTTTGCGAGACGAACGACGGAGGAAAAACTTCTCGTTAAGGAGCTGGGACCCGACAAACCTGAAATGAACATTTCCCAGCAAACCAAGGAGAAAGATAAATTGTACAGAGTTTTTGTCTGAGCTGGTTGAACCGTAAGACGTGGCTGGCAGGTTGTGGAGCAGCCAATGCACTTTTCTGTTTCCCCTGTATCCTCTTCAGAAGTGACAAATGTGATTCAACTTGGACAAAGACTGGACTAACTGACTTAAAGCACCTCTCTGAACGGATCAAGAAGCATGAGAGGTCCAAAATTCACATGGAAAACTGCATAAAGCTAGCTGTGCTCGGAAAGATTAGCATCGCAATGCAGCTAGATGATGGGCACCGCATTGCTGTAAGAAGGCACAATGAAGAGGTTGATAAAAACCGTAATATTTTATCCAAAATAAATGTAAAATTTTGTGGTGCTTTTGAATTAGCAATGCAGGGACATGATGAAAGGGATTCCTAAGACAACACCGGGATATTCAGAGGTTTAGTCAACTTAATGGCATCCATTGATTGGGACTTGAGGGAGCACCTTGAAAATGCGACCGTATTTAAAGGCACCTCGAAGACAGTTCAGAACAAGCTCCTGGACTGTATGCTGGCAGTTCTGAGAGAACAGATCATAGATGAAGTAAAGACAGCTGAGTTTTTAGCAATCCAGGCAGATGAAACTACCGACATTTCCACACACTGTCAGCTAGTCCTGGTACTAAGGTACATTGATGGACGCAACAATATACAGGAGCGGTTCTATGAAATCATCAAGCTACCCAACAGCTATGCGGATTCAGTAGCCAGTGCCTTATTGGAGAGGCTGCACAGCATCCTTCCCGAGGGACAAGAAAAAAAGTTGATGGCCCAGGCATATGATGGGGCTGCGGTAATGAGGGGTGCCACTGGAGGAGTGCAGCGAAAGGTGCAGGACATCTATGCAAACGCTCACTACATTCACTGTCATGCCCATCAGTTAAAGCTGGTAATGCAGCAGGCAACTTCCCACATCCCTCAGATCATTCACTTTTTTACTGACATGGGGGGATTTGCTTCTTTTTTCTCAAAAGCGAGCAAGAGAACCGCAGTGCTAGATGAGATGGTGGCGCACCGACTTCCAAGTGCATCGTCAACACGTTGGAACTTCAACAGTGGTGCAGTCAACACAGTCTATGAGCACAAGAATGATCTGGTGAAGTGTTTTCAGACCATCTGGAACAGTGAAGCGTTTGATAGCCCTACGAAGAGAGAGGCTGGAGGCTATGTGAGAATGCTGGAAGATGAAGCTTTGTGTTTTTTCCTAGCCTTGTTCCATAAGATCATGCCACATGTGGACATGCTGTATAATCAACTCCAGAAGAGGAACATCGATGCTGTCTACATCGCAGGAATCACCCAGACATTCATGAATCGCATGCAGGCTATCAGGTATGTTAAATGCATTATTATGTAGCCTAGCCTAATTGTTAATTCTCTGCATAAATTATGTGTAGCCTTAAATGCTTATATGTCATCTTATTCAAATAATTAATTAATGTGAAATTTAGATGAAATATAATTGCTAGTAATATAACAACCTTGGGTTTGGTTAATATATCCCTATTCGGTTTTCACAACTGATTCATAAAACTTATGTATTGGATCAGGGAAGCTGTTCCTAATCTGGCTGAGGATGAGGAGTACAGGGGACCTGTTCAGGAGCCACCCACAAAGAAACGGAGAACATTGGGAGAAGACACGCAGCACCATTTGGCACTGGAGGTCAGCACTTGCTTACACACACAGAGACACAGAGAAACACAGGGCCCTATCTTGAGCTCGTGCCTTAGGGTCGTGTCTTGTGCTGATCGAAAGCGTAAGTGGAAAGTGGGAGGTGCAATGGATTTAATTTATTCAAGGTGTGTCCAAATCCAACCTTGTTGTCTTGTGCCAGGGGCGGGAGTGATATTTTGCCCTGCCCCGCCCTTTGCGCCACCAGCGCAAAGCGGGATAGACCTATCAGACGTGCCCAAGTGCCCTCATTAATTCACAGGCGAGTTTAGGCCGAACATGCAATAAACCAATCAGAAAGTCAGCTCTCATCACCTTTGAGAGGCAGGTGCGCCAGCAGCGCAAGTGGAGGCAGCATGACGGCGGATTTACCAGGAAGAAACAAAGAGAAAAGATTTTTAAAGTGAGGAGACGGATCTCCTGGTAAGAGAAGTGAAAATGCGATATATGGAGATAGCAGGACGTCTCCAAAACAGCTTCACGCCGAAATAGTTTACAGTAACGCCTGCAAGAAACTTTACAACAAATGAACCGCAAATGTCATGCAGATATGTAACTGGTTATATTTTAACCTGAAGCACGTTGAAAGTATGTTATATTTCATAATTAATTGTTATAATCATCATCATTATTAACTTTGCTGGCTGAGGATCGGGGGAGAGAGATGGTGCAGTAGAGAGGGGAGGCGAACCGATCCAGTCTAGCTGCAAAGCTTCCTGGTTCCACTGGCCCACCTGAGCCAGGTGAAGGCACAGATACGCGGCTGTCTGTGCTCCTTCTTCTTCTCCTCTCCCACCTAATCATCATCTCCTCCTCCCATCCTCGCTCCTCTGACCCGCTGTGAAATAATCAGAGAGAGTTTCCTAAGTTTGAAGTGCACAAAATTACGCAGATATATCCAACTAGCTATGATAGAAGCACACGTAACATTTTCTCTCAGGTTGGGCCACCTTGTGCGGTCAAATATAGTGTCTTGTATATTTTCTATGTTATAGATCATAATTGTTTAAACATTGTTTTTCTGGATCATAACAAACACGCAGACATAAACACTACAGCTGCTCCACCTGTCATGCTGACTCATCTGATAAAGACTATGAGACAGCTGTGATCCTGTTTGCAGGTCTGCTGAGATTTATTGGGCTCACGCGAATGCACGACTTTTAAACATAAATGAAAGGTGTTTGGTGATTGTGGAGATGAGGGTGCGCACCTCAGCCAAGGGCAAGACACACACATACCTGCACTATTAACTTCAATATTCACACTTTATTGCTGGTGGATATGTTCAAAGGACACTTCACTAATCGACACTCCTGTGGAGAATAAAGACTAATGTAAATTAAGGTGTTTGGTGATTGTGGAGCAATTGCGCCGCCAGCGCAAATGATTTTGCTATCTTACGCCAGCGCAAGTGCCATTTTTGCCATGTGGGTAAGATAGCAAACGCGCTTGCGCTGGGTCTGTGCCGCTGTGGGTGTGAGGTCTAAACATGAAGGCGTGGCCCGGCGTGTGTGCTATCTTGTGCTGAGCACATTGGAGTAAAACGCGCTTGCGCTTTAGACCAGCCAAAACCTGGTCGAAGCGCAAAGTCTGTGGTTTTTCAGCACAAGATAGCACCTGGCAGGCTTGGCCGAAACACACACACGTCTTCACAATCACAAAACACCTTCATTTATGATCATTCTCTTCCTCCCACTTGAGTGTCGATTAGTTAAGTGTTATTCAAACATATTTTCTTATCAGCAATAAAAAGTAAATATTGAAGTTAAAAGCTTTCACGTGTGTCTCACGCTTGGCTGAAGTGTACACGTCTCTACAATCACAGAACACTTTTCTTCTTTTAAGATGAACTCACTAATGAGGAAAAGAATTATAATTATAAAGCCTAAAGATTGTCTTTATCGGATGAGTCAGCATGACAGCTGGAGCAGCTGTAGTGTGTGTCTGCCTGTTTGTTATGATCCAGAAAAACAATGATTGAACAATTATGATCTATAACATACAAAATATACAGACACTATATTTGACCATAGGAGTCCGGCCCAACCTGAGAGAAAAAAGTTATGTGTGCTTCTGTCATAGCTGGTTGGATAGATCCGTGCGTAATTTTGCACACTCCAAACTTCAGAACAGAACAACTTGTTTCGCAGCGGGACAGAGGAGGGAGGATGAGAGGAGGAGATGAGGATTAGGTGGGAGAGGAGAAGAAGGAGGAGCACAGACCACCGCTTAACTGCTCCTCCACCTGGCTCAGGTGTGCCAGGTGGAGCCGGGAAGCTTCGCGGCCTCTGGATCTGTTCGCCTCCCCTCTCTACTACACCATCTCTCTCCCCGCTCCTCAGCCAGTAAAATTAATAATGATGATGATGCTAATAATTAATTATAAATTACAACACAGTTTCAAGGTGCTTCAGGTTCAAACATAACCAGTTACATATCTGCATGACATTTGCAGTTCATATTTATTGTATATAAACTATTTCGGCGTGAAGCTGTTTTGGAGACATCCTGCTGTCTCCATATATTGCGTGCTCTTGCGCATTCTCTTCTGGAACCAGGAGATCTGTCTCCTTGCTTTGAAAATCTTTTCTCTTTGTTTCCTCCTGGTAAATCTGCCGTCATGCTGCCCCTGGCGCAACTGCCTCTTGAAAGGTGATGAGAGCTGACTTTCTGATTGGTTTATTGCAAGTTCGGCCTAAACTCCCCTGTGAATTAATGAGGGCACTTGGGCACGTCTGATAGGTCTATCCTGCTTTGCACTGGTGGCGCAAAGGGCGGGGCAGGGCGAAATATCACTCCCACCCCTGGCACAAGACAGCAAAGTTGGATTTGGACACACCTTGAATAAATTAAATCCATTGCGCCTCCCGCCTTCCACTTACGCTTTTGATCAGCACAAGACACGACCCTAAGGCACGAGCATGTTTTACCCTGAGCACAAGATAGCAAACGTGCCCAGCCACGCCTTCCTTTTGCCTTCATGTTTAGACCTCACACCCACAGCGGCACAGACCCAGCGCAAGCGCGTTTGCTATCTTATGCACATAGCAAAAATGGCACTTGCGCCAGGCTAAGATAGGGCCCACAGAGACACACAGAGGAACAGACACACAGAGACACAGAGGAACAGAGAGAAACAAAGACATCATCAAAAAAATCTAATGAAGATGCTCACCACTTGATATAGTAGTCCAGACTCAAATGTTTATTGTCATATGATATCTATGAATAATTACAGTTAACCATTTTGGTTTATTACACAATATAGGCTAGCTATTCAGAACATTGATTGTAGTGAGACGTGAAGACCTAATTCTTTACCTTTTTTATAATTGTATGTTATCACATAGGTATGTGACACCGTCATGAGCCATGCCAAGGAGAGGTTTTCTTTCACCAAGCACCTCATCAGTGCCACTGTCTTGCAAGGAGACTTGTTCCAACAACACAGCAGAAAGTTCCCAGATTCAGCACTGGAAACCACGGTGGAAGCCTATCCCTCATTGGACAAGGCCAGACTTAAAACAGAACTGTCCCTGATCTACGAGAATGAGGAGTTCCAGAGTTGCAAAGGTGCACTGGCTCTCTATCAGGTTTTGATGGAAAACGACCTTGGAGAAACATTCACTGAAACTGTAAGTCTTCTCAACATCATCATCACAACACCAATGACAACATCAGAGTCTGAGTGGTGCTTTTCTACATTAAAGAGGATAAAAACTTTCCTTAGAAACACTATGTCACAAGATCGGCTCAAAGCTCTGGGTATGCTCTGACCCAAGATTGTACTATATCTCTTTTGAGATGGTGAAACTTGCCCTACATTGGACTGGACAATGCAAGTTAGACTGGCCCATTATAGAAAAATCTTTATCCTTTCCCTTTACACCCATAGAGTTCCTCTCTCAAAATTCAGGGAGAATCTCTAACCCTATTATGTTGCATTCCAAGGAAGTTTGGATGAAGATACACAAAATGATTAAATTATCTCATTCTAAACAGCCATATTCGTCTTTGTGGCAAAATCCTGCAATCTGTATTGGTAAAACACCGGTCTACTGGAAGAGTTGGCACAACCATGGAATATGTACGCTGGATAATTTGTATGATGGTAAAGTGTTTATGTCTTATATTGATGTATTGAGTAAATATAATCTAAATGGAAAGGAACATTTTTGGAAATATGTTCAGACAAGGCACTGTGTTATGTCACTAGACTGGCAAACTGAAGACAACCATATTTTAGAGTATTTGGTTTTGCCATCACACCATCACAGAGCCTCGATATTTTACAGAAGAATGAACTCTACACTCAGTACTGATCTAAACATTTTGAAGGTTTTATGGGAAAATGACTTTGGGGTTGTTCTTGGGAATGAGGAATGGAGGGAAATAATCTCACAATGTGGGAAATTTTTAAGGGAATGTAAAGGCAAATGTACACAATATAAGATTGTACAAAAATATTATTGGACTCCTGTGAGACTGAATAGATTAGGCCTCATGAACAACTCATTGTGCTGGAAGTGTCAAAATGATAACGGTACTCTGATACATTGTTTGTGGGAATGTCCAATTATCAAGCACTTCTGGATGGTTGTCGTACGTATTCTAAGTGATTGGTTAGAAAGACCTGTGCCACTTTGTCCTACACTGTGTTTACTGGGTAACAAAGGACAGATAGATAATATATCAAAAGGAAAATTCTCTGTTATCATGGTTGGGGTCTCAGTGGCAGCTAGGATTATTCTTAAAGGGGACCTATTATGCTTTTTCCTCTTTTCTGACCTATAAATGTTGTCACAATGTTGGATACTTGTGTTAAACGATTCCAAAGCCTCAAATAATGAGGTTCATGCATTTGGAAGCAAGCCCCGCAAGCTGTTTTGGATGGCTCTGCACGCTGTGTTTTACTGTCTTTTTTTAACGGTGTAGTAACATTGACGTCAATGCGTGCCAGACTTACTTATATGGTCATTGCCCGGCATGTGCTCTAGGCCTGCCCGCTCCCCCGCTCTGCTTCGTAAATTATATCGCTGCTCTGAGTGGTGAACTATTAAGTGAGATTAATGTGTTAGCGAGCTATGTTGTGTCTAAACACAGGATTTTCAGTGTGACGAATGTGGCTCTCTTTTAACCTGGTAACCATGGTGACTACTAAACTCATAACGTGGTCACAAGCAGGTTATGTTCAGAGTTTCAAATTAAATTGTCTGTAAAACGCGCTATTCTTTAACAAATTTTTGTCCTTAGCTTTTAAACTGAGGGAGGACGTTACATTGAAAAATTACTGAGCTGTATGCTCGTAATATCACCGAACGAATCCATGTAATGTAAAAATGTAACAGCAGCACAAACTGTCTGCATCGCGCTGTCATGATGGTAACCTCCGTTTGGTGATGCAGAGTCATTTTTCCCGTTTGCTCCAGATCATATTAACATTTTAAATTGACATTGTATATAATCCACACACTAAAATAATGATGAAGCAACTACAGACACTTTGAATACTTTTTACTGTTATCTGTTTTGTCTCTGTGATTTTGCAGCTCAGATCACTGATTAGAAAATTCATCATCATTTATCACAGCCAATCTTAAATCAGTTACACTCATTTTACGTTGGTTTGGTCAAAAACTTCAGTGATGTCCATGTCTCTGTCATCATAGGACAGTGTCAGACAGACTTAATCATGTTTAAATCTGCTGTATGGAGTTTTATTGTTTAATGTGCGGTTTTCATGTTAGAATAAACGGCAGCATTAAGACCGCATTTAGTCCATCAGTCATTTTCTGACATCATTCTTCTTCTCCTGCTTTATTTGCAGCAACAATGTTGCTTTTGCCGTAATGTATTTTGTATATTTTCCACAGCTCATAATTATAACAACTTGATGATTTTGACTTAAGTAAGGCTCGCGATCGCTTCATTTCATGTGGAAGAAGAGTCAAATGACGCAACAAACGCCCCTTTTATATGAATGCGCACAGAGTCTGAAGACGAAAGCCTGGATTGACAAAGTGAGTTGATAACCACCATCATGATACCCGTTATCTCTGATTGCAGTTTTAGGCTTTGTCATGCAGAGAAAGCCTGGCTGTGTTGAGCTTCCTTCGTAGCACAGCCCCCTGCTTTCCTAAAGAGGCGAGCACCAGGCAGAAGTGGATAGAGTTGCTTTTTCCCGGCCAGCAATGGAAAAATACCTCCGTGTTTGTCTGTCTATGGCACTTCACAGGGGACTGTTTTGTCAACACGGGCCAATACGAAGCTGGGTTAGCCGGTAGCCAAGCTCGGCAGCGCTTGTCAGCCCTTCGGAAGTCCTCGGGAGTGTGACCAATCACAGCGGAGTGGGCTCGGTGGGAGGCGTAAATGGAGGAGGGCCGGGGGGCGGAGTAAAGTACACAGACCGTTTTCGCGGGATGCAGAAAATACAAGGAAGAGATGCAGCGAGAGGCACAGCGTCCTGACGATCTACAAAGGTTTCTGTGCGGGCGATCGTGTGTAGCTGCTCTATAGGAGTCCAAAATCAAATACAAAGGCCCGAAATTGAGTATAATAGGTCCCCTTTAAACACTGGAAAACTCGGAAAGCCTTACCGTTTAAAGAATGGGTAAATATGATGATAAAGACTGCTTCATATGAATGTATGCTTTATAAGTTGAATAATAGAGATGGTACCACAGCGCCAGAATGGGAACCATTTTGGTCCTACATTACTTTTACTGTCAGTCAGTAGGACGACAGCTGATTTCCTTCCCTCTGATATTTATTTTATTTTATTTATTTTTTGTTTGTTTTTCTTTCTAGGAACTTCCACACCTTGTAATATCATTGATACTTTCATTTATGTTTATGTATAAGAGCCCTGTTCTTTAATGTTAAAGAGCACTGTACGATTGTCATGTACCAAGTAAAAACTCAAATAAAAACCTTAATTATAAAAAAAAAGAAAGAAATGAAAATATGAATGAATTACTAAAAAATGGGCCTGGTTTTTCTTAACTGAAACTTACCGCATGATACACAGGAAGGCCAAGGAGAACAGCAGTACACCTTGTGTTTGATGTCATGAAGTTCCTAAGAGGATAAAAATAGTGTAAATTCTGTGACAAATTTATTCATCAAGCCCAATGCCAAACCGTTCCAACCAACTGGCCACTACAGCATCAGAAAATAAGTCCACACGTCTTGTGCTGATTTATCTGGTGCAATCAGAGAAAGAGCATGGACATGCAAAAACGGGGACTATGCAGTGGAGCAATTGTGGAATTAAAGTTCATTTGAACCATCAAATTAAACATTCCAAAAATTTAACCTGTGAAATGCATAATCACCTGCTGGTCGTGCACTTGAATATATCACCCATAGCACGTGAAATCTTGTTTTTGTCTAGTTTTGGAAGCCCTTTGTCTGAATAAGATCATCAGTTGAGGGGTGTGGCAATCAAACTCGGTGTTCAAGGGCAGGTTCTTGTGACCATTAGAACGCTGCATACATACAGCTACATTTCAGAAAAGAAGAAGTACATTAAGTTCTAGGTTTGTGAATCACTAAGATAAATTATTGTTTTATTTAAAAAAGAATAATAAAATCAGAACAGGATTAGAACAGCATTTTCTTATTATGGCTAAATGTTTGTAAAGCAGTATTAGTAATGATTACAACATAAAAGTCACTACATAAACTCAATATCTCATTGCAAACAAATCTATAAAGTCAAAATAAATAAATTCACAGTAAAACCAATGATTTCAAGATTAATTAAATTAGATAAAACTATGCATAATGTGACATACATTACTGACAAAGGAAAAACAGGTGAGAGAGATTAACCATATTACCTCAGACTGCATATGAAGAGTGGGCCAGAGGTCCCTGAGCTGTTTCACAGAAAGTTGATTCTGCATGTTGGAGTCACTGGAGTGTGAAGGCGTGGAGTTGTCTTGGTTTCTTGGGCTTCTTGTTTCAGCTCAAGCCATCAACCCAAAGTATCCGTATTTGATGACCAAGGAATGAGACTTAACAATCAAATGTCTTCCTCCAGAATTACTTACTGCTCCTTGAAAACTGGGACTCGTCTGACTCCTGATCATCATCAAAATCGTGGTACTGGCGTCACAGTTCGGTACACAGCATGTGCATGATGAATACAACAAATACATCTGTTTTCTGACCGACTCAGTCACACTATTGTCATTCTGGCAAGTGAAGTAACACTCCAATCCAGCGGGTGGCATTAAATCACCAAAATGCTGTTTGCCAACTGCCATTTAAAACAAAGAACAGCCAAAGAAGGAGGCGCAGCAAAACAAGGACATTGGATGCTTTTTATTCTGTAAATTCATCTCCTCCACTTGCTCCCTCTCCTCACATCTTTGCTCCACCCAGCGAGGTCATGACAGAGATGTGAGGACGGAGGAGACAGAGCTGTGAGATGAAAAATCCTTGGTTCCTTTTTTGGCATTAGTCTGAAGCGGCGTCAGTTACTGATGACGAGCTGATAACAGCTGTATCAGCGGTCAAACTGACTGGTACGAATGTTCACAGAAACAAATCTAAGAAAGATTTCGATACCTGACAGCATTCAGTTAGATCTGTAAATTGAAATGGCTGATTATTGGTAGTATTCTTTCTGATGCTGATTTTAATCATCATTTAATATTCCTTTTTCCATCTTCTAATTAATATAGGCAACTGATCAGTGTTATTTGTTTACTTAGGCTATTTATTGGCTTGCATTATGGTCATCTGCACAGTAATACACACATCACACTTTCCACTTGCTTGTGTCATTATTCACAACATGCAGGTGCAAGTGCTGCAGAAACTTCTGTCAGTCACTGGACTTTGATCTCCCTTTGTGGGTCTTGATGACGCAGGATGAAAATTGCCAAAACTGCCCAATTAAGGGATACACCAGTGTATCCTCGGTCTGAGCACCTCCCAGTAAATTGCACTACTCTCTGCTCAAAGTAAATGAAAAGAAACTAAACTTTATTGATTTGGGGTTTTTGATGTTGTTGTTGTTGCTTTTTCTGCATTTTACTGTGACACGCCTAGTTTTCATACTGAACATTATTCAGCTCTTGCAGTGAGTAAGGTGAACGAAAATTCAGAGTTGCATAATCAATCATTTTATTTCACTGTAATCAAAGACTACATGTAACACAAACTCCAATTTTTTAAGCCCTGATAAGCCCAAGCATTTGAGTTTATTAGTTAGGCAAGTACTAGAGTACTGCTAACTTATTCAGGATTACAGTGTTCCATTCATCCACTCATGGAATTGATAAAAAAAAAAAAAAAAAAAGGTCAACCAGTCAAAAAAGCCAGCATTTCTTTTTTTTTGTGTGTGTAATTTTTTTCCATAGCACCTGTTCATCGAGGCACCAAAGAAAAGACATTTGATGAAAGTATCTGTGTATGATGAATTGCACGTCATGTAATGTTAATTTGGTAGATACATTTATGCGTATGGTCTGGGAGTGTCTTGAAGTCAAAACATTCTGGGAAAGGGTGTCTCAAAAATTGTCCAATATGACACAAATAAATTTTTATTGTTTGCCATCTCTAATATTAAGGAATGATCATTCATCTGACCCTTAACTCAGAAGCGGTTGTTATCTTTGGCAGCCATGGCTGCTAAAATGTTGGTTGCTGTAAGATAGTTATTTTCTAATAAATAATCAATCCATCAGTTGTACCATTCTTTAAAGTGATAGTTCACCCAAAAAAATGAAATTTCATTCAATATCTATTGACCCCTTTGCTGATGTGAGGATGAGTGAAGATCTCCAGTTCACAAAACACTCCTGGGGTTTCAGTGGAAAACAGCCAAATCCAGTACAATTGAAGTGACCGGTGACCAGTTTTGAAATTAAAAAAATAAATAAATAAAATAAAACACAACAAAACACAAAAAATGTCTCCATACTGCTTGTGTTGTGTAATCCAAGTGTCTATAAACTGCAACATTAAAATCTGACCCAAAAAGATGCCATTTACGCCATGTTTTTACCCTAAATGTCAACCGTAGCCTCTCAGACCAGAGCCACATGTACACCTGAAACATAAGTCGGGCCTTTCTCAATCTGGAAAGGATTTTGTACACTACACTACAAGGTTTCTGTTGCTCTCGCTCTGTAGTCCATGGCTGCAGCAACAAAATGATGTTCCTCCTCTATGTCGAAGGCCTTGTACATTTTCTTCTTTGTTGAAAGTTTGTGAAGTCAACTGTATGCGTAACAAGTCACTATTTCTGAGCAGATCTCTCTCTGTTGTCTGAGTCACTTCCAGGTAGCATGTAAACAGACATGTGAAGGTATTGCGAGATCTCATATATCTTGTGTCGTGCAGCTTAGGCGAGAGCTTATGTACCCACTTCAGGCGTGTGCATGTAGCTCTGTTGTGAGAGGTTACAGCTGAGATTTAGGCTAAAAACATTGTGTAAAGGGTGTCTTTTTGGGTCAAATTTTAATGTTGCATCTTACGGACACTTGGATTACACCACACAAAGCAGTATGGAGACATCTTGTGGTTTTTGTTCTTTTTTTTTACATTTTAAAATGTTCACTTCAATTGTACTGGATTTGGCTGCAAGGCTGTTTTCTGCTGAAACCCGGGAGTGTTTTGCGAACTGGAGATCCTCACCCATCCTCACATCAGCACAGGGGTGAGTAGATATTGAGTGAATTTTCATTTTTGGCTGAACTATTGCTTTTTAATAGAGTATGTGCTTATAGAACTGTCCAGAGCAAAGATGAACTATTATAGCCAAAACAATCTTGAGAAGTGGATGGAAGCACTGAGCTCAACAAAGCATATAACAAGTTGAAGGGAGGAAGAAGAGAGATCAGAAAAATTCTTAGTATAAAAACTTGTATCAGTGGCGTACAGTGAGGATTAGATCTGGGACTTCAGCCAAAACTTTGCTAGACACACCAAAAAAAAAGGATTTTGGTGGAATAAAAGGCAGGCAGCAGTTACCTTGATAGCTGTATTAAAATTTGTATTAAACAGTAGATGACTACCATTTACTCTGTTACTATTGTTTGGTTAAGTTATAATGAAGTTTGTGTTTGATATTAATAGCTGTAATAATCAATAAGGATCATTGATCTCCAGTTATATTATTTCTGTCTACCAACACAGCTCTGTCTGCTGTGCTGTGCTGTTGGAAGAAGTTTTAATAAAGAAGATTCAAGTGTCTGAAAATTGATTTCTAAAAGACTCGGAGATGAGGGCAATTTCAGTAAAATGTGTCAAATATATCCCTACCTGGGAAGCTGGGGGAAATAGGCTATTTCCAAGTAAGTAGAAAAATGAAAAAATATCTTCTCCAAACAAATCCAAATTTCCAGAGCTGTCTTATTTACACACAGGGTCATTTTGGTGAGCAAGGTAGTTGCAGCATTATTCAAGTAGTGTCCAAAATCCTCTATGAAGACAGTCTACTTTATGCAGCTTGTGTGCCCAGCATTTTTTATCACTCTTTAAAAAAATGCTGCTTACACAACAATTTCTTGTTTGTTAAAAGTGCATTCATCCATATTAGTCAATTATCACAAAGAATCATCACCAACACGTTTTAACCTTCTTTTAACCATTTGTTCTGATTTTCTAGATGGCAAATTCAGATCTCACTCTCAACATCATCAACCGAGGTTCCAGCAACAGCAGGCAGCTGTTCAGTCTTCAGTGAAAAGGCTGATAAATTCACTGTACAGTACCTACCCAGCACCAAACAGCAGAAAATCTGGTGCAGACCTGAACAGAAATAAAGTGAATATTGATCTTTGTCAGGTGGTCACAAATCTGAATTCAAATGAATGCCTAAGTTTCTCTGTAAATGGGCAACTGTTTGTTCATGTTCACCACTTACAGCTTCACTTACAATTTTAAAGTGGTGATAGGCCAATGTTCTGTTAAAGCTGTAAAGCCTGTTTTCCTTTCCCCTAAAGTGGTCAAAAAATCAATAATTCAATAACATAACAACATCTAAAGAGATCACTTGTGACAGAGCTTCGTCAGAAGTTTCCCCCTGCTTGCAGTCATTGCACTCATTCAGCATAAATATCTCTGTTAATATTCAATTAAAAGTTCTCACTTTTTTTGAGATATTGGCTTTATATTTAATAGTTCCTGCAACTGCCAATTCACCTGTCTTTGATTTCAGAGCCAACAGTAGACATCATCCATCTAACTGGAGACAGCAATGGGCATGTGCAGTTTGGTCAAGACGCATACAGTCTACCAAAAGATCAGGCATATCCCCAATCACTTCAACTTCCTGTCAAGCAGAGTCCATTGTGAGACCAGACAGAGCTGGGCAGTGAATGATGGCACAGAGATCTGGTCACACCATTCTGCACCTTCAGCACTGGATGTTCCATGAACAGACACTTTACCCACAACATTCTAGTTTGACTTTTTTTTGGGGTGGGGGGGTGGGGGGGGCATTTAGCCTTTATTGGACAAGACACCTGTTGCCATTCACAGTAGGTATTTTTAAGGACTTGTCCCACAATGATACCATTCAGAAATAACACTGAAAGTACTTTCTGATGGCCCTCTGCTTCAGATTGGTATTTGTAAAGTGTTATATCATGACAGAATTTAAGGACAGGCCTTCACACTAAATGCTGAAATGATTTGGGCCTTTCTGTGTGGAGTTTGCATGTTCTCCCCGTGTCTGCGTGGGTTCTCTCCTTGTTCTTCGGCTTCCTCCCGCAGTCCAAAGACATGCATGCTAGGTTAATTGGTGAGTCTAAATTTTCTGTAGGTGTGAGTGTGTCTGTCTCTATGTTGTCTATGGTGTACCCCACCTCTCACCCAATGTCAGCTGGGATAGGCTCCAGCCCCCGCGACCCGATCCAGAATAAGCGGTTACAGAAAATGAATGAATAATCATATCATATGAAATGTCAGACATTTGAGAAAATACTCATCAGATCATATCTGTTTATATTTGTTGTATGTGGATGTAGCATGGATGAAGTCTCATTTTGTTGCCAAACCCTGTTTTGATGAATGATAAAAAAAATTGACATTGATAGCTTTTTGGTAATTTTCTTATGAGATCGCGCCGAAAATAATTAAAATGCAATTTTTGTCATGACAAAGAGACAGAAAAGGCAGGGGAAGACAAATTTCTTCTTGGGACAAGAAACCCAAGTAGGAACTATGAAGTCCTACTTTTGAATCTGAAAATCCTTAATATTAAACTTCTTTACTTCTTTTCTTTTTTTTTCATAGAGATACTGTTTTCTCTTTTTATTTAAGTAAATTTGCGTATTTTAAAATACTGAGCAGGGTCTTTAGACTGACAGTATTTGTTGTTTGATCTTCTAGCTGCCTTGTGTTATATTCATAAATTGTAGCGTTCCCATTTCCGGGGCCCTCTGAATGTAGCATACCGGGTTGACGACAACAGGCAGTAATTAAATCAGGGGACTGACCGACCGACCAGAAACTCGAGGTGGAAAACTCCGCACAATAAAGTGAAGTAAGTTTAAAATTAGTTAAATGATAAATAAGTCTTTGTGCTGGTGATTGGTATATTGTTAGCTAGCTAACATTAATGTAGAGTCATGTCAGCTAGTAACAGTTTGCTATTTGAAGAGAAATTATTTTGACAGTTCAAGGGCAACTGTGGCATTTTAGGCTGGATGGTAGCTAACGTTAGCTAATTTAACCATAACACTAACCCTGCTTAGTAGTTCTCATTATAAGTTGTGCTGAGGATCAACGCTACGTTCCTCTTTTCACACATTATTTCACCCTGTTTGTCAGTGAATCTCAAAGTCAAAGTCTCAAAGTTGAGGCGCAGGGAGGGTAAGTGTCCGTGATACCCAGTGAACACCCAGAAATTATGGACAAGGGCATGCCTGATATTAGTGTATGTGGATCCGAAGTGAAGAAAGTGAGGGGACGGAGGTACCGGTGTTACAATTCTCAATTCGAGTAAGGGAGTAATAATGTTGATTTAATGACTCCCTGGATGAAAATGCGTTTTGCAAGAGACTCGGGCTGGTATCAGAACATCCTTGTTTCCTTCTCTTCCTCGTCATGCTACCACTGCTTGCGCTGGTGCCGCACCTGCTTTTAATTTCTGATTAGTTAATTGCATGATTGGCTTAAAAAAGTTAAAAGTTAAAGTACTTATCTCATCTTATATAAATTATGCGCAATGCTGCACAAATATTTTTATTCCTTTGTGAAGGCATAAAAAACAATAACATAACATTGTTCACTTTTATTTCATTTATTATTGTGCAGGAACAAATTGAAAATGAAGTAATAAAATCAGTTCAAATTAAACAGCCCTGACTCACTTAACTCTGCTTTACAGTTAATTCCTGTTCTGTATCACATAAAAGACAAGCTCACATGACAAAACAAAACCAACAAAAAAGACATTCAAATTACTATACTATACTTTACTTTTCTGTATTAATTCAAAAAATTTCATGACGTGATCACAAAGTAAGGATGGGTTTGTCCTTTGCCAGAACTCGTTACATTCGTGCCAAATGTGTCAGTGGGACTAAAGCATCAAGTTATTTCTCTGTGGTTTTTGAATGTTTTTTTTTTTTGTTTAATTCCAGAGGAATTACTCACCCTATATTATGTTTTTGCCACACAATGTTTTGTGTCACCATGTTTTTGACTATAACACTCACTGTGCATACTTATGTTCCAGGAATTTGCTGCTGCGTGTAAAATACAGAGTGGCAAGTGTGTTATCACCATTAAGGTAAGCTGCTTCCATGTGATGTAGCTTAAGTATGAGTATAAAAATATTGGTTCTTTCTTTGTCAGAACAGGCTATTGGCAACATATACTCAGGCCTAGAATGAGGTCATTTTTAGGAGAAGTCACTTTGGACTATGATGAATTCAAATTTATTGGGGCTTTCTGGCCACATTGTAGGGCACAAAAGTGCACAAACAGTAGGTGGTAATTACACTGTATATAGATGAAACAGTTTTAGCTGATAATTAGCTAGATGAGCTACTGTAAATAACCAACACAAACACCCATTATTAGACTGTAAACCATTAATCAAACCAATGAATAAATGCAGTCAATCAGACAATTTAAAAGCTAATTTTATGTTTCACTAGTATAAAAGTGACAGGTAAACACACACAAAGGGCAACCATTTATTGCATACTGCAGTTAGAAACTGACAATAATTAGCTGATAATTAACCTGATCAGCCACAAAGTAATTGATACACAAATTATTAAACCATTAACCAACCAACATGATTAGACCAACTGTATGATTAGAATTGTGTCGATTGCAGTGTCCATGGCCAATTCCACTCTATTTAAAGTCTGACCTTTGCAACATCTCAGTGAAAGCCATGTATCTCTCCTCTGAATATCTGGAGCGGTACTCACAAACATTCTAAAAAATGAAAAAAAAAGGAGGAGGGACAGAAATTTTTATCTTGGTGAGGAGGTGTGGTTGACGCTGTTGCTGGGTATGACTTATTCTTTTAAAAGGTGTGATTGGTTGATCCAAAAAATAGGACAGATAGAATTTAGTCTCTATTAGGGCTGAACAATTAATCAAAATTTTGTCACAATTTCAATATGTTCTGCTGCAATTTTCAAATCACAGGATGCACAACATTTTTTAAAGGCAAAATTAAGGTCAAAATACCATTTTAAATAAATATTGTGGTGCTGCAGAGGTGTACTGGCCAACACATCATTCTCTAGTTTAGTGCAGATCCCTGAAAATAACACACCATAATCATTTTAATGTGTTTTTCAACTGAGAATAATGTAAAAAATATCCTTTCCTCCAATATTACAAATCCTATTGCAATAGCAAAATCAATCAAAATAATTGCAACTAGATATTTCTTAAAATTTGTTCAGCCCTAGCCCCTATTAAGACATGGTGTAATTATGAACACTATTTAACCCTCAATAACACCCATGGACATTTTTGTCCTTTTGGATTTTAATTTTTCCATCATTTTGGCTGTGTTAATGCATATTGCATACACTTTGGTCATGTTGTGTATTTTTGTGTTAATTTAGACACTTAAACTTCATATGCTATGATATCTCTAAAATAAACTGTGTAATGAAAATGCTCCCCAATTTACATCCAGAAGATATTTTTGTCCCCTTGACTAGTGGCAAAACTGCGATTTTTGATCCCATTGTCATTGGAGCATAAAAGCATGTTTGGGTTTTTTTTTGGCTCTCATCCTGCAGTCTTCAAAGTTGTTTTTGTATGTCTGCTGTAAACTATACTTGATGTGAATGTGGACTTAGAGAAATTAAATGTGAGCTTTGAGCTTTACTTGTAGTAAAGTTCAAAGTCCCTCAATAATCCACAGTCAAACATTCACTCATTCATCTCATTCATGTAAACAGACAGCTGCATGAAGGACACAGGTGCAAGAAAAACAGAAAAACACAAAGTCTGAGAGTCCATGAGTTTACACACACACAAAGTCTCTGGCTGGTTCTGGTCGATCGGTGCATCCCTAATATGTGCTGTACTTATTAAGGAATGCACAAGGGTTAAGATAATATCTTTTGAATAAATTGTAAGCCATACTGTAAAAGTAGCTTACAAAATATAGCAGTAGCTATTAGGGATGGGCATCAAGACCCGGTTTTACTTTAGAACCAGTTCAAAAATTACGATTACTCCAGAATCATTAAGAATTGAGATTTCCAATTCCACTATTGATTCCCATGTGCAAATTAAATGCGTCTGAAGTCACAGACTCAAACTTTTCCCGACTTGGTTTTTGTTTTCTCTGCACCTGGGTCCTTGATACACATGTATGCATTACACGGAGTGCACGTGTGATTGATGTTATCGAGTGGCTTTGAACTTACCTACATCAGCATTAAGCTCACATTGTATTTCTGTGGTTCACATCCACATGAAGCAGAGTGAATGCAAACATGCAATGAGGACCACTAACTCATATAGTTTTACCCCTACAAAGATGCACACATGTACACACACTCACGCACACACACCACATAGTGGGTGGGGGAGTTACCCATCACCTGTTCAGGCCCAGATTCTTTAACTTGCTGATGAGCCTGAAGGGCCCTATGGTGTTACACCCTGAACTGTAGTCCACAAACAGCACTCTCACATATGTAATATGATAATTTTCTTTTTTTTCAATAACAGGACAAGCTGTGGCATGTAGCAAGAACAAAGCACAGAAGAGGGGGCTATGCACCAGGGGCTATGCAGTAAGGACTTTAGTGTTGCATATGGGGCATGTGCACTACCAGGTAAGCAACTCGAGAGCCCCAAGATAAGGGATGGGCCTTGACACCCTGTTAACCCACTTAAGAACCAATTCCAAAAGTACAATTCCATCAATGGCTTTACACATATGCGTGTATTTTTGGCCCAAACCTACTGCTACATAGCCTTTCTCTACAATGTTGAACACAAATTGAAGCATTGCCATTACTTCTTAAGCGAATATAAAGAAATGGTAAAATAAAGCAGTGACCTAAAAGTATAAACAGCATCACAGGTGAGAAACTAAACTTGAATCCACAGTCATTCATTTAGAGGTTAGAAAGTATTGAGAGCCTAAGGTGATAGTTTACCCACAAATTAAATTTCTCCTGATATCTACTCATCCCTGTGCTGATGTGAGGATGGGTGAAGATCTCCAGTTCACAAAACACTCCTGGAGCTTCAGTGGAAAACAGTTTTGCGGCCAAACTTAGTGCAGTTGTAGTGAATGGTGACCAGTTTTAAAATGTAGAAAAAGAACACAAAAAACCCCACAAAATGTCTCCATACTCTTTGTGTGGTGTAACCCAAGTGTCCGTAAGCTGCAACCTTAAAATTTGACCCAAAAAGACGCCATATTTTTAGACTAAATGTCAACTGTAACCTCTCAGACCGGAGTTGCTTGCACATGCCTAAAGTGGGTACACAAGCTCTTGCCCAAGCGGCGCAACATGAGATATACAAGGTCTTGCGATACTTTCATACCTGTGTTTACATGCTACCTGGAAGCAACTCAGACAGAGCGAGATCTTCTCAGAAATAGTTACTTGTTATGCGTACAGTTGACTTTGCAAACTCTCAACCAAGAAGAAAATGTCCAAGGACTGATATAGAAGAGGAACATCATTTCTTTGCTGCAGCTACACCACTTGGGCAAGAGCTTGTGTACCTGCTTCAGGTGTGTGCACAGTTCCGGGCTGAGAGGCTACAGATGACATTTAGGCTAAAAAGATGGTGTAAATGGCATGAGTGAAATTTCATTTTTGGGTGAACTATCACTTTAACACACACACTTCTTCAGACCACTGTCTCTGCTCTCCTGCACAGACAGGAGCTCAGTCTGACAACACACGCTAGCTTGAGGGCAAAGATGGGGGGTCAGAGATGCTGAGGTCGAGATATATTCCAAGCACAGTGTCTTGGACGAGAGTGATGCAGCGTGGCCCGGTGTGTTTTAGCCTTTAGTGATAATGGCCATAGAATGGTCAGTAAATTTCATAGAATGTTGTCTCCATCTAGATATGGTGTAATTACAAGTGAGTATTAAAGGACAACTTTTCCAGTATTCCAGTATTGAGGGAGGCAGATACAGCTGGCAGCTGCAAAATAAGTACAACAGTATACATTGGACAAATGCAAAGTTGCATTGAAAGTGCTTTTTTTCACCACAGACCTGCTCAGATCGCCAGTTTTATCTCTGTCAACAGCATGCGAAGCGTCTGTCTTACCCTTCACTTGCTCCGGTCTGTGTGTAACAAAATCTCACGGGATCTTTGCTTGTTACTGGAAAAAAACAGAGGAGCCATGACTTGTAAAAGTCAGTTGGTTGTCCCATAGTACAGGTGAGAGTTTACTAGGCCGATTGAAGTGTCATGGCTAAATATTATTATATTATTATATTATTATACCTTTGATTTCAGTGGCTGCCAGTACTTACTTGAGCCCGAGTATACGGATGAGGAGTTTGAGTTCCTACAAAGAAAGAGCGGATGAGGATAGAGAGAGAGGGGCAACGGGCAGACGAGGATGAAGCAGCTGTTGCATGTCTGTGAATCTGTGAAGACTGGTTGTGCTCCTGTGAATGCTGTACTCTATGCCCACAGAGGAAGAATGTCTGTGTTGTAACAAGTGGGACCTGTTGCCCAGTATTTATGGTCTTGATGTGTCCAGGGATGATAGAGAAATTAGTCAACGCTGTGTAACCACTGTGGTGGGAAAATTATTCACCAAACTGGTCACTGTTGTTCCTCTTAGTTATTTCTGATGTTCTGTCAGGCACTAACTGGTTACTCGTCCTTGAACACACAGTTCTCTCTTTGGAAGAACAACTTCTGATAACACAATCACATCCCGACTCTCCCGATAAGCACTTCAGGTCCATCCTGACCCAACCTCCTTCATCTCCTAACCCTGTAAAACAGATTTACATTCTTGACTCATTATCAGTTCCTTTTTCACTTTGAGTGTGACTGTGTACTGATCCTTTGCAAAGCTTGATTAAAACACCAGAAAGACAATCTTGGTCATTGGTGTCTGTCTTAATTTTCAGATTTTCCACCACACCACCTTACAGGATTTCCGCCCTCTGACCAGCAGGGCAGTGCTGGATACCTTCTTTCATGTGCCCAAAATAAATTGGAGGCAACCAAAACCACATCGACCAAATGGTCAACTATCCATTGAGTAAGTATAAATAATATGTCTTCATGCATGTAATATCTGTACCTAGAATTATTTGACAGATGCGCCTTTTCTGTTGCATGCATTAGTTTGCCCTCAGACATTTCTAAATCATCTTAACCCTTTCCTTTCGTCCAGCCAGTACAGACTTGCAGCCTATCATGTGGTGCTGGAGTGGGCTGTCAGAGGAGAATGTCTTGTTTATGGTAACAGAAGAGTGCTGCCAAGCTGGATCATCACTGCTATCAGAAGCAAGTACCCATTACCCACTGGCACTTACAGCAGGTTCAAGGAGGCACATGTTCAGAACACATCTACCGATGAATGACTTTTCAATAATTGTACTCTTGACTGCACTGCTTTGCAGTCTACAAACCGTTCCAGTCTTTAGAGACACTAGCAGAGCCTGCATAAATCTTGCACACTGTAAGTATTTACAGTACAAAATCATCCACTCCATATATGCAGGGGCGGACAGTAAGAAAGTACATTTACTTGAGTACTGTACTTTATTTGAGTATTTGTTTTTCTGGAAACAAATATCGTACTCTTGTACGATTGTACCACATTTCTAGAAAGGTTGTCATTACTTTGAAGTCAGCTGTTGTTGTTTCTTCTTTTCTAAAATGCAACTGGCCCCATGCTGTGTTCCTCACAGAAGGAAACCAAGTACAGTACCCACTCTTAACTGGGATTGATGCAAAAGCAGAAATGCGTCATCCAGGCACTCTGTAACAAGCCCAAGCAAGCACTCCCTCTTTCATTCCAACAAAACTCAGTAATAATGACGGCAGGAGAAAGACAAAATTAAATCTCAAGATGTTGTTAGAATTAGAAAAAGAGAAATAATTTCAGGTAGGCTTTTAATGTTGGATTGTTTTTATTTGGGTGAAAAATACCACACAATTATACTGCCCCTGAAGCCAGAAAGAAATCTCAGTTATATAACAGACTTGGAGAACTTCCTTGGCTTCAATCTGATTTTATGCTGTGATTTTAACAGTTACATCAGAAAAAATGACAGTAGCTGTCCTTTTTGTTTTTGATTGCATTTCTATGCTGAAGTTTTTATAGTGTTTCATCATGGTTCTACAAGTAAGTCAGAGCACCATTGTGGTGGTTTCAGAGAGTTTCAAGGTTCAAACAATAAGCAGTGTATATAGAAATGAACTTTGTAATGTGTACTTTTGGATACTTAAGGTTTTTTTATCATTCATTTTTTATTGGAACAATAACAAATAGGCTAAAAGCCAGTCCAGCAAATTGCCATTTTACATTTTAGGTTTATGTACCCCCAGCCCTCAACCTCTTTCCCTATCCCTTCTTGCCCCCTACCCCAGCTCCCCTCTAGCAACCAACAGGATAGATCAGAGCAGTCCTATTTAGACAGAAAGTCTTTCAAGTCAGATATCAGATCCATCCACATTAAAATTGTGTTTGGTCCTGCATCAATAATCCTTGCTGATGGTAGTTCAGGTAAGGAATGTCCAAAAAGCTCCAGAGCCAATTAATATTTGAGATATTGTGAGGAAGTTTCCAGCACTGGACTACAATCTTCTTGGCTGCAGTTAGGCCCGCCAGCCAGATTTTGCGTGCTTTAGCCGTGAGGGAGAGACAGGAATCGTCATTTAGAAGATGTACAGCAGGATGTACAGCATTGGTAATACCACCCCAATTAGTCCTGCCAGTGTATTAACAACTTTTGCCCAGAAATCTAGAATCCCTGCACATTTTCATACAACATGAATAAAGGAGCCAACAGTTCTGTGGGAACAGAAAGAACAGTATGGGTCAGGGGCTAGTCCTATTTGATGCCTAATTCTCGGTTTAAAGGGGAACTATTATGCTTTTCCTCTTTTTTGACCTATAAATGTTGTCACAATGTCGGATACTCATGTTAAACGATTCCAAAGCGTCAGATAATGAGGTTCATGCATTTGGAAGTGAGCCCTGCAAGCTGTTTTGGATGGCTCTGCACGCTGTGTTTTACTGTCTTTTTTAACGATCTAGTAACATTGATGTTAATGCATGCCAGACTTACTTATATGGTCATACCCCGGCATATGCTCTAGGCCTGCCCGCTCCCCCGCTCTGCTTCGGAAGTTACATCGCTGTGCGCTGCTCTGCTGTCTACAACGATTTCACAGTGTTAGCACGTTGAGCAATGGCTCCTAGAAAATGTTTGTTCGGGTGTGAGGGAAAATTACCTTTGTTTAGCTTTCCTAAAGAGGCAAGCACCAGGCAGAAGTGAATAGAGTTGTTTTTTCCCGGCCAGCAAAAGAAAAATACCTCCGTGTTTTTTCTCTGTCTACAGTATGTCACAGGGGACTGTTTTGTCAACATGGGCCAGTATGAAGCTGGATTAGCCGGTAGCCGGGCTCGGCAGCGCTCGCCAGCCCTTCGGAAGTCCTCGGGAGTGCGACAAATCACAGTGGAGTGGGCTCGGCGGGAGGCGTACATGGAGCAGGGCCGGGGGGGTGGAGTATATAATAGGTCCCCTTTAAGGTATGCTCTACGACAAAATTTCAAATGTATATATACTGATGGTTTGGGTTTTAGGAGGCATCAGGAACGTTATTCCAAATTACAACCCATTTCAGTTTTTGTTCCACCTCAGCTATGTCTCTCCCCCAAGCCAAGTAAGATTAATTTGTCATATATATAAGCCACTATTCATCTGGAGCACACTGTATCCAACTTACAATAGGATGTTCTTGTAAGGCTGATTCCCACTGAACTTTATAGGCTTTACAAACTGACCCTAAAAGAGAATGTTTGTCAATATTGTATGGAATTTAAGGATTGTGCTTGCCCCATTAATATCTTGTTGTAATACCTTTATCTTCCCAGGCTTTGTTAGTAAAAGGTTTCCCCCTAGATAAAAGGTGACCATTATTCCATAGTGGGGATGATTTACACCAAACACTTTTAACTTTGAGGAATTTTTCTGCCACTTTAAAGACTTGTAGCATATGAGTTAAAATCGGATGTATTCTCTTCTTGGGCTGGCAGTAGTGATCTTGGGAAAAGTGTACACTGCAGACCCGATGGTCTGCAAGATGCAGTGTCTGGACAGGAATGTTAGCATCAATTTGTAGCACAATTAGCCACAACTTCAGCATCTTTTTTTTTTTTTTTTTTTTTCTTTTGTAATCGATATAGTGAAACTCTCAACTGCACTCAGGGACAACCAACTCCACTCTGACCGGCTCTCAGTCATGGTTCCTTTGTTTTCTTCTGGCAACACACTAAGATCCCATGAGATTTTGTCACACACAGCCTGGAGCAAGTGAAGGTTAAGAGATGTGCTTTGCATGCTATTAACAGAGTTAACAGAGTTTACACTGGTGATCTGAGCTGGTCTGTGGTGAAAAAAAAGCACTTTCAATGCATGAAGTTTTACAGGAGGCATTTGCCCCCATATATATTGTTGCAACTTGTTTCGCGACTGCTGGCTGCATCTGCATCCCTCAATACTGGACCAATTTCAAAATGAGTTGTCCCCATCAATCATGCACACACATACACATGGGGAAATTGGACCCAGGTTGAAAAATACTGAAGTTATCCTTTAAGAACTGAATACTTTGTAAGCCTAATTGTACTTCCTGTGTCCATGAATGCCATTTTGTGAGCCTGGCAGATGTGGGCATCCAGTGGAAATGAAATCAACTGTATCACCATGTAAGACTGTGAAAGTACTGTAATTGTGTTATCACTCTGCTGATGGAAAGTTGACCAAAGTCTCCCTGTTATGATCACTTTCATTTCTGGCATTGTTGTTATGGAAGATTTATCAGCCTTGTCTAGTTTTATTTTATCTTGTAAAGTACTTGGTAACATTAAAAAAAGTGGTACATAAAAAAAAGTTGATCATTATTATTGTTACATGAGCACATCTCTCATGAGATCGACCACAAATGTTATCCCCGCACAGTCCAATCCATAGTGTTTTACTAACTCACTGTCTCTCATCAATTCTTTGTCATGTTCTCCTCTGCTTAAGAAACACTTAAGCCTCCTCCCTACTCTGACTGGAATCAAACCAGGGCCGCTGCAGTAAGGATGCAGTTTTTGCATATGGAACATGCGTAATTACAGTTGAGCTAATGAGGAATCCGAACATAATTTAAAATATATCTCCTAACAGTGAGATAAGCTGGTAAAAAGCACTTCATTTTCCACTCAGGGGTTAGAAGCTAGTTTCCACATTACAGACATTAAAAATCATGTCTTATGTATTGAATAACATTACAGCTTGATTTTTTTTGGCTTCAATAACAGGGCAGACTGAAGAATGTCATAGGACAGGTGGCAGAGAGAGAACAGATGACATGCAGCACATGTCCAAGGGCTGGAATGAAACACTCTGCACAAGGAGTCCGCCTTTGCAAATAAGGCATGTGTTCTACCAGGTGAGCGACTGGATCTTGATCTTGAAGAGGGGTCTATGTATCATTCCTCCCAAACTGTATTTAACTTTGATAATTAGGATAAACAAATATACAATATATCATTATATATCGATATATCAAACAAACAAACAAACAAAGAAACAAACAAAAAATAATAACAATGAAAAATCCACTTGCTTTTTTGGTCCATGTCCTCAAATCAGCAATTGGAATAGAAGTTAAACCAAAACCAGAAATGACTTTATTGTCACTTCAGGCATTGCTTATTCTGTCCCATTTCATTATAGCTAAAGGCACTGCTAAGATTTAACATATATTATTTGTTGGAATTATGAATAAAACTATAGGCTAGATATTTATTTAGATATTCTTTTTTAATTAATGAGTCTAAAAACTTTTCACCAATCCACTTGTGCCACAGACCCCTGTTTGAGAACCACTGCCCCAGAATATCTATACGAATTAAAAAAAAATCCATTCCTATAAAACTTTGTAGGTGGCAGGAAATGGTAGCTGTATCTGTCTGACCCTTGAATAAAGAATTCTTATTTTTTTTCCTTTACATGGTTGGTATTCTGCAAAAAATCCAGAGTTTGCAGTGTTTTTATACATTTCTGCCCAGCCTTTCTTTTATAGCACCACAGCATAAGGTGTGTGATGTATGTAATTCCTTGAGCTCATTAAACATATACTCCCTCTTGTGGCATAAAGGGACAACAACTTCTGTCTTAAGATGTGCTGTGCCTCAGGTTATTTATATATTTACTGGGTAAAAATTACAGATTTATCTTTTAGAGAAGAAATGGACACTTCTGTTAATCCTTAAGTAGACATTTCTGTAAAATTAAAGCACATCTAGAGCAGCATTTGCTGAAAATTTCTTCACCGCTTTAAAGTTCTAATCAAATATCAAATCTGTACAATTTTTATGGGCAGTTTCTTTGAAAGTGAAACGTAAATGGTGACTTACAACCACTTACATTTTCTGGTAAATACAATTGTATTTTCTTCCACGGTTTAGACCAACATCATGTTCTAATAATCTAAAATGAAAGACACCAGATTCGACCACCACAACAGAGTTCAAGGTCACTTGCTAGACTCTTCCATTCTGGTGGAACGATTGTCAGAGTCTCTCAGTCAGACTTGACCTTTGCTTCATGGGACTTATTCGTGTTGTTCTCTCATGACTAGATCCTTGCTTGTGTGTTGTATTAGCTCTCAGATGTACGTGACTTTAGATAAAAATGTCTGCTAAATTAAATTGTAAATTGTAAGTTGTGATGAAATAAATCTTTACACAGCGAATACAGCATCATGGTCCAATAAATCCACCACAATATATATATATATATATGTATATGTATATATATATATTTCTAGTGGAGCCCCAGTATAAAGTGTTTGCAGGCCAAGATGATGTCTAAATTGAATCCATATTTTAATACTGGAGGACACTATCATAGTATAACAGTCAGTATAACAAGAAATAGAAGAATACAAGGGTGAGTACAGGAAGGCTTTTAGTGATACCGGGTGAACAGAATTTGACTCCAAAATCAACCATGACGGAGGGACCTCAGTATCCCCATATTTGACCCAGTAGTTCAAATTTCATATGTTTGTTGCCCAATAATAGTACAGGAAGTTTGGTAACACCATTCCGCCCTGAGCTTTGGGCCTCTGTAAAACTTGTCTACGTAACCTTGGAGACTTCTTATTCCAAACAAAACCGAGAATAAGACTGTCCACTTTATGTAAAAATGAAAGAGGAAGAAATATTGGAATACATTGGAATAACTATAAAAAGTGCGGGAAAACATTCATTTTAATTGCATTGACTCTGGCAGCTACAGAAAGATTTAGTAGGGAGCACCGCTCAAAATCCTGTTTAATTTGTGTGAGCAGCAAGAACTTATATATATGCAACATTCTATATACTGTCTATTTGTCTGAGCCAGGAAAATATAACTCATAGCACATAAATTAAGCACATATGAAGACAAAGAGTTGTTGTCTGTTTATGACACGTTTATGAAATATACCCTTAAGTGTGCCCTTTCTATATTTTAAACCAAAATTAAAAAAAGGTCATTTTTACATCTAAAATACTTGAAAGATTACATTCTAGTTAAAGAATCGATGAATCTGAAATAATTTATATGAAAATTCTTACTACTAGTCCAACACGCATAAACCATTATAAACCAGCATAAGCGAGTATTTTGTTTCGATATGATGTAAATATCTTTAATACATGTGTTTGTAATCTCCAAACATTTACTCTGTGTTTACCTTCATAGTTCAAAAAATAGTATTTTGTCTCTTATAATGTGTCCTGAAAACTGAAGAAACTCAGCCCTTTGCCTTTATATTTATCAAAGTTCATAGATTGCTTAGGATGGTTGGTTAGGATGTAATCTATAAAATTATTTTGGATTTAAAGATGAGCAATTTCACATTTTGGTTTATTATTTATAGGATATATTCCCTACTATGGTATGAAGGGGCAACACTCATGTCTTCATATATGCTATGCCTGAGTTTGATTCTCCTGGCTCTTATTTTGATAGAGCTTATTTAACTTCCGGGTCAACTGTCTGCCTTTCTGCTGTTTTCAAGTCAACAAGTAAGAAATAAAATTACACCAAAACTGATCCCTTTTTTTAGTATCATTATTTAGATTTTTACTCTTGTTTTTATGTCTGCTGGCAAAAAAAAAAGAAAATTAGCTCTCTTTACCCATTTTTGTTTTCTGGTTCAAAGCACTAACTTGAGGGTATACTCCCTCTTGTGGCAAAAACAGGCAATAACTCAGGGTTTCATCTGTTCAATGTGTGAGTATACCTATGAATTGCTGGCTAAAAATTACACATTTATTTTTCAGAGAGGAAACTAGTGCCCAGTGACTGTTTAGCTATCTCTGTTACATCTGAACATAAAACAATAAGTCCCTGAGTAAATGGGACAACACAACCTTCAAATACTATTTCTGTATTTGCTTTTAACTAATATCTTGCCTTTAACTTATAATATTTGTGCCTTTAGTGATGCTTTCCTTCATTGCCTAACTGACACAAGCCATATATATTATATATATTGATATATTGTTTATTTAATGTAATTTCATTGTAGTTGAAGGCAAACACAGAATTAATGTTTGAAGGTTGCAATGTCCTGTTTGCTAAAACATACATGTATTGTTTTCCATTTTGATATGACTGACAGGAAGACTTGACACAGAAGTTAAAGTAACTTTATGAAAATAAAAAATATATATCAATATAATAAATATTCATTGGATATTGTTTAAAGGCAAATACAACATTAATATTTGAAGGTTGTAATGTCCTAAAGCAGTAGTTCCCCCAAAAATGAAAATTCACTGAGTGAAGATCTCCAGTTCACAAAACACTCCCGGGGTTTCTGTGGAAAACAGTGTTGCAGCCAAATCCAGTACAATTGAAGTGAACAGTGACCAATTTTAAAATGTTAAAAGAATACACACAAAAACCCCCACAAAATGTCTCATACTGCTCATGTGGTGTAATCCAAGTGTCCGTAAGTTGCGACATTAAAATTTGACCCAAAAAGACGCCATTTACACCATGTTTTTAGCCTAAATGTCAAGTGTAGCCTCTCAGACTGTAGCTGCTTGCACAGAGATAACTGAACAGTCAGATTCCTCCTTGAAAAATAAATATGTAATTTTTAACCAGTAATTCATAGGTATACTCACACAATGTACAGATGAAACCCCAAATTGTTGCCTATTTATGCCACAAGAGGGAGTATACCCTCAAGTTAGTGCTTTTAAGCCAGCAAAGAAAAATTGGTCAAGGGAGCTAATTTTCTATTTTTACTGGCAGAAATAAAAACAAGAGAGAAATCCAAATAATTATTGTAAATTATACTGGTGTTATCTTATTTCTTACTTGTTGACTTGAAAACCGTTGAAAGGCAGACATCTGACCTGGAAGTTAAATTAGTTCTATCAAAATAAGAGCCAGGAGAATCGAGCTTATGAGCTTATGAAGAGAAGAGTGTTGCCCCTCAATAAAAATTTTCAGGTTAAGTATAATTATGATTCACTCTGGTAATTATTTTGATATTTGAGATCCTATTTCTTTCTGTTACAAATTTTATCTTTTCAGATTCGAATATTATTTTTTATAGTTTCAAATCTTTTTTTCACTTTCGGATCTTTCTGTTTCAGTTTCAGATCTTTTCTTTTCAGTTTCAGAATTTGGTATGTACTCCTTACAGCAGTGGTTCCCAACCTTGGGTCAGGACCTCAAAATGGGTTTGACAGATACTTAAATAAATAATTGCTAAATTAAAATTAAATGAATCTTTATAATGTTAAAAACACAACCTCAGCCGCTCAATTAAATATGGTGGGTTAAGAGAGAGCATTATAATATATGTTTTAACCATATATTGCCGATATTTGATCACGAGCCAAAGAAGCCTGGGAACCACTGCTGTAAGGAGTACGATTCACAAACACTAGCTGATAGCATCAGGCCTAGGGGTGTGAATCTCACTGACTGAGACAATTCGATACGTATCTCAATACATGTTCAACAATACGATATATTTTATAAATCTTTAAGCGGCCAACGATTCGGTTCGAAACGATTCAATTCTGATACAATACGATACAATACGATACGACGCAATACAAGACAATGCAATGTGTCAGTCTTTACATTTTGATTCAATTAATGCTATGTTTGTAGAGTGCTGTTAGTTGCCAAAAAATCCTGATAGTTTTACTAAATATAGTAACAGTAGAGACAGAGAGGGAGACTTTACAGTGATGTTTATATCTTATTATGAGTCTCATGTGTAAATGAGATAAATGAGAAACATTTTTCACTTTTATTTCATTTATTATTTGCAGGAAAAGATTAGAAATAATGTAATAAAATCAGTTAGAATTAAACAGCTCTGACTCACTTAAAACTGGTTTACAGCTAATTCCTGTTCTGCATCACATAAAAGACAAAATCATATAACAAAACGGAGCAAACAAAAGATCCACTACCCCAGAAATTACTACGTACTTTGTTGTATCAATTCAAAGATTTCATGAGATGATCACAAAGTAACGATGGGATTGTCCTTTGCCAGTGGTTATTTCTCTGTGTTTTTTGAATGTGTTTTTTTTTTTTTTATTCCAGAGGAATTATACAATTGCTTGTCCTATATTATGTTTTTGGCATGCAGTGTTTTGTGTCACCATGTTTTTCACTTTAACACTCAGTGTGTATACTGGTGTTACAAGACTTTGCTGCTGGGTGTAAAATACAGAGTGGCAAGTGCGTTATCACTATTAAGGTAAGCTGCTTCCATGTGGTATAGCGTAATAGGAGTATGACTATAAAAGTATTGGTTCTTTCTTTGTCAGACCTGGGCCCCGTTTCCCAGAGCCTTCGTAGCGCTACGTGCATCGTAAGTTGTATTTCAAGGTCTCCCTTAAGGTTGTCCCAACTCTGGGAAACAGCCCGTAACCTTAAACCATTAATCAAACCACTAAATAAATGCAGTCAATCAGACAACGTAAAAACTCATTTTATATTTCACTATTATAAAAATATCGGGTTTTTATTGTGTTGTGTACTTTCAGTAGTGAGTGACAGGTAAACACACACAAAGGGCAACCATTTATTGCATACTGCAGTTAGAAACTGACAATAATTAGCTGATAATTAACCTGATCAGCCACAAAGTAATTGATACACAAATTATTAAACCATTAACCAACCAACATTATTAGACCAACTGTATGATTAGAATTGTATAGATTGCAGTGTCCATGGCCAATTCCATTCTATTTAAAGTCTGACCTTTGCTAATTCAAATTTTCTTTCTTTGTAAGACCTGTAATCGGCAGTATACAAAAACATTTTTGGAAAATTGAATTGTACATTCATAATAAATCACTGGCAATGAAATCTTTTACATTTTCTTCAAAAGTGCTCCGGGTCACTCTTAGCCTCAGTCTTATCAAGTTTATATACCAGAGGAACCGCAATCTCTTGTGATGGTAGGCAGATGTAAACAAAACAGAGGCTGACTTCATGCAACAGTTTGCTGTAGTAATGCTTAGCAGTAGACTTGCACCGATAAATCGGCAGTGCTCGGAACCGGGCCGGTTTTCACGTGATTGGCTATGACCTGCGACTGGCCGGTCAATCTAAAATTCGCCGGTCTAAAGCGCCGGTCAATTTCCCACCGCGCCGCGGCAGCAAAAAAAAAAAAAAAACACACACTAAGCATTTGCATTGCTTCTTCTTTCCGGCTATATGCTAACGCGTTGCAAAGTGTTTAGCAGTCCATGCACCCCCACACCCCCACAATGCCTCGTGGGATACGTCAGCCCTTACATCAGCCTGCCCAGGTCAATAACATCAGCAGCGCACAAACACGCACATGTGCAACTCACGGCTTTAGTGACCTACACCATGTCAGCCGTATGGAATTTTTTTAAAGTGTGTGAGGAGGATAACAAGTTTGCAGTATGCAACACCTGCAAGGCTAAAATAGGGCGTGGAGGAACAACACCGAAAACGTTTGGTACGACTAATCTCATCCGACACCTAAAACAACACCACCTTGCAGAGTCTGCTAAGTTTGAGGAGGCTAGCAAGAGCCAGGACAAGGGTAAACGCCACGCAGCTAAAACAAGTAGTGACAGTGAGCCATCCACAAGCCAGCAACCCATGTTTTCTTTTCTAAGCAAAGAAAGGTCAAAAGTAATTACAAAAAAGATAATGGAATTCATTGCTTTGGACGACCAGCCATTCAACGAAGTTGAAAACATGGGGTTCCGAAATCTCATTCACTGTCTGTCCCCAAGATATGATATCCCAAGTCGCCGGTATTTCTCAGATGTTGCGCTGCAAGAAATGTTTGAGGATGTGTCACGCCACATTCGCAGCACCTTGCATGCCTGTAGAAACACACAGATCAGTTTTACAACTGACCTCTGGACATCAAATGTAAGTCTTATGTCCATGCTTAGTCTTACGGCACAGTGGGTGGATGAGAATTTTGAATTACATCAAGTAATGCTTCAGTGCCAAGAGATGTCGGGGTCTCACACTGCCGCAAACCTGGCCACAGCATTGGAGGGAATGTTACAGCATTGGGAAATTGATAAGGCGAGGGTTCATGTTGTGATCAGAGACAACGGGAAAAACATGATCAAAGCCATGAAAGATGCAGATCTGCCGAGCTTGTCCTGCATGGCGCACACGTTACAGCTGGCACTTAACGATGGTGTGTTTTCCCAACGAAGCGTCGCTGGCGCAGTTGCAACTGGGAGAAAAATTGTCGGACACTTTAAACACTCACCACTGGCCTACTCCCGACTGTATGATATCCAAGCACAGCTAGGTCAACCAAGGAAACGCCTGCAGCAAGATGTCAACACAAGATGGAACAGTACCTTCTATATGCTGGAATCGCTGACTGAGCAGAGACTTGCGCTTGGGGCATACGCTGCGGAGCATGACGTACCGGCCACTCTGACAGCGCACCAGTGGGATTTGATTCAGAATGTTCTCACTCTCCTCGCCCCCTTCGAGGAGCTTACTAGGGAAATAAGCTCATCGGCCGCAACAGCTGCAGACGTCATCCCGTCAATCACTGTTCTTAAACGACTTTTGGAGAGAAGCGCAGATACGGACCATGGAGTGGGCACAACAAAAACCACCTTGTTGGAGGCAGTAGAGAGAAGGTTTCAAAACATCGAGAAGGAGACTCTTTACACCTTGGCCACAGTTCTTGACCCGAGGTTGGTTGGTTATTTATTTATTTATTTTTTTATTTATTCATTCATTCATTCATTCATTCATTCATTCATTTATTTATTTTCTTATTTAATTATCCTATTTATTCAGCAAATTTATTTAGATATAGCCAATTTATTCATGTATGCTTTAGATAAATTAATGAATGGATTTCACCTTTAGGCCTACATAACCTGTTAATGTCTCAAAAATCGTTATAGTTGATTCATTTTGATATGATTACTTTATGGTTTATTTATTGCTTTGTGCCAAAGGTACAAGAATCGTTACTTCTCAAGTGAGCTGAAAGATCAAGTGCAACAGGACCTTCAGACTGCACTGCAGAAGGAGACCAGATCCACAGCCGTGGAACCTGCCACTGAGTCATCCACGGCCTCTGGACCTCACCCAGGGGAAGCATCCGCAGCCAAAAGGCCATGCAGTTTGCTGCTTTCACTTCATGACGAAATCCTGAGGGAGACTACTGAGATGGAACAACATCTGGCCAGCCCCTTGTCTGTGCAGATACAGAGCTACCTGTCAGAGGCACCCATTGGCAGAGGAGAGAATCCATTGGCCTACTGGAGGATTAACAAAGAACGTTTCCCTTCTCTGGTGCCACTTGCCCGAGCTTACCTCTCTGCACCATGCACCAGCGTTGACAGTGAGCGCTTATTTAGCTTGGCCGGACGTGTGACAGATGACAGGAGGAGCAGGCTATCGGGTGATAAAATACAAATGCTTCTGTTTGCCAAAAAAAACCTGCCATTAATGTACAAATAGCCTAGTCATGAGTGTGACCATAACAACAATATGGGCACTCACGTTTCTTACCATTCCAAGTTAATTCCGTGTGTTGACTGTCAAATATCTTAATGCCAAATAGGCCTGTTTATTTTAGTTTTAAGTTATTTATTCTAGGCCTACACTGCTAATAAACGCACCTGTTTTCATAGTTCAAAGTTCATAGTTCTGCACTTTGTAGATTTTTTTTATTTATTATGCATTTTTTACTTTATTTTAATACTGCACCTTAAGTTGTGAACAAGAAGGAAAATGATTCTTAACCTGTCACAGTTTGTTTGACATGATTATTGAAAAGCTGGTCATATCTTGGTTAAAATGTTCCAATAAAGGAAAGTTTGCAATATCTTGTGTGCTGTAAAGTGGTTTAGAAAAAATCAAATCGGTATCGGCCAAAATCGGTATCGGCCATCCAAACACTCTGCAAATCGGAAATCGGTATCGGCCCAGAAAATTGTAATCGGTGCAAGTCTACTTAGCAGTGAGAAAAAAAAAACAAAAGAAGAAACCTGAAGAAGTCTGGATGATGTTTGGAGATGTTTGCTGATATAAACATCCAGAGTTGCAAAGTCGGACAGATGAATGTAAAACTGTGACAGAATAAGCTGATATGTATTCACTCGACTGGAGAAATGTGCCCACATTAAGAACTTACACGGACATAAATCTGCAAGCCAAACTGCTGCTGCTAGCATTACTAACATTAGCCACATTGTGTGTCAGGCTGGCAGCTAACATTAGCTCTGGGTCCTTTACACGCAGACACTGTGACCCTCTGGTCTGAAAAGGTGAAGCGTTTAGTGAGTTGTTGTCATGTTTTGTACAGCAATGTGTGAGGCTTGTATTGCACAGCGCAAAATAACGCGCATTTCAGCGGCATTTAAAGTACGATTTTGCGATTGTAGACTGTGATTAACGTCTTCAAATGGCTCTTAATAAACACAGTATTTTTTTCGGACAGTGTTTAACATCATAAATCAATACATTCTACTACATTTTAGCAGCTTTCTGAGTGTTTTCTTAGTGTTAGACCAGTCGATTAGTCTAAATTCAATTTTGCCTTAATCGACAGGGAAATTAGTCACCAGGAACATCCCTAATGGTGACTAGGGATGTAACAATACATTCAACTCACGATTCGATACAATTTCTGATACTGGCTTAATGATACTATTTTTTTTATTTCACATAATGAGATTGCAGACAAATTATGACTAAAAAATATTCCTGTAATTAATTGTCAGACAAAAAACACAACATTTCTGAGGTAGGGTGTAGCTGCAAAACACAAACTATGCGATGAATGTATATTTAATAGGGCCGTCAAAGTTAACGCGTTAATGCTTTAATGTGAATTCCTTTTTAACAACACTTTTTTTTTTTTAAACTTTATTTTTATTATTTTCTTTTAAACAAAAACAGAACTTAAAACAGACAGGGTCATCACAGGTGTAGAGAAATGCTAAACATACAGAATGAGGATTGAATGAACCCGGTTTACATTCATTGTCGAAAAAGTCCTTTATGTCCATGAGTGTTATTTGAGGTCCAAAAAGTTTTTATGATCCTTGGCTCCATTTAATGCTAGTCCTCAGTGTTTCCTTCAAAGTGAGATGTCTCCCATTCTTTCTTAACTTAAAAGTCTGCTCTGTTTGTGCATAGGAAAAATACATTACATTGTTTCTCCAACCAAACATGTATAAAGAAATCACTACAGTTTCAAATAGGACTTCCATTTTTTTCAGGGAAAAGGTCAATCGTTCCATAGTATAAATGTCATTAACTATTTCTATCCACTCAAAGGTTTTAGGAGGTTCTATGCTCAACCATTTTCTGGTTATTGCTTTTCTTTACTACGTTATATGTTTTTGAAAGTTGTTGAAAGGTATCTAAGCCTCTATTGGAGGATATCATACAGTATGAGGTCATGCCTGCATTTGTCCAGAGTTTAAATCTGTTTTCAAATTTAGCCGGTGTGAATTCTGTGTCATACGCCACCCAGTGTAATATTCGTTTATTCCTCTCGAAGTTCAGGTCTTTAAATTCTTTATGCCAAATGTTTAAGGGGACTGCAGTCCATTTAGATAATTTGTCTAAATATTTCTTCTGAAGGGATTTTTCCCCAAATATAGATTGAAGAGGTATGTTTGTTTGAGTTTGTTCTATGTCTTTCCGTTGCGCATCATATGTAGGATCACACAGAAAACGTAACTGTGCTGCTTTGTAATAATCTTCTAAGCAGGCTGAAGCCCTTCCTCCTCTGTCCTTGGGTAATTGTAATGTTTGAAATCGAATCCTGGGTCTTTGCTTTCCCCAAATGAAGGTTGAAATCATTCTGTTCCACTCACTGAATTGCTTGGGAGGGACATCAACAGGCAATGACTGAAAAAGGTAGAGCAGCCTGGGTAATATATTCATCTTTATAACGTCTATTCGATTATACGTGTTCATTGGTAATAATGACCAGCGATTTAAATCGGCCTTAATATCCGCTGTTATATGAGTATAGTTATGTTCATAGATGGCAGTTAGATCTCTAGGTATTTGTACTCCCAGGTATTTAATTATGTCACCCTTCCATTTAAAATGACATAATCTGTAAACTTTTTCTTGTGGTTCATAGTAAAAAGTTTGGGTTTTCTGTAAGTTCAATTTGTACCCGGAGTATGAACCAAATACTTTAAGAAGAGACAGTAATTTAGGCAAGCTTTCATTAGGGTTGGTAAGCGTCACAAGAATGTCATCTGCGTACAGACAGGTCTTGTGTTGTGTATCTCCAATCAATATGCCTGTTACGTCATTATCTTCTCCGATTTCCTGTGCTAGTGGCTCAATAAAGAGGGCGAAAAGTGTAGGGCTGAGGGGGCATCCCTGACAACATCCCCTCTCAAGAGACGCTGTTTTAGATAAATTCCCATTTATTTTAATTCTGGCTGTGGGAGAGCAATGAAGGTAAAGATTTCAGGCATCCAACTACCTGGCTGTTAAAACCAAATCGTCTAAGAACCAAGTATAAATATTCCCATCGAACAGAATCAAAAGCTTTCTCGGCAATAGATTCTCTATCCACTGTTTCTCATATACTCAATGAGGTGGAAGCCCGCCTCACATTGTCCTGGGTCTGCCTGTTTTTTACAAAACCAGTTTGGTCTGTATCTGTCAAATCCAGGATTATATTTTCCTCCATATTTAAAACAGATATGGGTCTGTAAGAACTAGACTTATCTTTACCCGTGTTAGGAATTACTAAAATTACTGCTTGTGTCCAGGACGATGGAGTCTCCCCCCCTCGAAGAACATAATTAAAACAGTCCTTAAGAACTGGTATTATAATCTCTCTAAAGGTTTAATACCATTCCAATGGGTGTTTATTCTCCAAAGACTTTAAGTTTTCAGTCAAATCCTTGTTTCTCTTTTTCCTTCTTCTTCTGAGCTGACCACATGATAAGTTTACCTCTTATAACAGCTTTTGCAGCGTCCCACAGTGTACTGGGAGACACTGTGCCATTGTCATTATGGGTCATGTATTCTTGAAATTCTCCCTTTTTGTATTTCTGACATTGAGGATCATTCAAAAGATTAGTGTTAAATCTCCACAATGTGTCTTTGGGCTTGCTGTCAAAATGCAGTGTTAAATATACCCCTGCATGATCAGAGATGCCCCTTACCCCAATGTTACATTTGGTAATCCTGTGGTGATCTGAATTAAACATAAAAAAAATGAGCAAACAGAATGAGCATGAGAAAAAAAAAGTAAAGCATCTATCAAGTGGGTGTAGCTCCCTCCACACATCCCTCCACGCATACCAAATTATTTAAGCAATTTTTTGATGTATACTGCTTCAGGTCTTATTATTTTTTTGTTTTGTTTTGTTTGAGGAGTCCATGGAGGGATAAAGTTGGATATTCCAGTCTCCCCCACATACCAACACACCTGACACTATATCACACACCAGATCTAAGATTAAAAACTTTTTTGATCAGCTGTTTATTATTTCCTGGTGGTCTATAAACATTCAATAATGTAACTTGTTTGTGGTCAATTAAACCTTTGACCATTAAGTAGTGCCCTTCTTTATCGTTGATCTGTGAGGAGAGCTGGAAGTTTACCTTGTTTGAAATTAGTATCGCTACAGTGCAGTGCGCTATTAGAAGCTTCAATTGACTTAACTATTGAAGTTTTTAGTGCGTTTTGGCCTTAATGTTAAATTGAGCAGGTCAGTATGCTCATCTGTGCCTGATGGACTTGGGTTTGTCATGTAATTATTTGAGCATGTATTTTTATGCCAAATGCAGTGCCTCTGAGGGTTTCTGGGCATATTTGTCATTTAGGTTAATGTATTTGATTGAATAAAGTTTCATTTGAATTACACTTTAAACACTTGAAAAATATCCCTTTAACCCTTGAGGCAGCCTTAAAAAAAACTATACACTTTTTTCCCAAAGGCCAAAACACACTGCAGGCTTCAGAATAATGCAGTGAAGTGACAAACATTTCATAGCGTAGCCGAGCATCTGTCTGTTTCAGACAGATATTTTAATCAGATAACTGTTCAGTACCATCAGGATTTATCATCAAAAAAGTTTTCTATCAGTCGGCACTTCACACACGATCCCCCTCCCTCCCTCCTCTCTGCTGTCCCTCTCTAGATCTTCGTAGCTGTTTTGCTTTGGGAGTGGGGCACCTGGGCTGGAATGAGCGTGGTCCATTTGTCCTTGCAGGACCCTCTCATCAAAGGACCCCATTACCATGACTACAGAGCATTTGGACCTGAAAGGCTACAGATGACATTTAGCAGGGCTGTACACTTACTTTTTTAGGTGGTAGCACTGGTGCTAGCAAGTTAAAAATTTTAATAGCACAAAGAAAAATTTAGTAGCACACACAGTTGGACAGTTAGTTAACGTGTTTATTGGCTAAATTCGATACTGATCAAATGTTAACCCCCTGGCTTCGTCTTAATTTCCATCCTAATTGGTTGTTAAGGACAAAAATGTCCACCTCCATAAAAACTACATTAAAAAAAGTACAGATTCATATTTTTCTACTTTTTTCTGCATAAATCTCTCAAACAACTTCAGTCCTGCCCCCAAAACTAAACATTCAATCATTTTGAGAAGTTTAACCCTTTAAATGCCTGTTTGATTACTCGATATCACTGTTATTATTTATGAAAAAAAGCAAAGAAATTTAGATATTTTCCATACAACAAATGTTGGGTGGCTGGGGCATTTTTTTTATCAGTCTTGGATATGTCAAGGATTAACCAAAATATTGACTTTGATGCATTATTACTTTTTGTGTAGCATCAGATTTAGACGTTAAGGACAATTAACTCCCATTCAAACCACATTTTTTTTTTATCTCAAAGTTGCTGATTATAATCATGCATTCTGTAATGTTAGGGTTTCATCTTTGAGAAAAATAGTAAAATTAGTCATTTTTACTGTTCAACACTAAAATCTGCCATTTACTCATCATAGGCCTATGCATACAAATCTTGTTATTTCTTAGTGATAAAATACTGCAGTAACACTATTTCCACTTTTTTTCCACGTTTCCACTGAAATTATTTTTAAATCAGCAGCAGATCTTTCAATTCTCATTTATTTTACGTACTTGAACATTCAAATTGAACACTCAAAACAGAACAATATGTTACAAAACAACTTGACTTGAGGCGAGGTGAGCATCTCTACAGGTGATGTGTCGCTTTGTAATACTGTGTTTATAAACGTTGTCACGTTTAAAGATTGTACTCCCTGTGATGTATGGCGTATTCCCTGCCATCAGTTCACCTGCCGCCACACAATATTTACAAAACAGTGCTTTTTTGGTTTGTTTACCCGGAAATGTAGTTCTTTTGTATTCGGATTGAGAAGGACCGTACACACTTAGAACTACAACTCCCGTGAAGCATTGCTACAACAACTGACGTATAGGACAAGAGACGGCCTATAGCAGGGGTGTCAAACTCAAACACAGAAAGGGCCAAAATTTAAAACACAGTCTTAAGTCGCGGGCCAAACAGGATTAACATTTATTAAACTGTCTAAAACTGACTATGTTTTATTCAGAAATATGAATTTGAACAGCCAGACTGCAACAACTTTTTCCTCAATAAAATAAATAGGATTTAAAATATTTTTTTTCTTCAACAATAACAAAAGAAAACGAGAATATTTCAGCTCAGAATATTTCAGCTCACATATCCAGGTGGGGGTTACATTTGAAAATGCTTGCTTTTTGTCTGCACACAAGATATCGCACACTTTAATCATGCAAACCCTCAATGGCACTGCATTTGGCATAAAAATATGCTCATATAATAATATTACAAACCCATCAGCCCATCAGGTACAGATGAACATATTGACCTGCGTCTTCGCGACTGCGAGCTGATTTATTTCTCGAGTTGCGCGGCAGCTGACGCAGTGCGTTGTGGGATTTGTAGTATGAGTGGTGGGAGTGCTATTTACCGATGGGCCATTCATAACAGACACGTGAAATTATCTCGCAGGCCGTATGTGGCCTATAGCCTTGTTTTCCCTACTATTTTTTTTTAGACATGATACCAGCGCAACTCCTTCACACTTGTGCGAGTGGACACGTATTTCTCTTCGCACAGAATGATTTTTATTACCAAATTACGTCGAAAATTGTCGCACTGTACAGCCCTGTTTAGGCTAAAAACATGGTGTAAATGGCATGAGTGGAATTTCATTTTTGGGTGAACTATCACTTTAACACACAGACACTTCTTCAGACCACTGCCTCTGCTCTCCTGCACAGACAGGAGCTCAGTCTCACAACACACGCTAGCTTGATGGCAAAGATGGAGGGTCAGAGATGCTGAGGTCGAGATATATTCCAAGCACACTGTCTTGGACGAGAGTGATGCAGCATGGCCCGGTGTGTTTTAGCCTTTAGTGATAATGGCCATAGAATGGTCAGAAAATTTCATAGAATGTAGTCTCCATCAAGACATGGTGTAATTATGAGTGAGTATTAAAGGACAACTTTGGAAATTTTCAACCTTGGCCTTGATTGAGACAGCTCGTTTTGAAATTGGTCCAGTATTGAGGAAAGCAGATGCAGCTGGCAGCTGCGAAATAAGTACAACAGTATACATTGGACAAATGTGTCCCGTACAAGTTCTTGCATTGAAAGTGCTTTTTTTCACCACAGACCCGCTCAGATTGCCAGTTTTATCTCTGTCAACAGCATGCGAAGCGTCTGTCTTACCCTTCACTTGCTCCGGACTGTGTGTGACAAAATCTCACGGGATCTTTGCTTGTTACTGGAAGAAAACTGAGGAGCCATGACTTGTAAAAGTCAGTTGGTTGTCCCATAGTACAGGTGAGAGTTTACTAGGCCGATTGAAGTGTCATGGCTAAATATTTACCTGATTTGGAGAATGTAGATGAGACCTTTGATTTCAGTGGCTGCCAGTACTTATTTAAGCCCGAGTATACGGATGAGGAGTTTGAGTTCCTACAAAGAAAGAGCGGATGAGGATAGAGAGAGAGGGGCAACGGGCAGATGAGGGTGAAGCAGCTGTTGCATGTCTGTGAATCTGTGAAGATTGGTTGTGCTCCTGTGAATGCTGTGACTCTATGCCCACAGAGGAAGAATGTCTGCGTTGTAACGAGTGGGACCTGTTGCCCAGTATTTATGGACTTGATGTGTCCAGGGATGATAGAGAAATTACCCAACGCTGTGTAACCACTGTGGTGGGAAAATTATTCACCAAACTGGTCACTGTTGTTCCTCTTAGTTATTTCGCATGTTCTGTCAGGCACTAACTGGTTACTCGTCCTTGTACACACAGCTGTTTTCCCTTTGGAAGAACAACTTCTGATAACACAATCACATCCTGACTCTCCCGATAAGCAGTTCAGGTCCATCCTGACCCAACCTCCTTCATCTCCTAACCCTGTAAAACAGATTTACATTCTTGACTTGATTATCAGTTCCTTTTACACTTTGAGTGTGACTGTGTACTGATCCTTTGCAAAGCTCGATTAAAACACCAGAAAGACAATCTTGGTCATGGGGTCATGGTCTTAATTTTCAGATTTTCAATTTACAATTTGGTGTCAGAAGTGGGATCGCTTGTGTGAGGGTTTCTGGACTCAGGGTCGACGGTGGTAGTGCACACCCTGAGGAGATATTCCCTTCAACCTCAACCTCCCCACAAAGACTGGTGAGAAGGAGGGCCTTAGACCCGAGACCAGACTCACTCAGCGCTGCGATTCAACAATTCTGATTGGTGAGAATCTGAAAATTTATTTAATTGATTTTTAGAAAAATAAAAAAGGGGGAAAAATCAGGTTACTAAAGATGTCAAGATATAAGAGTTGAGATGGGAAAGAGTCCCGACAGTTTTTAACCAAGGTTTAGTAGAAACCTGGAGGTGCACTGACGAGTCCAACTTAAAAGAGTTTACTAAGACCACAATACTGTATGGGAAAAATTATCACTGGTTAATTGTCGTATTGTGCAAAGTAAGACTCAGTGTTTACTAAAACCACAATAGTGTATGGAAAAATCATTACTGGGTAATAATTATATTGTGTGAAGTAAGACTCCAAAAAGCATGCGTAGAAGAGTAGAGAATTCCTCTGTACTAATTAATTTTGATTATCTTGTGAGAAAAAGAAAAAAAAGGGGTGAGAGAATTTAATAAGAAACAGCAATGCATTGAAATCAATTATATTATTTTGAGCATACTAATATTGATCAGTTCTGATACTTTTGTATTGGATCGTGGAAATAAGTTGAGGACACAACTATCTTCTAATTTTTTGTCGTTATTCTTCAGTTTACCAAAAATGGGTATTTGTAACAGCAAAAATCAAACCAAAAAATAAATAAATAAATAAACAGGATAATGTGGATTTGTCTGCTCCAAACATAAATTACATGAACGTGAACTATGGTGATTCATTTGTGAAACAGATAAATTTTTGGGTGACTGAATGTAACTTTTTGAGCACAGAAGCAATTGACTCCATGTCTTTCCCTATTTGTCTCAGAGATCATCCAGCATCATGAAGTGTTTTAATGTGTACTCTTTGATTTTCACTGCACTCTCGACGTTTTACCATTGTGAACAGGAATGAGGAATTTCAAACTGAATTCACCTTTTTGTACCCAAATTTGAGCTGGCTCACTGGGCTTCTCTGAGAAGTCAGAAATTAATCAAGCATAGCATTCAACCACTAAAACATTGTTTTCTGTTCAGGAATGCAAGTAAATAACTATAATTTGACATCTTAATCAAGAAATAATAATGTGCTTTACTATGTTTTCTGGGTTTTTTTGTAAACAGTAAATTTGAAAATTCATGGATAACAATAATAATTACATTTTAGCATTAGAAATATTTCGGTTAAATTCCCTCTACATACTGGTGTATTAACCATTACAGAAACATAAAAAAATGATTTGGGTATTTCCCAATGCTGTTAATTTAGGATACCTGTGGCATAAACCTTACATTCCATCCTTACCAGAACCTGTTTGCCATACATTTAAAATATTTTCACACTGCCACTCTAAAAACAAATCCAGCCCCCACACTGGGGTACATTAGGTTTGAGGAGGCAGAAGATAATCCTCTGAATTATTTTTTATATTTGAATTCAATTTTAATTCAGAGGATGTTCTTGCCCTACTTGATTTTTGTTACTGTGCATTTTTATATATTGATACTGACATTCTAATATTCCATCATATACAATGATAGAAATAGTCATACTGATAACTGCATACTCATATCAATTATATTGTATACAAATATATGACCTTTTTTCTTTAGTTTCAGGCCGTCAAGTGATGGGCACAGAGCAATGAACCAACCTGAAGTTTCTGGTCCGGCTGAGGAAAAATCTGTCACAAACTGACACAACCCGCTAATCCCTACCCGACTCATAGCTCACACAGCACACTACGTCCTGTTACTTTTTGACACACCTCCTAAATAACATACACATTAAACAATCTATGAACTTTGATAATCATATATTGTAAAATTTTATATATTGTAAAATCTCCCTGTGTTGTGTGTTTGTTTGAAAATACCCCTCTGTTGTGATTGGCTGTCATGAAGAACATCTGTGCTGTGATTAGCTGTTGCAAAATCCCCCTTTATTCAGATTGGCTGTTTGAAAATGACCTTGTATTGTGATTGGATGTCATGAAAAACATCTGTGCTGTGATTGGCTATTGTAAAATCACCCTGTATTGTGATTGGGTGTTGTAAAATCGCACTGTAATGTGATTGGCTGTTGAGAAATACCTCTTTATTCTGATTGGTTGCTGGAAAATCCCCCTGTATTGTGATTGGCTGTTGTAAAATCCCACTGTAATGTGATTAGCTGTTGAGAAGTACCTCTTTATTCTGATTGGTTACTGGAAATTCCCCCTGTATTGTGATTGGCTGTTGCAAAATCCCACTGTAATGTGATTGGCTGTTGAGAAATACCTCTTTATTCTGATTGGTTGCTAGAAAATCCCCCTATATTCTGATTGGTTGTTTGAAAATAACCCTGTATTGTGATTGGCTGTCATGAAAAACAGCCGTGCTGTGATTGGCTGTTTTAAAATCCCCCTGCATTGTGATTGGCTGTTGTAAAATTCCCCTTTATTCTGATTGGCTATTGTAAAATCCCCCTGTATTGTGATTGGCTGTTGTAAAATCCCCCTGCATTCTGATTGGCTGTTGGAAAATCACCCTGTGCTGTGATTGGATGTTGTAAAATCCCACTGCATTGTGATTGGCTGTTGTAAAATTCCCCTGTATTCTGATTGGCTGTTTGAAAATCACCCTGTTTTGTGATTGGCTGTTGTAAAATCCTCCTGTATTCTGATAGGCTATTGGAAACCCCCCCTGTATTCTGATTGGCTGTTGTAAAATCACTCTGTAATGTGATTGGCTGTTGAGAAATACCTCTTTATTCTGATTGGTTACTGGAAAATCCCCCTGTATTCTGATTGGCTGTTTGAAAATCCCTCTGTATTCTGATTGGCTGTTGCAAAATCCCCCTGCATTCTGATTGGCTGTTTTAAAACCCACTGTAATGTGATTGGCTGTTGTAAAATCCCCCTGCATTGTGATTGGCTGTTGGAAAATCCCACTGCACTGTGATTGGTTGTTGTAAAATCCCCCTGCATTGTGATTGGCTGTTGGAAAATCCCACTGCACTGTGATTGGCTGTTGTAAAATGCCCCTACATTCTGATTGGCTGTTGCAAAAAACCCCTGCATTCTGATTGGTTGTTTGAAAATGACCCCATATTGTGACTGGCTGTCATGAAAAACATCTGTGCTGTGATTGGATGTTGTAAAATCCCCCTGCATTCTGATTGGCTGCTGGAAAATCACCCTTTGCTGTGATTGGCTGTTGTAAAATCCCCCTGCATTGTGATTGGCTGTTGTAAAACCCCCCTTTATTCTGATTGGCTGTTTTAAAATCCCCCTCTATTCTGATTGGCTATTGGAAAATCCCCCTGTATTCTGATTGGCTGTTGGAAAATCCCACTGTAATGTGATTGGCTGTTGAGAATTACCTCTTTATTCTGATTGGTTGTTTGAAAATGACTCCGTATTGTGACTGGCTGTCATGAAAAACATCTGTGCTGTGATTGGATGTTGTAAAATCTAGACTTGCACCGATTTCAACTTTCTTAGCCGATTCCGATTTCCATTTTCACAAACATTTTTGCAACTTTTCTTGTAAATATGTTCATAATAAGACACTGACTATTAAATATTCATTTAATACTTTCTCCAAAATCATCCAGATTACAACCAGGCCTTATTATAATTTTATATTAAGATTCTGAATTGGGTGAATGTGATCTCACGAGATCATCTCGCGGGATTTCGTGGTACGCGATTTCACGTGATCTTTTGTGGAAGCGAATGTAAACAAACCAGAGACTAACGCGGTGCAACAGTTTGAAGTAAAACTTTGCCGTGAGAAAAACAAACACAGAAGTTAAACGAGTCTGGATGAGAAAATGTTTGAGGAGACACATCAACACAGGTTGTTTATTCTTCAGCCAGAACAGGAGGTGAGATTTTAACTGTCCCTCTGTGAACAGCAGTCTGCTGCTAGCTTGCTAGCATTAGCCTGAAGTGCGAGAGAGTTTACGGCTGTTTTGCGACATTGTCAGCTGCTCTGTCTCGTTGTAGACTGTCTGTCTTCTCTTTATCCTGTTCTTGGAATCTGTCGCTGACACCAGCTTCATGCAGACGTGTGTCTGAGTGTGTAGCTGTTATCAGTGCTGTGTTGACGTCACGGTCAGTTTGTCTGCTGTGCGCATGACGTGACCATCGTGCAGAACATGTGTGTAACAATGACGGGCCCAGAACCGGATTTGTGACGCTGACCGGCTAGTCACCGGTCAAGGCCAGTCACGTGAAAACCGGCCCGATTCCGAGCATTGCCGATTAATCAGTGCAAGTCTAGTAAAATCCCCCTGTATTGTAAGTGGCTGTTGGAAAATCCCACTGTAATGTGATTGGCTGTTGAGAAATACCTCTTTATTCTGATTGGTTGCTGGAAAATCCCCCTGTATTGTGATTGGCTGTTATAAAATCCCACTGTAATGTGATTGGCTGTTGAGAAATACCTCTTTATTCCGATTGGTTGCTGGAAAATCCCCCTTTATTGTGATTGGCTGTTGTAAAATCCCACTGTAATGTGATTGGCTGTTGAGAAATACCTCTTTATTCTGATTGGTTGCTGGAAAATCCCCCTGTATTGTGATTGGCTGTTGTAAAATCTCCCTATATTCTGATTGGCTGTCAAAAAAACACATCTGTGCTTTGATTGGTTGTTGGAAAAATTACTTGTATTTCATTGGCTGTTACGTACTGTGACAGGCCTAATGAAAACCCATCATTTCATGTTCAGTAAGCCCTCTTAACTATCCGTAACTCAAAAACACTAACTTAAAACTTAAAAAAGAAGATGTTTTTCTGTGTCATACAATATTATTTATGTATAAAGGAAGAGTGCTGAGAAATGTACTCAAAAAAGTGAGGCAGTCAGTTTCAGTAATTTTTTATTTCTTTTTTTATCCTAAAAGAACATTATAATTGCAGAGAAACACATTTGGCCATCTGTAAACTGTGTAGCAACTCAAAGCCTCTGGAAATCTGGTTTAAAATAAAGTATCTATCAACGTCATGTAACTAACAATATCAGGAAAGTGTGCAAAAACTATACCTTTAACTACAATATTTCATATTTGTATTAAAACTAATTTCTAACATTTTTCAGGTGTTTATACAGAACCTAGGTTGTATGTGACACTGACTTACCTGCAGTCGATGGATGTTGACACGCCTCCAATTTTGTAGAAGCAAAGACGCATACCAGCACAGAAGCGTAGCAATGCACTGTTGAGGAAAGGGTCAGCAACAACATATAACATATTTTAACCACTTACAAAAATTTGTATCAGTTTAAATGTACATTATATTTTGAATATTTTCTCAGCTTCACCTTTCTACCAGGCAGCCTTTTCTCATGGTATACTGCTGTTATATAAGCCAAATATCGCGCTCTCCAAACCAACCATGTATTAAGTAAGTAGTGCTTCTGCTAAGACTCGGGTGGCTTTGGAGATATGATATTTGGCTTGTATAAAGGTGAGATCCTGTTGGAAAGGCTGGCTGACAGGAAGGTAAAGCAGTGAAAATATTTGAAATATTGCATAAAGTTAAATACTTTTTTGTTGGGAAGAACACTTTCAAGTGGTTAAAATATTTTGCTGCTAACCCTGTCTAAAGCAGTATACTGTTTAGCTCATCTGCATCGGTACTCCTGCTGCTTCTCCAAACCAGAAGCAGGCAACTAACATCTACTGTGGGCAATACACTGACTATGGATAAGTACCCTATACAAACACACTTCGAATAACAGGAACCATCCTTTTAACAGTTATGAAGGTACTGTGTGGCATACTTCTGACCATTTAGTGTAAACCTAGCAACTATAAAGGCACATTATGCAGTTTTGGAAAAGAAATTCAAACTCAGAAAAGTAATAATACAAACACAAATATTGATATATTTTCATAACTGAATAAATAAGGGATCCTAAGAGGAAAATGAGGTCCCTAAAACACTGTCTGAAGCCAGAAAGTTGGGTCCCTGCAAAAAAAAGAAACAATATGAAAATTATGCTCTTTGAGGACAATTTGTTTATTCTGTAATTAATTATTAATTCAGTCAGTCATGTATGTATCCGTGAATATTCTTTTTTGATTCAAAATTCTTTCCCAAAACTACAAGTGTACCTTTAAAAACAAGATCTTTAAAATTGTCACATAACAGGTTATGAACACTACATATCTTTTTTACAATGGTTCAATGCAAATTTATTACATAAACAAGTTCAAATACAATGTGTACTGAAAGCCTGTAGACTACATTAGCAATCTGAACAAGATGAGCTAAACAGTTGTCAACATGGACAACAACATATTCATGTCGCAGACCATGCTGTAACTGAGTGAGCCACTAAAGTTCACTATTCCTTTTCAGAATCCACTAATCTTGTTTAGATCTTGAATTCTAAAATTGTGTCGTCGAGTCATTCTTGAGTCTGCAGCCGTGGTTTGCAGCTCTAATTTGCAGCTCTAAGTGAATTTAAAAGTGTTGGTCAGTCTTTTTGGGATGCATCAACAATCTGGTGAGGTTGATCACCACATCACCTTCTGCAGTGACAGATCCTTATAGGCTGGTAGTGAACCAGAGTCCCAGTGATTCACCCCAAGATCTGGCTGTGGCTCAGAAAGACAATGCACTAATCGCATCCAGTGAAAACAATGGAAACTAAGGTGAGCAAAGAATTTTGATTATGGTTGATTGTCATAAAAATGCTGTATACACAAGTCCGATAGATCTGTTTTCATTCTACTGTTTAGTGCTCTTGATTGCAGAGAAGGTAAGATAACTTTTAAGTGTGCCACTACTGGACTAATGACATTTATTTCATTTGTTTGGGGTGGTGCTGCTACTAACAATTATTTTTAATATTTCATAATTTATTATTTCAGAATTAATGTATTGATTAATCAATCAGTTGGTTGGACTATAAAATGTCAAAAAAAAGTGTGAAAATCACTTGATCAGCGTTTCTTGAAGCCCAAGATGACGTCCTCAAATGTCTTCTTTTGTCCACAAACTAGATATATTCAGTTTACTGTCACAGAGGACTAAAAAAAAACAGAAAACATTTGAATATATTCACACTAAAAACAGACTATTGAGACTTTTTTTCTTTAAAAAATTACTCAAAGTGATTAATCAATTATCAGAATTATTGGTGATTAATTTGATAGTTGATTAATTATCTATTAACCAATTAATGTTACAGCTCTAGTTTGGGGTGGCTGTCATATATATAATCAACACAGCCCAAGTGGCCAAAAAATACACTTCATAGGTTTCAAAACTTCTCACCTGCAGTTGAAATTTAGCCAGCTAACTGTCTGTCTAATACTGGCACATTTACAGAAATGCTGATTAGGTTATCCCTAGAACTAAATGAAAATGAGGAGTCACGTGGGTATGCTGAGCAGGATGGCAGCACTGTAGGAGGGCTCAGACCACTCGCAACTAATTTAATTGTTTAATCCATATTTATCTGCCTACCTTGAGCTAAATATTGATAGACTTTATCCCAGAAAAGTTCTTAGTACTTTGACTACATTTTTGGCGGTGAGAAATGGCGACAACGTCGAAATATTTTAAGGATATGGGCCACATAGCTACTCAGAACAAGCTAGCTGCTAATGAGGACAAGTCTCCCGACGAAGCTGCAGAACAGAAAATAAGTATGGAAAAAATCTTTGCTGAAATAACCAAACTGAGTACTAAACTGACGGAAGTAGCTGCTGATGTAGTGACCATCAAAGAAACCACCACCGAGCTGAAAAACTCTGTCAGCGGGCTACAGGTACGAGTGGAGGAGGCGGAGGAGCGAATCTCCCAGCTGGAGGACACGACTGAGGGCCTTGTGACAAACACCGGTACCATGGGGAAAAAGGTGGATATGCTATGGGACCGTGTGCAAATCCTGGAGAATCATTGCAAAAGAAACAACGTAAGATTGGTGGGACTGGCGGAGACATACGAGAGCAGAATTAGTTTACAGTCACCTTTAAAAGTAGGAATTCCTGTAGTTTAGCTGAAAAGTAGGCTACAGGTCTCTGTCTGTCTCCGTGGTCCTGGAGTAACACTCAACACTCTTTGTCTACAGTCTGAGGTCGGTTTGGATCTGGTAACCCAAGAGTTGGAGTCGTCAGAGTCTTCCGAAGGACAAGTTTTAAGTCAACAAATGTTTACCCTGCATCAGCAGTCCATGTCACTTTACTATGTGCTTCTAGGCCTCACCCAGGTGCGATTGCACTCAGGGGGGCCTTGAGGACACCAGTGAAAACACCAGTGGGAATGAAGGGCCTGCAACAGGAACACAAAAGGCATAACGTGTTTCTTTATGATTGAGTTTGAAAATGTTTTAAAATGCTTTTACTCTTTTTTGGGAGAGGGATTTGCCCTCACATGTCATCACATGACCCAAAAATGTCACTTGTTGTTGGACAAACTGCAGTTTTGACGAGCTAGCTTTGTGACCTTCTCCATCCAAATGTGTCAAATGTGTCTTTTTCACACTGAGCTTGAGTAATCATGCACTTCCTGGTGACAGATTTAATGAGCTCAAACTTTGTTTTGAATTTCATACCTGAATTTTTGTTTTGTTTTGTGGGAATGATTACACCTGTCTTTAATCAAGTGATAAAGACTAGTGTAATACTGTCAACAGCCACTTTTTTTTTTTTTTTTTTGAGTGGATATTATGGTTGACAGGGCCTTTAATTAGATTTTGGTGTGATCACAATTTGTTGCATGCCTCTGATTAGACTGACCTACAGTGTATCATTCTCTCACGGGGCGCTCGGCAAAGTGCCCCTGACCTGCAGCTAAGTAGCCAATCCGGCCTATCAATGTCACCAAATTTAATGCCGGTGGGGCGCTGGAAATGTAGCCACAACTGCTACGTAAAATGTGTGAAGGTTTATGATTGCTAGAGCTACGTGAGGAGCCAGTGATAGGTTTTTTTTGTAGTGCGACTCCCAGACTCTGTCCTACAGCGGGAGAAAAAAAACTATGGTGACGAGGAAGAGAGATGATGGCGATGGCGATGGCGATGGCGATGGCAGTGACAACTGGAGTTCAAGCACAGCTTCCACCAAATTCGGTGAAATTATTAATGTACCCTTTTGCGAGACGGACGACGGAGGAAAAACTTCTCGTTAAGGAGCTGGGACCCGACAAACCTGAAATGAACATTTCCCAGCAAACCAAGGAGAAAGATAAATTGTACAAACAGAGTTTTTGTCTGAGCTGGTTGAACCGTAAGACGTGGCTGGCAGGTTGTGGAGCAGCCAATGCACTTTTCTGTTTCCCCTGTATCCTCTTCAGAAGTGACAAATGTGATTCAACTTGGACAAAGACTGGACTAACTGACTTAAAGCACCTCTCTGAACGGATCAAGAAGCATGAGAGGTCAAGGGGGGGTAAAGCTAGCTGTGCTCGGAAAGATTAGCATAGCAACACAGCTAGATAATGGGGACCACATCGCTGTAAGAAGGCACAATGAAGAGGTAGATAAAAACCGTAATATTTTATCCAAAATAAATGTAAAATTTTGTGGTGCTTTTGAATTAGCAATGCGGGGACATGATGAAAGGGATTCCTAAGACAACACCGGGATATTCAGAGGTTTAGTCAACTTAATGGCATCCATTGATTGGGACTTGAGGGAGCACCTTGAAAATGCGACCGTATTTAAAGGCACCTCGAAGACAGTTCAGAACAAGCTCCTGGACTGTATGCTGGCAGTTCTGAGAGAACAGATCATAGATGAAGTAAAGACAGCTGAGTTTTTAGCAATCCAGGCTGATGAAACTACCGACATTTCCACACACTGTCAGCTAGTCCTGGTACTAAGGTACATTGATGGACGCAACAATATACAGGAGCGGTTCTATGAAATCATCAAGCTACCCAACAGCTATGCGGATTCAATAGCCAGTGCCTTATTGGAGAGGCTGCACAGCATCCTTCCCGAGAGACAAGAAAAAAAGTTGATGGCCCAGGCATATGATGGGGCTGCGGTAATGAGGGGTGCCACTGGAGGAGTGCAGCGAAAGGTGCAGGACATCTATGCAAACGCTCACTACATTCACTGTCATGCCCATCAGTTAAAGCTGGTAATGCAGCAGGCAACTTCCCACATCCCTCAGATCATTCACTTTTTTACTGACATGGGGGGATTTGCTTCTTTTTTCTCAAAAGCGAGCAAGAGAACTGCAGTGCTAGATGAGATGGTGGCGCACCGACTTCCAAGTGCATCGTCAACACGTTGGAACTTCAACAGTGGTGCAGTCAACACAGTCTATGAGCACAAGAATGATCTGGTGAAGTGTTTTCAGACCATCTGGAACAGTGAAGTGTTTGATAGCCCTACGAAGAGAGAGGCTGGAGGCTATTTGAGAATGCTGGAAGATGAAGCTTTGTGTTTTTCCCTAGCCTTGTTCCATAAGATCATGCCACATGTGGACATGCTGTATAATCAGCTCCAGAAGAGGAACATCGATGCTGTCTACATCGCAGGAATCACCCAGACATTCATGAATCGCATGCAGGCTATCAGGTATGTTAAATGCATTATTATGTAGCCTAGCCTAATTGTTAATTCTCTGCATAAATTATGTGTAGCCTTAAATGCTTATATGTCATCTTATTCAAATAATTAATTAATGTGAAATTTAGATGAAATATAATTGCTGGGTTTGGTTAATATATCCCTAATTGGTTTTCACAACTGATTCATAAAACTTATGTATTGGATCAGGGAAGCTGTTCCTAATCTGGCTGAGGATGAGGAGTACAGGGGACCTGTTCAGGAGCCACCCACAAAGAAACGGAGAACATTGGGAGAAGACACGCAGCACCATTTGGCACTGGAGGTCAGCACTTGCTTACACACACAGAGACACAGAGAAACACAGGGCCCTATCTTGAGCTCGTGCCTTAGGGTCGTGTCTTGTGCTGATTGAAAGCGTAAGTGGAAGGTGGGAGGTGCAGTGGATTTAATTTATTCAAGGTGTGTCCAAATCCAACCTTGTTGTCTTGTGCCAGGGGCGGGAGTGATATTTTGCCCTGCCCCGCCCTTTGCGCCACCAGCGCAAAGCGGGATAGACCTATCAGACGTGCCCAAGTGCCCTCATTAATTCACAGGCGAGTTTAGGCCGAACATGCAATAAACCAATCAGAAAGTCAGCTCTCATCACCTTTCAAGAGGCAGTTGCGCCAGCAGCGCAAGCGGAGGCAGCATGACGGCGGATTTACCAGGAAGAAACAAAGAGAAAAGATTTTTAAAGTGAGGAGACAGATCTCCTGGTAAGAGAAGTGAAAACGTGATATATGAAGATAGCAGGACGTCTCCAAAACAGCTTCACGCCGAAATAGTTTACTTTACAGTAACGCCTGCAAGAAACTTTACAACAAATGAACCGCAAATGTCATGCAGATATGTAACTGGTTATATTTTAACCTGAAGCACGTTGAAAGTATGTTATATTTCATAATTAGTTGTTATAATCATCATCATTATTAACTTTGCTGGCTGAGGATCGGGGGAGAGAGATGGTGCAGTAGAGAGGGGAGGCGAACCGATCCAATCTAGCTGCAAAGCTTCCTGGTTCCACTGGCCCACCTGAGCCAGTTGAAGGCACAGATACGCGGCTGTCTGTGCTCCTTCTTCTTCTCCTCTCCCACCTAATCATCATCTCCTCCTCCTGCTGACTCCAGATGCTGACTCATCTGATAAAGACTATCAGACAGCTGTGATCCTGTTTGCAGGTCTGCTGAGATTTATTGGGCTTTATAATTATAATAATAGTACTGTTGTACTTATTAGTGTGATTAACTTCAAAGACACACACGCGAGTGCACGACTTTTAAACATAAATGAAAGGTGTTTGGTGATTGTGGAGATGAGGGTGCGCACCTCAGCCAAGGGCAAGACACACACATACCTGCACTATTAACTTCAATATTCACACTTTATTGCTGGTGGATATGTTCAAAGGACACTTCACTAATCGACACTCCTGTGGAGAATGTAAATGTGTAATGTAAATTAAGGTGTTTGGTGATTGTGGAGCCATCGCGCTTGCGCTGGGTCTGTGCCGCTGTGGGTGTGAGGTCTAAACATGAAGGCGTGGCCCGGCGTGTTTGCTATCTTGTGCTGAGCACATTGGAGTAAAACGCGCTTGCGCTTTAGACCAGCCAAAACCTGGTCGAAGCGCAAAGTCTGTGGTTTTTCAGCACAAGATAGCACCTGGCGGGCTTGGCCGAAACACACACACGTCTTCACAATCACAAAACACCTTCATTTATGATCATTCTCTTCCTCTCACTTGAGTGTCGATTAGTTAAGTGTTATTCAAACATATTTTCTATCAGCAATAAAAAGTAAATATTGAAGTTAAAAGCTTTCACGTGTGTCTCACGCTTGGCTGAAGTGTACACGTCTCTACAATCACAGAACACTTTTCTTCTTTGAAGATGAACTCACTAATGAGGAAAAGAATTATAATTATAAAGCCTAAAGGTTGTCTTTATCGGATGAGTCAGCATGACAGCTGGAGCAGCTGTAGTGTGTGTCTGCCTGTTTGTTATGATCCAGAAAAACAATGATTGAACAATTATGATCTATAACATACAAAATATACAGACACTATATTTGACCATAGGAGTCCGGCCCAACCTGAGAGAAAAAAGTTATGTGTGCTTCTGTCATAGCTGGTTGGATAGATCCGTGCGTAATTTTGCACACTCCAAACTTCAGAACAGAACAACTTGTTTCGCAGCGGGACAGAGGAGGGAGGATGAGAGGAGGAGATCAGGATTAGGTGGGAGAGGAGAAGAAGGAGGAGCACAGACCACCGCTTAACTGCTCCTCCACCTGGCTCAGGTGTGCCAGGTGGAGCCGGGAAGCTTCGCGGCCTCTGGATCTGTTCGCCTCCCCTCTCTACTACACCATCTCTCTCCCCGCTCCTCAGCCAGTAAAATTAATAATGATGATGATGCTAATAATTAATTATGAATTACAACACAGTTTCAAGGTGCTTCAGGTTAAAACATAACCAGTTACATATCTGCATGACATTTGCAGTTCATATTTATTGTATTATTGTATATAAACTATTTCGGCGTGAAGCTGTTTTGGAGACGTCCTGCTGTCTCCATATATTGCGTGCTCTTGCGCATTCTCTTCTGGAACCAGGAGATCTGTCTCCTTGCTTTGAAAATCTTTTCTCTTTGTTTCCTCCTGGTAAATCTGCCGTCATGCTGCCTCCGCTTGCGCTGCTGGCGCACCTGCCTCTTGAAAGGTGATGAGAGCTGACTTTCTGATTGGTTTATTGCAAGTTCAAGCAAAAGTGCCCAGCCACGCCTTCCTTTTGCCTTCATGTTTAGACCTCACACCCACAGCGGCACAGACCCAGCGCTAGCGCGTTTGCTATCTTATGCACATAGCAAAAATGGCACTTGCGCCAGGCTAAGATAGGGCCCACAGAGACACACAGAGGAACAGACACACAGAGACACAGAGGAACAGAGAGAAACAAAGACATCATCAAAAAAATCTAATGAAGATGCTCACCACTTGATATAGTAGTCCAGACTCAAATGTTTATTGTCATATGATATCTATGAATAATTACAGTTAACCATTTTGGTTTATTACACAATATAGGCTAGCTATTCAGAACATTGATTGTAGTGAGACGTGAAGACCTAATTCTTTACCTTTTTTATAATTGTATGTTATCACATAGGTATGTGACACCGTCATGAGCCATGCCAAGGAGAGGTTTTCTTTCACCAAGCACCTCATCAGTGCCACTGTCTTGCAAGGAGACTTGTTCCAACAACACAGCAGAACGTTCCCAGATTCAGCACTGGAAACCACGGTGGAAGCCTATCCCTCATTGGACATGGCCAGACTTAAAACAGAACTGTCCCTGATCTACGAGAATGAAGAGTTCCGGAGTTGCAAAGGTGCACTGGCTCTCTATCAGGTTTTGATGGAAAACGACCTTGGAGAAACATTCACTGAAACTGTAAGTCTTCTCAACATCATCATCACAACACCAATGACAACATCAGAGTCTGAGTGGTGCTTTTCTACATTAAAGAGGATAAAAACTTTCCTTAGAAACACTATGTCACAAGATCAGCTCAACGCTCTGGCTATGCTCTGACCCAAGATTGTACTATATCTCTTTTGAGATGGTGAAACTTGCCCTACATTGGACTGGACAATGCAAGTTAGACTGGCCCATTATAGAAAAATCTTTATCCTTTCCCTTTACACCCATAGAGCTCCTCTCTCAAAATTCAGGTAGAATCTCTAACCCTATTATGTTGCATTCCAAGGAAGTTTGGATGAAGATACACAAAATGATTAAATTATCTCATTCTAAACAGCCATATTCGTCTTTGTGGCAAAATCCTGCAATCTGTATTGGTAAAACACCGGTCTACTGGAAGAGTTGGCACAACCATGGAATATGTACGCTGGATAATTTGTATGATGGTAAAGTGTTTATGTCTTATATTGATGTATTGAGTAAATATAACCTAAATGGAAAGGAACATTTTTGGAAATATGTTCAGACAAGGCACTGTGTTATGTCACTAGACTGGCAAACTGAAGACAACCATATTTGAGGGTATTTGGTTTTGCCATCACACCATCACAGAGCCTCGATATTTTACAGAAGAATGAACTCTACACTCAGTACTGATCTAAACAATTTGAAGGTTTTATGGGAAAATGACTTTGGGGTTGTTCTTGGGAATGAGGAATGGAGGGAAATAATCTCACAATGTGGGGAATTTTTAAGGGAATGTAAAGGCAAATGTACACAATATAAGATTGTACAAAGATATTATTGGACTCCTGTGAGACTGAATAGATTAGGCCTTATGAACAACTCATTGTGCTGGAAGTGTCAAAATGATAACGGTATTCTGATACATTGTTTGTGGGAATGTCCAATTATCAAGCACTTCTGGATGGTTGTCGTACGTATTCTAAGTGATTGGTTAGAAAGACCTATGCCACTTTGTCCTACACTGTGTTTACTGGGTGACAAAGGACAGATAGATAATATATCAAAAGGAAAATTCTCTGTTATCATGGTTGGGGTCTCAGTGGCAGCTAGGATTATTCTTAAAGGGGACCTATTATGCTTTTTCCTCTTTTCTGACCTATAAATGTTGTCACAATGTTGGATACTTGTGTTAAACGATTCCAAAGCGTCAAATAATGAGGTTCATGCATTTGGAAGCGAGCCCCGCAAGCTGTTTTGGATGGCTCTGCACGCTGTGTTTTACTGTCTTTTTTTAACGGTGTAGTAACATTAACGTCAATGCGTGCCAGACTTACTTATATGGTCATTGCCCGGCATGTGCTCTAGGCCTGCCCGCTCCCCCGCTCTGCTTCGTAAATTATATCGCTGCTCTGAGTGGTGAACTATTAAGTGAGATTAATGTGTTAGCGAGCTATGTTGCGTCTAAACACAGGATTTTCAGTGTGACGAATGTGGCTCTCTTTTAACCTGGTAACCATGGTAACTACTAAACTCATAACCTGGTCGCAAGCAGGTTATGTTCAGAGTTTTAAATTAAATCGTCTGTAAAACACGCTATTCTTTAACAAATTTTTGTCCTTAGCTTTTAAACTGAGGGAGGACGTTAACATTGAAAAATTACTGAGCTGTATGCTCGTAATATCACAGAACGAATCCATATAATGTAAAAATGTAACAGCAGCACAAACTGTCTGCATCGCGCTGTCATGATGGTAACCTCCGTTTGGTGATGCAGAGTCATTTTTCCCGTTTGCTCCAGATCATATTAACACTTTAAATTGACATCGTATATAATCCACACAGTAAAATAATGATGAAGCAACTACAGACACTTTGAATACTTTTTACTGTTATCTGTTTTGTCTTTGTGATTTTGCAGCTCACATCACTGATTAGAAAATTCATCATCATTTATCACAGCCATCAGTTGCACTCATTTTACGTTGGTTTGGTCAAAAACTTCAGTGATGTCCATGTCTCTGTCATCATAGGACAGTGTCAGACAGACTTAATCATGTTTAAATCTGCTGTATGGAGTTTTATTGTTTATTGTGCGGGTTTCATGTTAGAATAAACGGCAGCATTAAGACCGCATTTAGTCCATCAGTCATTTTCTGACATCATTCTTCTTCTCCTGCTTTATTTGCAGCAACAATGTTGCTTTTGCCGTAATGTATTTTGTATATTTTCCACAGCTCATAATTATAAAAACTTGATGATTTTGACTTAAGTAAGGCTCGCGATCGCTTCATTTCATGTGGAAGAAGAGTCAAATGATGCAACAAACGCCCCTTTTATATGAACGCGCACAGAGTCTGAAGACGAAAGCCTGGATTAACAAAGTGAGTTGATAACCACCATCATGATACCCGTTATCTCTGATTGCAGTTTTAGGCTTTGTCATGCAGAGAAAGCCTGGCTGTGTTGAGCTTCCTTCGTAGCACAGCCAATGGCTTCCAAAAATGATTGTTCGGGTGTGAGGGAAAGTTAACTTTGTTTAGCTTTCCTAAAGAGGCGAGCACCAGGCAGAAGTGGATAGAGTTGCTTTTTCCCGGCCAGCAATGGAAAAATACCTCCGTGTTTGTCTGTCTATGGCACTTCACAGGGGACTGTTTTGTCAACACTGGCCAATACGAAGCTGGGTTAGCCGGTAGCCGAGCTCGGCAGCGCTTGTCAGCCCTTCGGAAGTCCTCGGGAGTGTGACCAATCACAGCGGAGTGGGCTCAGCGGGAGGCGTAAATGGAGGAGGGCCGGGGGGCGGAGTAAAGTACACAGACCGTTTTCACGGGATGCAGAAAATACAAGGAAGAGATGCAGCGAGAGGCACAGCGTCCTGAAGATCTACAAAGCTTTCTGTGCGGGCGATCGTGTGTAGCTGCTCTATAGGAGTCCAAAATCAAATACAAAGGCCCGAAATTGAGTATAATAGGTCCCCTTTAAACACTGGAAAACTCTGAAAGCCTTACCGTTTAAAGAATGGGTAAATATGATGATAAAGACTGCTTCATATGAATGTATGCTTTATAAGTTGAATAATAGAGATGGTACCACAGCGCCAGAATGGGAACCATTTTGGTCCTACATTACTTTTACTGTCAGTCAGTAGGACGACAGCTGATTTCCTTCCCTCTGATATTTATTTTATTTTATTTATTTTTTGTTTGTTTTTCTTTCTAGGAACTTCCACACCTTGTAATATCATTGATACTTTCATTTATGTTTATGTATAAGAGCCCTGTTCTTTAATGTTAAAGAGCACTGTACGATTGTCATGTACCAAGTAAAAACTCAAATAAAAACCTGAATTATAAAAAAAAAAAGAAAGAAATGAAAATATGAACGAATTAATAAAGAATGGGCCTGGTTTTTCTTAACTGAAACTTACCACATGATACACAGGAAGGCCAAGGAGAATAGCAGTACACCTTGTGTTTGATGTCATGAAGTTCCTAAGAGGATAAAAATAGTGTAAATTCTGTGACAAATTTATTCATCAAGCCCAATGCCAAACCGTTCCAACCAACTGGCCACTACAGCATCAGAAAATAAGTCCACACGTCTTGTGCTGATTTATCTGGTGCAATCAGAGAAAGAGCATGGACATGCAAAAACGGGGACTATGCAGTGGAGCAATTGTGGAATTAAAGTTCATTTGAACCATCAAATTAAACATTCCAAAAATTTAACCTGTGAAATGCATAATCACCTGCTGGTCGTGCACTTGAATATATCACCCATAGCACGTGAAATCTTGTTTTTGTCTAGTTTTGGAAGCCCTTTGTCTGAATAAGATCATCAGTTGAGGGGTGTGGCAATCAAACTCGGTGTTCAAGGGCAGGTTCTTGTGACCATTAGAACGCTGCATACATACAGCTACATTTCAGAAAAGAAGAAGTACATTAAGTTCTAGGTTTGTGAATCACTAAGATAAATTATTGTTTTATTTAAAAAAGAATAATAAAATCAGAACAGGATTAGAACAGCATTTTCTTATTATGGCTAAATGTTTGTAAAGCAGTATTAGTAATGATTACAACATAAAAGTCACTACATAAACTCATTATCTCATTGCAAACAAATCTATAAAGTCAAAATAAATAAATTCACAGTAAAACCAATGATTTCAAGATTAATTAAATTAGATAAAACTATGCATAATGTGACATACATTACTGACAAAGGAAAAACAGGTGAGAGAGATTAACCATATTACCTCAGACTGCATATGAAGAGTGGGCCAGAGGTCCCTGAGCTGTTTCACAGAAAGTTGATTCTGCATGTTGGAGTCACTGGAGTGTGAAGGTGTGGAGTTGTCTTGGTTTCTTGGGCTTCTTGTTTCAGCTCAAGCCATCAACCCAAAGTATCCGTATTTGATGACCAAGGAATGAGACTTAACAATCAAACGTCTTCCTCCAGAATTACTTACTGCTCCTTGAAAACTGGGACTCGTCTGACTCCTGATCATCATCAAAATCGTGGTACTGGCGTCACAGTTCGGTACACAGCATGTGCATGATGAATACAACAAATACATCTGTTTTCTGACCGACTCAGTCACACTATTGTCATTCTGGCAAGTGAAGTAACACCCCAATCAAGCGGGTGGCATTAAATCACCAAAATGCTGTTTGCCAACTGCCATTTAAAACAAAGAACAGCCAAAGAAGACGGTGCAGCAAAACAAGGACATTGGATGCTTTTCATTCTGTAAATTCATCTCCTCCACTTGCTCCCTCTCCTCACATCTTTGCTCCACCCAGCGAGGTCATGACAGAGATGTGAGGACGGAGGAGACAGAGCTGTGAGATGAAAAATCCTTGGTTCCTTTTTCGGCATTAGTCTGAAGCGGCGTCAGTTACTGATGACGAGCTGATAACAGCTGTATCAGCGGTCAAACTGACTGGTACGAATGTTCACAGAAACAAATCTAAGAAAGATTTCGATACCTGACAGCATTCAGTTAGATCTGTAAATTGAAATGGCTGATTATTGGTAGTATTCTTTCTGATGCTGATTTTAATCATCATTTAATATTCCCTTTTCCATCTTCTAATTAATATAGGCAACTGATCAGTGTTATTTGTTTACTTAGGCTATTTATTGGCTTGCATTATGGTCATCTGCACAGTAATACACACATCGCACTTTCCACTTGCTTGTGTCATTATTCACAACATGCAGGTGCAAGTGCTGCAGAAACTTCTGTCAGTCACTGGACTTTGATCTCCCTTTGTGGGTCTTGATGACGCAGGATGAAAATTGCCAAAACTGCCCAATTAAGGGATACACCAGTGTATCCTTGGTCTGAGCACCTCCCAGTAAATTGCACTACTCTCTGCTCAAAGTAAATGAAAAGAAACTAAACTTTATTGATTTGGGGTTTTTGATGTTGTTGTTGTTGCTTTTTCTGCATTTTACTGTGACACACCTAGTTTTCTTACTGAACATTATTCAGCTCTTGCAGTGAGTAAGGTGAACGAAAATTCAGAGTTGCATAATCAATCATTTTATTTCACTGTAATCAAAGACTACATGTAACACAAACTCCAATTTTTTAAGCCCTGATAAGCCCAAGCATTTGAGTTTATTAGTTAGGCAAGTACTAGAGTACTGCTAACTTATTCAGGTTTACAGTGTTCCATTCATCCACTCATGGAATTGATAAAAAAAAAAAAAAAAAGGTCAACCAGTCAAAAAAGCCAGCATTTCTTTTTTTTTTGTGTGTGTATTTTTTTCCATAGCACCTGTTCATCGAGGCACCAAAGAAAAGACATTTGATGAAAGTATCTGTGTATGATGAATTGCACGTCATGTAATGTTAATTTGGTAGATACATTTATGCGTATGGTCTGGGAGTGTCTTGAAGTCAAAACATTCTGGGAAAGGGTGTCTCAAAAATTGTCCAATATGACACAAATAAATTTTTATTGTTTGCCATCTCTAATATTAAGGAATGATCATTCATCTGACCCTTAACTCAGAAGCGGTTGTTATCTTTGGCAGCCATGGCTGCTAAAATGTTGGTTGCTGTAAGATATTTATTTTCTAATAAATAATCAATCCATCAGTTGTACCATTCTTTAAAGTGATAGTTCACCCAAAAATGAAATTTCATTCAATATCTATTGACCCCTTTGCTGATGTGAGGATGAGTGAAGATCTCCAGTTCACAAAACACTCCTGGGGTTTCAGTGGAAAACAGCCAAATCCAGTGACCAGTTTTGAAATTAAAAAAATAAATAAAATAAAACACAACAAAACACAAAAAATGTCTCCATACTGCTTGTGTTGTGTAATCCAAGTGTCTATAAACTCCAACATTAAAATCTGACCCAAAAAGATGCCATTTACGCCATGTTTTTACCCTAAATGTCAACCGTAGCCTCTCAGACCAGAGCCACATGTACACCTGAAACATAAGTCGGGCCTTTCTCAATCTGGAAAGGATTTTGTACACAACACTACAAGGTTTCTGTTGCTCTCGCTCTGTAGTCCATGGCTGCAGCAACAAAATGATGTTCCTCCTCTATGTCGAAGGCCTTGTACATTTTGTTCTTTGTTGAAAGTTTGTGAAGTCAACTGTATGCGTAACAAGTCACTATTTCTGAGCAGATCTCTCTCTGTTGTCTGAGTCACTTCCAGGTAGCATGTAAACAGAGATGTGAGGGTATTGCGAGATCTCATATATCTTGTGTCGTGCAGCTTAGGCGAGAGCTTATGTACCCACTTCAGGCGTGTGCATGTAGCTCTGTTGTGAGAGGTTACAGCTGAGATTTAGGCTAAAAACATTGTGTAAAGGGTGTCTTTTTGGGTCAAATTTTAATGTTGCATCTTACGGACACTTGGATTACACCACACAAAGCAGTATGGAGACATCTTGTGGTTTTTGTTTTGTCTTGTTTTGTGTCTTTTTTTTTTTATATTTTAAAATTTTCACTTCAATTGTACTGGATTTGGCTGCAAGGCTGTTTTCTGCTGAAACCTGGGAGTGTTTTGCGAACTGGAGATCCTCACCCATCCTCACATCAGCACAGGGGTGAGTAGATATTGAGTGAATTTTCATTTTTGGCTGAACTATTGCTTTTTAATAGAGTATGTGCTTATAGAACTGTCCAGAGCAAAGATGAACTATTATAGCCAAAACAATCTTGAGAAGTGGATGGAAGCACTGAGCTCAACAAAGCATATAACAAGTTGAAGGGAGGAAGAAGAGAGATCAGAAAAATTCTTAGTATAAAAACTTGTATCAGTGGCGTACAGTGATGATTAGATCTGGGACTTCAGTTCAGCCAAAACTTTGCTAGACAAAAAAAAGGATTTTGGTGGAATAAAAGGCAGGCAGCAGTTACCTTGATAGCTGTAGTAAAATTTGTATTAAACAGTAGATGACTACCATTTACTCTGTTACTATTGTTTGGTTAAGTTATAATGAAGTTTGTGTTTGATATTAAGAGCTGTAATAATCAATAAGGATAATTGAGTTTTATTATTTCTGTCTACCAACACAGCTCTGTCTGCTGTGCTGTGCTGTTGGAAGAAGTTTTAATAAAGAAGATTCAAGTGTCTGAAAATTGATTTCTAAAAGACTCGGAGATGAGGGCAATTTCAGTAAAATGTGTCAAATATATCCCTACCTGGGAAGCTGGGGGAAATAGGCTATTTCCAAGTAAGTAGAAAAATGAAAAAAATATCTTCTCCAAACAAATCCAAATTTCCAGAGCTGTCTTATTTACACACAGGGTCATTTTGGTGAGCAAGGTAGTTGCAGCATTATTCAAGTAGTGTCCAAAATCCTCTATGAAGACAGTCTACTTTATGCAGCTTGTGTGCCCAGCATTTTTTATCACTCTTTAAAAAAATGCTGCTTACACAACAATTTCTTGTTTGTTAAAAGTGCATTCATCCATTTTAGTCAATTATCACAAAGAATCATCACCAACACGTTTTAACCTTCTTTTAACCATTTGTTCTGATTTTCTAGATGGCAAAATCAGATCTCACTCTCAACATCATCAACCGAGGTTCCAGCAACAGCAGGCAGCTGTTCAGTCTTCAGTGAAAAGGCTGATAAATTCACTGTACAGTACCTACCCAGCACCAAACAGCAGAAAATCTGGTACAGACCTGAACAGAAATAAAGTAAATATTGATCTTTGTCAGGTGGACACAAATCTGAATTCAAATGAATGCCTAAGTTTCTCTGTAAATGGGCAACTGTTTGTTCATGTTCACCACTTCACTTACAACTTTAAAGTGGTGATAGGCCAATGTTCTGTTAAAGCTGTAAAGCCTGTTTTCCTTTCCCCTAAAGTGGTCAAAAAAATCAATAATTCAATAACATAACAACATCTAAAGAGATCACTTGTGACAGAGCTTCGTCAGAAGTTTCCCCCTGCTTGCAGTCATTGCACTCATTCAGCATAAATATCTCTGTTAATATTCAATTAAAAGTTCTCACTTTTTTTTGAGATATTGGCTTTATATTTAATAGTTCCTGCAACTGCCAATTCACCTGTCTTTGATTTCAGAGCCAACAGTAGACATCATCCATCTAACTGGAGACAGCAATGGGCATGTGCAGTTTGGTCAAGACGCATACAGTCTACCAAAAGATCAGGCATATCCCCAATCACTTCAACTTCCTGTCAAGCAGAGTCCATTGTGAGACCAGACAGAGCTGGGCAGTGAATGATGGCACAGAGATCTGGTCACACCATTCTGTACCTTCAGCACTGGATGTTCCATGAACAGACACTTTACCCACAACATTCTAGTTTGACTTTTTTTTTTTTTTGGGGGGGGGGGGGGGGGGGCATTTAGCCTTTATTGGACAGGACACCTGTTGCCATTCACAGTAGGTATTTTTAAGGACTTGTCCCACAATGATACCATTCAGAAATAACACTGAAAGTACTTTCTGATGGCACTCTGCTTCAGATTGGTATTTGTAAAGTGTTATATCATGACAGAATTTAAGGACAGGCCTTCACACTAAATGCTGAAATGATTTGGGCCTTTCTGTGTGGAGTTTGCATGTTCTCCCCTTGTCTGCGTGGGTTCTCTCCGGGTTCTTCGGCTTCCTCCCGCAGTCCAAAGACATGCATGCTAGGTTAATTGGTGACTCTAAATTTTCTGTAGGTGTGAGTGTGTCTGTCTCTATGTTGTCTATGGTGTACCCCGCCTCTCACCCAATGTCAGCTGGGATAGGCTCCAGCCCCCGCGACCCGATCCAGAATAAGCGGTTACAGAAAATGAATGAATAATCATATCATATGAAATGTCAGACATTTGAGAAAATACTCATCAGATCATATCTGTTTATATTTGTTGTATGTGGATGTAGCATGGATGAAGTCTCATTCTGTTGCCCAACCCTGTTATGATGAATGATAAAAAAAAAATTAACATTGATAGCTGTTAGGTAATTTTCTTATGACATTGCGCCGAAAATAATTAAAATGCAATTTTTGTCATGACAAAGAGACAGAAAAGGCAGGGGAAGACAAATTTCTTCTTGGGACAAGAAACCCAAGTAGGAACTATGAAGTCCTACTTTTGAATCTGAAAATCCTTAATATTAAACTTCTTTACTTCTTTTCTTTTTTTTTCATAGAGATACCGTTTTCTCTTTTTATTTAAGTAAATTTTCGTATTTTAAAATACTGAGCAGGGTCTTTAGACTGACAGTATTTGTTGTTTGATCTTCTAGCTGCCTTGTGTTATATTCATAAATTGTAGCGTTCCCATTTCCGGGGCCCTCTGAATGTAGCATACCGGGTTGACAACAACGGGCAGTAATTAAATCAGGGGACTGACCGACCGACCAGAAACTCCAGGTGGAAAACTCCGCACAATAAAGTGAAGTAAGTTTAAAATTAGTTAAATTATAAATAAGTCTGTGTGCCGGTGATTGGTATATTGTTAGCTAGCTAACATTAATGTAGAGTCATGTCAGCTAGTAACAGTTTGCTATTTGAAGAGAAATTATTTTGACAGTTCAAGGGCAACTGTGGCATTTTAGGCTGGATGGTAGCTAACGTTAGCTAATTTAACCATAACACTAACCCTGCTTAATAGTTCTCATTATAAATTGTGCTGAGGATCAACGCTACGTTCCTCTTTTCACACATTATTTCACCCTGTTTGTCAGTGAATCTCAAAGTCAAAGTCTCAAAGTTGAGGCGCAGGGAGGGTAAGTGTCCGTGATACCCAGTTAACACCCAGAAATTATGGACAAGGGCATGCCTGATATTAGTGTATGTGGATCCGAAGTAAAGAAAGTGAGGGGACGGAGGTACCGGTGTTACAATTCTCAATTCGAGTAAGGGAGTAATAATGTTGATTTAATGACTCACTGGATGAAAATGCGTTTTGCAAGAGACTCGGGCTGGTATCAAAACATCCTTGTTTCCTTCTCTTGCTGTCATGCTACCACTGCTTGCGCTGGTGCCGCACCTGCTTTTAATTTCTGATTAGTTTATTGCATGATTGGCTTAAAAAAGTTAAAAGTTAAAGTACTTATCTCATCTTATATAAATTATGCGCAATGCTGCACAAATATTTTTATTCCTTTGTGAAGGCATAAAAAACAATAACATAACATTTTTCACTTTTATTTCATTTATTATTGTGCAGGAACAAATTGAAAATGAAGTAATAAAATCAGTTCAAATTAAACAGCCCTGATTCACTTAACTCTGCTTTACAGTTAATTCCTGTTCTGTATCACATAAAAGACAAGCTCACATGACAAAACAGAACCAACAAAAAATACATTCAAATTACTATACTATACTTTACTTTTCTGTATCAATTCAAAAATTTCATGACGTGATCACAAAGTAAGGATGGGTTTGTCCTTTGCCAGAACTCGTTACATTCGTGCCAAATGTGTCAGTGGGACTAAAGCATCAAGTAATTTCTCTGTGGTTTTTGAATGTTTTTTTTTTTTTTTGTTTAATTCCAGAGGAATTACTCACCCTATATTATGTTTTTGCCACACAATGTTTTGTGTCACCATGTTTTTGACTATAACACTCACTGTGCATACTTATGTTCCAGGAATTTGCTGCTGCGTGTAAAATACAGAGTGGCAAGTGTGTTATCACCATTAAGGTAAGCTGCTTCCATGTGATATAGCTTAAGTATGACTATAAAAATATTGGTTCTTTCTTTGTCAGAACTGACAGTGTATACTCAGGCCTGGAATGAAGTCATTTTTAGGAGAAGGCACAAAAAAAACATTATTTACCACTGTAAACCATTAATCAAACCAATAAATAAATGCAGTATATCAGACAACCTAAAAGCTCATTTAATATCTCGTTATTATAAAATATAATTTCTTTTAATTGTGTTCTGTACTTTCAGCAGTGAGTGACAGGTAAATATACACAAAGGACAACCATTTATTGCATACTGCAGTTAGAACCTGACTATAATTAGCTGATAATTAACCAGCTACAAAGTAATTGATACACAAAATATTAAACCATTAACCAACCAGTATCTAACAGTCAATGTCAAACAACTGTATGCTTATAATTGTATAGATTGCGATGTCCATGGCCAACTCAATTCTATTTAAAGTCGACCTTTGCAAATTCTGCTTTTCTGTCTTTGTAAGACCTGCAATTGACAGTATATAGAAACATTTTTGTAACTGTTCTTTAATGGAAAATTAAATTGTACATTCACACATACATTCATAATAAAACACTGGCTATGAAATAACTTTTACATTTTCTCCAAAAGTGCTCTGGGTCACTCTTAGCCTTAGTCTTATTAAGTTTATATACCAGAGGAAGCACAATCTCTTGTGAAGTCATGGGTAGGCAGATGTAAACAAAACAGAGGCTGACTTGGTGCAACAGTTTGCTGTAGTACTGCTTAGCAGTGAGGAAAAAACAAAAGAAGAGAGCTTTCTTTGCATGATCTGGATCAACAAAGTCTAAAACCGCAATCAGAGATAACGGGTGTCACGATGATGGTTATCAACTTGCTTTGTTAATCCAGGCTTTCGTCTTCAGACTCTGTGCGCGCTCACATAAAAGGGGCATTTCTTGCATCATTTGACTCTTCTTCCGCATGAAATGAAGCAATCGCAAGCCACTTAAGTCAAAATCATCTAGTTGTTATAATTATGAGCTGTGGAAAATATACAAAATACATTACAGCAAAAAGCAACATTGTTGCTGCAAATAAAGCAGGAGAAGAAGTATGCTGTCAGAGAATTACTGATCGACTAAATGTGGTCTTAATGCTGCTGTTTATTCTAACATGAAAACTGCACATTAAACAATAAAACTCCATACAGCAGATTTAAACATGATGAAGTCTGTCTGACACTGTCCTATGATGACAGAGACGTGGAGATCACTTAAGTTTCTGACCAAACCAACGTAAAATGAGTGCAACTGATTTAAGATTGTCTGTGATAAATGATGATGAATTTTCTAATCAGTGATCTGAGCTGCAATATCACAAAGACAAAACAGATAACAGTAAAAAGTATTCAAAGTGTCTGTAGTTGTTTCATCATTATTTTAGTGTGTGGATTATATACGATGTCAATTTAAAGTGTTAATATGATCTGGATCAACAAAGTCTAAAACCGCAATCAGAGATAACGGGTGTCACGATGATGGTTATCAACTTGCTTTGTTAATCCAGGCTTTCGTCTTCAGACTCTGTGCGCGCTCACATAAAAGGGGCATTTCTTGCATCATTTGACTCTTCTTCCGCATGAAATGAAGCAATCGCAAGCCACTTAAGTCAAAATCATCTAGTTGTTATAATTATGAGCTGTGGAAAATATACAAAATACATTACAGCAAAAAGCAACATTGTTGCTGCAAATAAAGCAGGAGAAGAAGTATGCTGTCAGAGAATTACTGATCGACTAAATGTGGTCTTAATGCTGCTGTTTATTCTAACATGAAAACTGCACATTAAACAATAAAACTCCATACAGCAGATTTAAACATGATGAAGTCTGTCTGACACTGTCCTATGATGACAGAGACGTGGAGATCACTTAAGTTTCTGACCAAACCAACGTAAAATGAGTGCAACTGATTTAAGATTGTCTGTGATAAATGATGATGAATTTTCTAATCAGTGATCTGAGCTGCAATATCACAAAGACAAAACAGATAACAGTAAAAAGTATTCAAAGTGTCTGTAGTTGTTTCATCATTATTTTAGTGTGTGGATTATATACGATGTCAATTTAAAGTGTTAATATGATCTGGAGCAAACGGGAAAAATGACTCTGCATCACCAAATGGAGGTTACCATCATGACAGCGTGATGCATACCGCTTGTGCTGCTTCGTTCGGTGATATTACGAACATACAGCTCAACAACTTTTCATTTTTATTGTCTTTCCTCAGTTTAAAAGCTATATCGCTCATAAACAACCTTGTTAGGACAATTATAAGTGAAAGAACTGCGCTTTTTACAGACGATTTAATCTGAATCTCTGAACATAACCTGCTCCCGACCAGGTTATGAGTTTAGCATAAGTTACCATGGTGATCTAGCCAGGTTAAAAGAGAGCCACTTTCGTGACACTGAAAATCCTGGCTTTAGACTCAACATAGCTCGCTAACCCATTCATCTCGCTTCGTAGTACACCCCTCTGGTCAGCACAGATTGTTTATTCTTAAGTCAGAACAGGAAATGAGTTTTTAACTGCCACTGTGTGAAGTAATATGCTGCCAGCTACGCAGCAAAATCTGTATACTCAGATTAACACTGTTGGAATTTATTTCAACACTTTTGAAATGTCTATATGGGTCCACACCACAGATAGTTAATTTTATTGTTTTTGGAGAGTTGGTACCTTAACACTAATTTAGTGTAATTATTGACTATTTTGAGTTAAAATTCAACACTTCTTAGCACTAACAATTGTTAGTTTTTCTAACTCTCGTATGCAGTGTTGATATTAATTCTCTCAAGGGTTACCACTAACACTGTAAGATGTTGGTTAATATAGCTTTTCTTAATTACTAAAAATGAACTTGAAAAGAACAATTTTCTGTTTTTATTAGGGAGGTCATTCACAGTCCAGGTTTGCAAGACATTCGGTACATGAAGACAGTACATAAATCACATTTACATAAGTACATAATAGTAAAGACATAACTCAAATAATGGCATTAAACTTAGTCATAATAAGCTTGTCTTCTACTATTTTTCTCCCTTACATTTTAGTGTCCGCAACTATAAACATTTGAACAAACAATGTCATACACATTCATTTATCTATGAAAGTCTGCTCCTCATAGTTCATTGAAAATGGCAATTTCCTTTAAAGTAGGTCAGGTCTCTGTGAATTAATGTATCCAATCCATTTTGACCACAATGTCCTACATTTTTCTCTTTGCATTTTTATAGAAAAGGTTAGTCTCTCCATTGTGTAGATTTCCTGAATAATTTTTAACCAGTCCTCTAATGTTGGAGCATCTGGTTGTAACCACTTCCTTGTCACAGCTTTTTTGCCTCCAATAAGTAATATTCTCATTAAATATTTGTCTGTTTTAGTTTGAAGATTCAGTGTTACAGTGCCCATATACATTGTCAAAGCATCAAATGGAATAGTGATCTGAATTACTGTTTCCAAACATTTATGAATTTCCCTCCAATAGAATGTAATTTTGGGGCAATCCCAAAATAAATGATAATGGTTACCTACATCTGTTCCACATAGCCCCCAACAATTAATTCCAACACCTTGATATCTCTTCTGGGCAGGAGTAATGAAAATCTCATGATATTTTTCCATCCAAATTCCCTCCAACAGTGTGATGATGTAGTTATCCACTGTGATTTGCATATATCTCCCCACTCATCTTCAGATATGACCATTCCTCCCTCTCTTTCTCATTGATTTTTTACATGTTGGGTGGTTGTCTTTGAGGAGTCCTGAAAGCTTTTATATAGAGCTGCACAATATATCGTTTGAGCATCGTCATCGCAATGTATACGTGTGCGCAATAGTCACATTGCAGGTCCTGCGATGTAGGAGGCAAATGAACTAAACGTGTTCTCATCTAATTTCAAGGGTACCTGACACACACTGCGTGCAGCAATCCACCAATCACAATCGTTCTTAATCAGGTTGCCAAAGCAGACCACGCCCCTGTATGTGGAGTGAGTCACAAGATCAGTGCAGGTTAATTGTCCACAAGACGGTGGCAGTGGAGCATAACATAAAGTGTTATTCAAGTCATCTGGTGAAAATTCCTGTATTTTTTCATATCGCAATATATATCGCAGGGTTAAAAAAAAAATTTGCAATGTCAGTTTTTTCCAATATTGTGCAGCCCTACTTTTATATAATCTGGATATTATTTTGCATCCATTTCCTGATTTGTAAGTTGACACAAAAATATTCAATATATCATTGTCTACTTTCTCCAAGCCCTCAGCTATAATTTAATTCACCCTGTGTCTCACTTGTAGATATCTGAAAAAATCTTGATCCTCCAATCCATAATCTTTTTTAAGTGTCTCAGAGCTTTTCAGTGTTTTGTTATGGATACAGCAGCAATATGCTGTTAGCCCTTTACCCATCCATATTTTAAATCTGGTATCCGTCTTGTTTGGGATGAAGTCAGTATCATATGGACACCATCTTAATTTCTCCACACCCTTCAGGTTTTACTTTTTAACTACCCTCTGCCAGGTGTTAAGAGCCACTTGTATCCAAGGATTGTTTTTATCTGTAAAGGTGTCCATCAATCTACTGTCTACAATCATAGCTTGTATTGATGATCCAATAGATTTCCCAACTTCTTTAGCTCAGAAACTTTACTACAAGGGATCTCGGAGGAGCTCCTTCTTGCGGTGCTGGTCCAAGTGCACTGTGCACCCTTTTGATCTGGAGATCCATATCAGGTGGCAGAGATAAGTTATGTTTCAGCAGCTCTTCAACAAAGCTTATCATTGATGGAGACTTGTTCTCAGACCCCTCCACTACGGAGTAGATCCTAACGTTGTTTCGTCTCGACGTTCCCTCTTGGTCTGTTTGTTTTGCTTCCAGGCGAGTTTTGGAGTTTTATTAGCTCCTTCATCACTTCTTCCATAGACTGTAGCCTCTCCTCTGTGTTTAAAATTCGCTCCCCTGCCTCATCGAGTCTCAGCTTGGTTTTGCTTATCTCCTCTTTGATTTCTCCCAGTTGTTGCTTGTTTTCTTGTCTGAAACTTTTTATCTCAGCGAGTATGGTATTCAGACTGACCATATCGGTGTCCGTGCCTTCTTTTCCATTAGCCTTAGCTGGCAAGCTGCAGCTAGCTGGGGAGGACTCTCGGCTTAAGTTATCGTGTGAATCGACATTCTGTGCATATTTCTTGATTTTGACTTTGTTCTGCCTGTCTTTCGTCATGATTTTGCCCTTATCCGTAGTTTAAGGTCAACTGAAGCAAGTTTAATAGTTTTACAGGGCTATTTAATCCAAGTTGTCGGGGGTGAATTTCTTTTATGCTGCAATCTTTGCGGCTGCGCAGTGGGAAGTCGAAAAGAACAATTTTCAACACTTTTTACACTTTTCAAAACTTAACAGTATTGAACAGTATATGCTTTCGTACTTATTTAGAGTCTCAAATGAGTGAGCTGGTTAAAAGCACAACATGTTCACTATTTTCCTCCTATATACACTATACAGCCCACAGCTAAAAGCACTATGTAAAAGGATAGTCCATCCAAAAAATTTTGTCATTATCTACTCAAACTTATGCCAATTGAGGGTAGGGCATATTTTGTTAGTCTGCAAAACACTGCTGGAGTTTGACAGGAATCTTCCAAACAAAGTAAATGAATGGTGACCAGTTTTCAAACTCTAAAAAACAACTGGGGAGAGAAGAAACCTAAAATCCCTCCATACTGGTGTAATCCAAGTCCCCTTGCACACCGTTCCATTGTTTGGAGGATTCTGCAATGCTCTTTTCCTGTGAAAGTCCAGTAGTGTTTTGTGGACTAAAAAACTAAACCTGATCTTCAGTTGGCATGAGGGCGAGTAGATGACAACTAAATTTTCATTTTTGGGTCAACTATTCCTTTAAACCCCTCCTTTCCTGTGATTTGCTGTTGAAAAGTCCTATGTGCTGTGATTGCCCGTTGTGAAATACACCAATGGTTTGACTGGCTGTTGTAAAACCCTCCTGTGTTATGACCGGCCATTTTAAAATCCCTCTGTGTTGTGATTGGCTCATGTAAAGCTCCCCTATTTTGTAATTGGCTGATATAAACTCACCTGTGCTTGATTTTGTTTTGGAAAATCTCTGTGTTGAGATTGGCTTTTGTAAACTCAATCAGCTGTTGTAAAATTCCCCTGTACCGTGATTGGTTGTGGTTAAAAAAAAGCAAACACTTGTGTTCTAAAACCCTCCTGTGTTGTGATTGGCTATTGTAAAATGAACACCTGTGCCATCATTGGCTCTTGTAAAATCCCCCTGTGCTGTGATTGGTTGTTTAAAAAAATCCCCATGTTGTAATTGGCTGTTGTAAATGACCCATTTGCTGTAATTGGCTGTTGTAAAACCCCCATCAGTTGTGACTGGTGGATGAATCCCCCTGTGTTATGATTGGCTATTGGAAAAACAACTTTTCTTTTATTTGCTATTGTAAAATCCACCTGTGCTGTGACTAGCTGTCATAAAACTCCCCTTGTGTTGTGATAGGCTTATGTAAAACCTCCCTGTCTCATGATTGATGGCTGTAAAGCCCCATGTGATGTAATTGGGTATTACAAAAGGCAACAGTGCTTTGATTTTCTGTAGTCAAATCAGTGTGTTGAGTCTGGCTGTTGTAAAACTCTCTTGTGCTGTCAAATGCTGATTTAAAACTCCTCCGTGTTGGAGTTGGCTTTTGTAAAATCCTTCTGTGTTGAAACTGGCTCCTGTTCTCTTATTTACTCTTGTAGAGAAAACCCAGTTTTTGGATTGACTGTCAAAAATCACCTATGATGTGATTGGCTGTTGTATAAACCCCCTGTGCCATGGATGGTTGATGAAAAATCCCTCTGTGTTGTGATTGGTTATTGTAAAAAAAAAAAAAAAAGAAGAAGAAAAAGAAAAAAAACTGTGTTCTTTTATTTGTTCGTGTGCTGTGATTGGCTGTCATCATTGGCTGATGTAAAACCCACCTGTCTCGTGGTTGGCAGCTGTAAAGGGTGTTGCAACAAGGGTTAGGGTTAGCAAAATAAAACAAAAACAACCCTTGTGCTGATAGAAAATTCCCTGTGTTTTGCTATGCTGTTGTAAAATCCCCCTCTTCTTTTATCTGAGGGGTGTACTACGAAGCGAGATTAATGGGTTAACAAGCTATGTTGAGTCTAAAGCCAAGATTTTCAGTGTCACGAAGGTTTAACCTGGCTAGATAACCATGGTAACTTATGCTAAACTCATAACCTGGTCGCAAGCAGGTTATGTTCAGAGTTTCAGATTAAATTGTCTGTAAAACGCGCTGTTCTTTAACTAATTGTTGTCCTAACAAGGTTGTTTATGAGTGATATAGCTTTTAAACTGAGGAAAGACATTAAAAATGAAAAGTTGCTGAGCTGTATGTTTGTAATATCACTGAACGAATCCATATAATGGTGATGCAGAGTCATTTTTCCCGTTTGCTCCAGATCATATTAACACTCTAAATTGACATGGTATATAATCCACACAGTAAAATAATGATGAAGCAACTACAGACACTTTGAATACTTTTTACTGTTATCTGTTTTGTCTCCGTGATATTGCAGCTCAGATCACTGATTAGAAAATTCATCATCATTTATCACAGACAGTCTTAAATCAATTACACTCATTTTACGTTGGTTTGGTCAAAAACTTAAGTGATTTCCATGTCTCTGTCATCAAAGGACAGTGTCAGACAGACTTCATCATGTTTAAATCCGCTGTATGGAGTTTTATCGTTTAATGTGCAGTTTTCATGTTAGAATAAACCGCAGCATTAAGACCGCATTTAGTCGATCAGTAATTTTCTGACAGCATACTTCTTCTCCTGCTTTATTTGCAGCAACAATGTTGCTTTTTGCTGTAATGTATTTTGTATATTTTCCACAGCTCATAATTATAACAACTTGATGATTTTGACTTAAGTGGCTTGCAATTGTTTCATTTCATGTGGAAGAAGAGTCAAATGATGCAAGAAACGCCCTTTTTATGTGAGCGCGCACAAAGCTTTAAAATGAGAACCTGGATTAACAAAGCAAGTTGATAACCATCATTGTAATACCCGTTATCTCTGATTGAAGTTTTAGGCTTTGTCGATCCAGATCATGCAAAGAAAGCCTGGCTGTGTTGAGCTTGCTTCATAGTATACCCCTCTGATCTTGTAAAATCCCTGTGCTACGATTGGCAGTTGTTAAAAAAACAACAACACGTGTTCTAATTGGCTGTTAAAAAACAAAAAAAAAACAAAACCTGTGCTGTCGACTATTGGTCGGCTCAGCTCAAAATGATGTTAGATTGGTTTACAAATATGCAAGAAACTTTTATGGATTGGTCTCCAGTCTCCAGCATGTTATCCCAGGAGACTTAAATCCCTGCCTTTTATCAACAATTTAGACCAAATAACTTCCCTTGATCATAACACAATCATTTACAACACAGTATTGATGTGGAAGGATGTGAGAAAACACCTAGATAACCTGTCTGTCGTTTATGTTGGATCTCCCCTAACGTTTAACCCTGATCTTCCTGTACAGATCAGGAGTTTTGGTCTGAAGGAGTGGCCTATTTGATTTTGCAGGCCTGATGATCTTTGGCTTTGAAGTTGTTTGAGCAAATTAGAACAGATTTTAATATCCCTCACAGAGATTCTTTTAAGTATCTCCAAATTTGTGATTTTACAGAATCTCTTTTAAGGAAGAATGGGATTTGCTTGAAACTGTCAGTTAAGAGATATATTGATCTCAGCCAGGTCTTCCAAGGATGCAAGGGGATCTTTCCGAAATGCACTTCAATTCCTATATGTCAGCAAAATTTTTACATTTTTTCACAGGATTTATTGTACACCTGCCTGCCTCCAGAAAATGTTCACCAACAGCTCAAACCTCTGTTTTAAATGTAAAACACACAAAGGTACATTTGCTTCATGTGTCCCGGTCATGCCATTGTATGCACGTATTTTGGAAAGAGCTTCACTCTGTAATTCAGGAGGTTACTGGCAGACAGTTCTTATTGACTCCTTTGTTCTCCTTGCTGCACCATACTTCAGACAATTTCTTTAATAATGATGTCAAATCTGTGTTAACGGCTCTTTTATATTTGGCTAAAAAGCGCAACTTGTTGGGATGGTCTGTCCCACAGGTCCCCACAGTTGACATGTGGTTATCACAGATATCAGCTGTGCTTCCTCTGGAGAAACTGACTTATGATCTCAATAACAAGTCATCCAAGGAGCGACGCCTGTAGCTCAGCTGGTAGAGCGCATGCCCCATGTACTGTTGTTATCAGTCCTCCACAGTGGCCGCTGTTTCAACTCCCACCTGTGGCCCATTTGCTGCGTGTCATCCCCTGTCTCTCGATCCCCCTTTTCTGTCATATCTTCGGCTGCCACTGTCAAATAAAGGCAAAAAAGCCAGAAAAAATTATCCTGGAGGAAAAAAACAAAACAAATCGGGCAGGTTCTGTCACCTTTGGGAACCCTTACACCTTTTCCTCCAGAAACTCTGACTTGCTAACTGATGACATCTGTTGATGTCAATATCACGTTGTTGGACAATGTCCTTTTTTATTTGCTTATTTGATTTTTTTTTGAATGGATAATATATTATGTTTGTGTTGTTTATGTTGGTTGATCTTGGTTGTTTATACCAGTGATTTTCAACCACTGTGCCGCGGCACACTAGTGTGCTGTGAGAGATTGTCAGGTGTGCCATGGGAAATTATCCGGGGGGGTGCGCAATGCCTGCTAGTGACTACATTGCATGGCAGAGCATGGCAGAGTAATCAAATACTCTTCCAGGTCAATAGGTGGCAGTAGGGAGCACAATAATGACCTTAATAGAATTAGTGATGCGTGCGAGAGGTGGCCGTGACAGCAGCGATGGATAAATATTTGACAAGGAAAAATGCAGACTCCGAACTGGGCCCTAGACAAAATTCTAACCCAGATGAAGAGCCTAGTACGAGTGGTGGTCAAAAGAAAGCAAAAACGGTGAGCTCGAGGCAATACAGCGAAAGTTATCTTTCATTTGGATTTACTTTCACCGGTGATCTGACTGCGCCCACCCCATTATGCTTGGTGTGTGGGGAAAAGCTATCCAACAGTGCCATGATCCCAAGCAAGCTTAAACGCCATCTGCAAACGAAACACCCATCACTTCAAAACAAGAGCACAGACTATTTTGTTCGCCTGCGTGAACACACTGAGAAACGGCTAACTTTAATGAGAAAAACCACAAAGGTGTCTGAGAGAGCTCTCAAAGCTAGCTTCTTAGTAGCTGAACTCGTAGCCAAATCAAAAAAAGCCACACACTGTGGCAGAGACATTAATACTACCTGCCTGTAAAGCCATTGTGAACGAGATGCTTGGCCCTGCTGCAGTTAAAGAAGTAGCCAAAATCCCTCTCTCAGATAACACAATTGCCAGATGTATTGATGACATGTCTGCAGACATCGAAAGTGTTGTCTTGGAAAAGATACGCATCAGTGGGAAATTTTCATTGCAACTTGATGAGTCTACGGACATTAGTGGACATGCTCAACTCTTGGCCAATGTGCGTTTTGTGGATGGAGACGCCATCGGAGAAAACTTCCTATTTTGCAAGGCATTGCCAGAAAAAACAACAGGAGAGGAAATTTGTCGGGTCACATCAGAATATCTTGAACAAGGAGGACTTAAGTGGGAAAACTGCACGAGTGTCTGCACTGATAGAGCAGCAGCCATGGTCGGGCGCACCAAAGGCTTCATTAGCAGAGTGAAAGAGAGACACCCAGATGTAATCATTACACACTGTTTTTTGCACCGTGAGGCGTTGGTCGCTAAGACTTTGTGTTGGATGATGTTGTGCGCATGGTAAACTTTGTTAAGACAAGACCTCTGAAAAGCCGCATAATTGCATCTTTATGTGAGGAAATGGGAGCGGAGCATAACGCCTTATTGCTCCATGCGGAGGTCCGATGGTTGTCACGCGGCAAAGTGCTGGCCCGTGTATATGAGCTGCGCAAGGAACTAAAAGTGTTTTTGACTGATGAGAGGTCCGATGACGCAAGGCTGCTTGCAAGTGATGAGTGGTGTGCAAGGCTGGCATACATGGCAGATATATTTCAGCATCTGAATGAACTGAACACACGACTGCAAGGCCGAAATGAAAACCTGCTCACAAGCACAGATAAAATAAATGGATTCCCTTCAAAGGTGCACCTCTGGCAACAACATCTGGAAAGTGCCAACCTTGAAATGTTCCCACTCACCCAGAAATAGCAAGGACATGTCAACACTGCTGCGTTGTGTGAGATTATAGGTAAACATTTGAAAACTCTTGAGGAGAGGTTGTCATTTTATTTCCCCTCAACCCTCATTGAAAGCTTTGACTGGGTTAGGGACCCATATAGCTCAGCAGCAGTTTTTGGAAATGATATGACTTTGCAGGAGCAGGAGGAACTAACTTAACTGAGACAAGACCGTGGTTTAAAACTAAGCTTTGCTGATCTACCTTTGGACAGTTTTTGGTTGACTGCTGCCAAAGAGTTCCTCATTCTGGCAAACAGAGCTATTTCAACATTGCTCCCATTTTCCACAACATATTTATGTGAACTGAGCTTTTCAAGCATGACTGCTATTAAAACTAAAAACGGAGAGAGACTGAGAGCTGTTGAGGAAGAGCTTTGTGTGTGCCTTTCTTCAGTTCCTGCCAGGATATCAGCTTTGTGTTCATCTAAACAGGCCCAGGTTTCAGACTGAGTGAGTATAAACAAAGTAAGAGACTAAATTGTCATTATATATACTGTATTAGGCTACAATGTGTCGTTTGTAACATTTTTGGTTGGTGGTGTGCCGCGGGATTTTTTAAATGTAAAAAAGTGCCGTGGCTCAAAAAAGGGTTGAAAAACACTGGTTTATACATGTATATGTTTTAGTTATAAAGTCTCATAAAAAGAAAAGAAAAAATAGGGTGGAAATTAGACACATTTTAAAAATATGACACTATTATCATTATTCCAATATGCTTTATTTGTCTGTTTTGCAGGATTATGATTGAATAAAATATTGAAATTTTATAAGACAAGTTTTTATCTGTAATTTTTGGTAAGTTAATCGTTATATAATTGAATAATAAAAAAAAATGTCAGATTAATCAGTAAATTAATTAAAAGATTAATCATTTAAATAATAATCATTAGGTGCAGCCCCTTGAGGGAATGCATTTACTGCTACACTGCACTTTTATATTAAGATAAAAACATGACATAGTAGAGCTTCACTACTTAGAGTGTTGACCACATGCTTGGAATAATAATGTCGTCTTTACAGTTTTTGTAAATGTTCTGTGCATCAGCCAAGTCACATTATCTGTCAGTCAGTGGCCATAAGTAATAGACTCTAGGGACACATAATTACAGATTCACTGTTTACAGTAAACTGTATCCGTATCTGTTATCCCTAAAAATAACACAAATTGTTTTGGCATGTAGTTTTGACATTTTTGAAGACCGCTCCCACTCCTTTTGGAGCTCAATATTTATTGTCTTTATTGTCTTTTGGCCTCAATGTATATTGATTTCTATATTCTGATATATATACAATTTCAAGTGGTCACACATGCTTACTCAGACCAACAAACAGCATGTTTATGTCTTTACTTTCAGAAGTTGGTGGTGCGCTTCTTGTTGCAACAGATATTATGTTTATTGCTCTCTTCATGTTTGCGTTAAATACACTTGAGGTGCACCTGTAATTGCAGGGCCTCACCACAACATCTCACTGAAAGCCATGTATCTCTCCTCTGAATATAATTCTCAAACATTTTAAAAAAAGAAAAAAAAGGGACAGAAACTTTTATCTTGGTGAGGAGGTGTGGTTGACCCTGTTGCTAGGTATGATTTATTCTTTTAAAAGGTGTGGTTGGTTGATCCAAAAAAATAGGACAGATAGAACTTAGTCTCTATTAGGGCTGAACAGTTAATCAAAATTTTGTCACAATTGCAATATGTTCTGCTGCAATCGCAGGATGCACAACATTTTTGAAAGGCAAAGTGAAGGTCAAAACAGAACAAACAAAAGATACAGTAACACACAAATTACTTCATACTTTGTTGTATCAATTCAAAGATTTCATGAGATGATCACAAAGTAACGATGGGTTTGTCCTTTGCCACAACTCGTTGCATTCATGCCAAATTTGCCAGTGAGGCTAAACTTTGAATGTTTCTTTTTTTTTTTCATCCCAGAGGAATTATACATTTGATTGTCCTATATTCTGTTTTTGCCACGCAATGTTTTATGTCACCATGTTTTTGACTTTAACACTTTGTGTGCATACTTATGTTCCAGGAGTTTGCTGCTGCGTGTAAAATACAGAGTGGCAAGTGCGTTATCACCATTAAGGTAAGCTGCTTCCATGTGATGTAGCTTAAGTATGACTATAAAAGTATTGGTTCTTTCTTTGTCAGAACAGGCTATTGGCAACCTATACTCAGGCCTGGAATGAGGTCATTTTTAGGAGAAGTCACTTTGGCCTATGATGAATTCAAATTTATTGGGGCTTTCTGGCCAAATTGTAGGGCACAAAAGTGCACAAACAGTAGGTGATAATTACACTGTATGAAGATGAAACAGTTTTAGCTGATAATTAGCTAGATGACCTACTGTAAATAACCAACACAAACACACATTATTAGACTGTAAACCATTATTCAAACCAATAAATAAATGCAGTCAATCAGACAATTTAAAGGCTAATTTTATGTTTCACTATTATAAAATTTTCAGTTTTTTTTATTGTGTTGTGTACTTTCAGTAGTGAGTGACAGGTAAACACACACAAAGGGCAACCATTTATTGCATACTGCAGTTAGAAACTGACAATAATTAGCTGATAATTAACCTGATCAGCCACAAAGTAATTGATACACAAATTATTAAACCATTAACCAACCAACATGATTAGACCAACTGTATGATTAGAATTGTGTCGATTGCAATGTCCATGGCCAATTCCACTCTATTTAAAGTCTGACCTTTGCAACATCTCACTGAAAGCCATGTATCTCTCCTCTGAATATCTGGTCATGTCTGGTCAATAGTGGTACTCACAAACATTCTAAAAAATGAAAAAAAAAAAAAAAAAAGAAGCAGGGACAGAAACTTTTATCTTGGTGAGGAGGTGTGGTTGCTGGGTATGACGCTGTTGCTGGGTATGACGCTGTTGCTGGGTATGACTTATTCTTTTAAAAGGTGTGATTGGTTGATCCAAAAAATAGGACAGATAATTTAGTCTCTATTGGGGCTGAACAATTAATCAAAATTTTGTCACAATTGCAATATGTTCTGCTGCAATTTTCAAATCACAGGATGCGCAACATTTTTGAAAGGCAAAGTGAAGGTCAAAATACCATTTTAAATTAAATATTGTGGCGCTGCAGAGGTGTACTGGCCGACACATCATTCTCTAGTTTAGTGCAGATCCCTGAAAATAACACACCATAATCATTTTAATGTGTTTTTCAACTGAGAATAATGATGTAAAAAATATCCTTTCCTCCAATATTGCAAATCCTATTGCAATAGCAAAATCAGTCAAAATAATTGCAACTAGATATTTCTTAAAATTTGTTCAGCCCTAGCCCCTATTAAGAAATGGTGTAATGAAAACGGGTAGAAGTCAACGCTGAAGCGTCGATTCTGATGTCTCCGCCTGCAACAGTTTCATACTGACTTTTTGTGTTTCCTACACCTGATTGAAACCATTGATTCATTATAAATCCTATTTGCAAGTGTCTCAGGAGTTTGAGAGTTATGGCTCTATTGATACACTATACAGTTAATGAGAAAAGATTGCAAGGAAAGAGCTATTACCTTTATTACCTAATAGTATCCAACATAGTTATTCAAAAATATATCAAGGTCAAATATAAAAAAGCTTTAAAATTGACCAAGTCATTGGCATAAGTGTGTTTTCAGAGACAGGTCTGTCAGGTGGCCATTTTGCGGCCATCTCAAAAGCGTTGGTCTCCAAAATTTAATCAGTTCATGTACCTGTTATAGAGTGTTAGCATACAAGATTTGGTGCAAATCTGTCCACCCGTTCAAAAGTTATCGCACAAACAAAAAGTCAGCCATCTTGAAAGTCGGTCATCTTGAAAGCGTTGGCCTCCAAAATTTAATCAGTTCATGTAACTATTATAAAGTCTAAGCACACAAGATTTGGTGCAGATCTGTCCACCTGTTCAACAGTTATCACGCAAACAAAAATCTGTGACGGAAGGACGGACACACGGACTCACGTACGGCTGGACAACCGGAGAACAGTATACCTATTTACTTGTAGTAAAGTTCAAAGTCCCTCAATAATCCACAGTCACACATTAACTCATTCATCTCATTCATGTAAACCAGGGGTGCCCAATACGTCGATCGCGATCGACTGGTCGATCGCAAAGGTAGTGTGGGTAGATCGCATGCCATTCAACAAGAAAATTAGATGTTAGCCTATCATCCATCCCCAGTACGGCATTTGCCACTTGACTGACGTACAGGGCAGCCAGTGTGAGACATAGCCGCAGGAACATATTCTCAGCAGGGGGGGTTGAGAAAAAAAAAGCTCTGCGCTGCACTCGCAACTCCCTGCATTCATAATAATGATTAAAAAATACCCGCACAGTAATTAAGACTGCAAAAATCTGTCTGTATAACTGTCCATGGTGCCGATCACCTTGTCAACCATAAACAATTTGTCACGGCTGCTGTCCATGTCACTGTGGTGCTGAACTCTGTGTGTAAAGGCGCCGTGTGCTGCGCGGCGGCAGCATTAGAAAAGAAAAGTGTCTGACCGGCGTCACACAACTCCAAATGTGGCTTTCCTCTCCGGGTTGGCGCTGATGAAGCTCCTCATTAGGCTGCCAATGTCCAGACTGTCCAAAACATCTCCATGAACATGAAACAAACAACGCGATCGCCATCCTCAATATAATGGAGCCATCTCCATTTGCTAAACCAGCTCGCACTGAATGACCGACAAAACGTTTCTTTACCAAATGACCTTCCCGGAAATGTGAAGCTAGTTGTTTGATGCGGTGCCTCTGAAATACTAGCATTTTGACCTGGGACGTTAGCTTGAGTTGCAGGTGCACAGCTGATGTCCTGGTCCCGGGGGTCACAATCTGGGGGTGCTGCTGCTGTCTTGATCATTTTCGGGGTGGGTGGACTGGGCTGTGAGTCTGCCTCCTCATTTTTAATGTAGGTAGATCATTTTGACTTGGTCATTTTAAAAGTAACTCGCAAGCCGAAAAAGTGTGGGCACCCCTGATGTAAACAGACAGCTGCATGAAGGACACAGGTGCAGGAAAAACAGAAAAACACAAAGTCTGAGAGTCCATGAGTTTACCACACACACAAAGTCTCTCTCTCTCTCTCTCTCTCTCTCTCTGTCTCTGTCTCTCTCTCTCTTCTGATGACGTGACCATCATGCAGAACTCGTGTGTGACAATGACGGGCACAGAATGGGATATGTGACGCTGACCAGCCGGTCACCAGTCAGGGCAGGTCATGCTGAAAACCGGCTTGTTCCGGTCGATCGGTGCATCCCTAATATGTGCTGTACTTATTAAGGAATGCACAAGGGTTAAGATAATATCTTTTGAATAAATTGTAAGCCATACTGTAAAAGTAGCCTACAAAATTTAGCAGTAGCTATTAGAGATGCGCATTAAGACCCGGTTTTACTTTAGAACCAGTTCCAAAATTACGATTACTCCAGAATCATTAAGAATTGAGATTTCCAATTCCACTATTGATTCCCATGTGCAAATTTAATGCGTCTGAAGTCACAGACTCAAACTTTTCCCGACTTGGTTTTTGTTTTCTCTGCACCTGGGTCCTTGATACACATGTATGCATTACACGGAGTGCACGTGTGATTGATGTTATCGAGTGGCTTTGAACTTCAGCATTAAGCTCACATTGTATCTCTGTGGTTCACATCCACATGAAGCAGAGTGAATGCAAACATGCAATGAGCACCACTAACTCATATAGTTTTACCCCTACAAAGATGCACACATGTACACACACACACGCACACACACCACATAGCGGGTGAGGGAGGTACCCATCACCTGTTCAGGCCCAGATTCTTTAACTTGCTGATGAGTCTGAAGGGCCCTATGGTGTTACACCCTGAACTGTAGTCCACAAACAGCACTCTCACATATGTAATATGATAATTTTCTTTTTTTTTCAATAACAGGACAAGCTGTGGCATGTAGCAAGAACAAAGCACAGAAGAGGGGGCTATGCACCAGGGGCTATGCAGTAAGGACTTAAGTGTTGCATATGGGGCATGTGCACTACCAGGTACTACCAGTTGCTTACCAGGTAAGATAAGGGATGGGCCTTGACACCCTGTTAACCCACTTAACAACCAGTTCCAAAAGTACAATTCCATCAATGGCTTTACACATATGCGTGTATTTTTGGCCCAAACCTACTGCTACATAGCCTTTCTCTACAATGTTAAACACAAATTGAAGAATTGCCATTACTTCTTAAGCGAACATGAAGAAATGGTAAAATAAAGCAGTGACCTAAACGTATAAACAGCATCACAGGAGAGAAACTAAACGTTAATCCACAGTCATTCATTTAGAGGTTAGAAAGTACTGAGAGCCTAAGGTGATAGTTTACCCACAAATTAAATTTCTCTCGATATCTACTCATCCCTGTGCTGATGTGAGGATGGGTGAAGATCTCCAGTTCACAAAACACTGGAGCTTCAGTGGAAAACAGCGTTGCGGCCAATTGTAGTGAATGGTGACCAGTTTTAAGATGTAAAAAAGAACACAAAAAACCCACAAAATGTCTCCATACTCTTTGTGTGGTGTAACCCAAGTGTCCGTAAGCTGAGACGTTAAAATTTGACCCAAAAAGACGCCATATTTTTAGACTAAATGTCAACTGTACCCTCTCAGACCGGAGTTGCTTGCACACGCCTGAAGTGGGTACACAAGCTCTTGCCCAAGCGGCGCAACACGAGATATACAAGGTCTTGCGATACTTTCACACTTGTGTTTACATGCTACCTGGAAGCAACTCAGACAGAGCGAGATCTTCTCAGAAATAGTGACTTGTTATGCGTACAGTTGACTTTGCAAACTTTCAACCAAGAAGAAAATGTTCGAGGACTGATATAGAAGAGGAACATCATTTCTTTGCTGCAGCTACACCACTTGGGCAAGAGCTTGTGTACCTGCTTCAGGCGTGTGCACACAGATCCGGTCTGAGAGGCTACAGATGACATTTAGGCTAAAAACATGGTGTAAATGGCATGAGTGAAATTTCATTTTTGGGTGAACTATCACTTTAACACAAACACACTTCTTCAGACCACTGTCTCTGCTCTCATGCACAGACAGGAGCTCAGTCTGACAACACACGCTAGCTTGAGGGCAAAGATGGGGGGTCAGAGATGCTGAGGTCGAGATATATTCCAAGCACAGTGTCTTGGACGAGGGTGATGCAGTGTGGCACGGTGTGTTTAGTGATAATGGCCATAGAATGGTCAGTAAATTTCATAGAATGTTGTCTCCATCTAGATATGGTGTAATTACGAGTGAGTATTAAAGGACAACTTTGGAAATTTTAAACCTTGGCCTTAATGGAGACAGCTCGTTTTGAAATTCTTTCCAGTGTTGAGGGAGGCAGATGCAGCTGGCAGCTGCAAAATAAGTACAACAGTATACATTGGACAAATGCGTCCTGTTGCATTGAAAGTGCTTTTTTCACCACAGACCTGCTCAGATCGCCAGTTTTATCTCTGTCAACAGCATGCGAAGCGTCTGTCTTACCCTTCACTTGCTCCGGGCTGTGTGTGACAAAATCTCACGGGATCTTTGCTTGTTACTGGAAAAAAACAGAGGAGCCATGACTTGTAAAAGTCGGTTGGTTGTCCCATAGTACAGGTGAGAGTTTACTAGGCCGATTGAAGTGTCATGGCTAAATATTTACCTGATTTGGAGAATGTAGATGAGACCTTTGATTTCAGTGGCTGCCAGTATTTATTTGAGCCCAAGTATACGGATGAGGAGTTTGAGTTCCTACAAACAAAGAGCGGATGAGGATAGAGAGAGAGGGGCAACGGGCAGACGAGGATGAAGCAGCTGCTGCATGTCTGTGAATCTGTGAATACTGGTTGTGCTCCTTGAATGCTGTGACTCTATGCCCACAAAGGAAGAATGTCTGTGTTGTAACGAGTGGGACCTGTTGCCCAGTATTTATGGTCTTGATGTGTCCAGGGATGATAGAGAAATTCACCAAACTGGTCACTGTTGTTCCTCTTAGTTATTTCTCATGTTCTGTCAGGCACTAACTGGTTACTGGTCCTTGAACACACAGCTGTTTTCCCTTTGGAAGAACAACGTCTGATAACACAATCACATCCCGACTCTCCTGATAAGCAGTTCAGGTCCATCCTGACCCAACCTCCTTCATCTCCTAACCCTGTAAGACAGATTTACATTCTTGACTTGATTATCAGTTCCTTTTACACTTTGAGTGTGACTGTGTACTGATCCTTTGCAAAGCTCGATTAAAACACCACAAAGACAATCTTGGTCATGGGGTCTGTCTTAATTTTCAGATTTTCCACCACACCACCTTACAGGATTTCCGTCCCCTGACCAGCAGGGCAGTGCTGGATACCTTCTTTCATGTGCCCAAAATAAATTGGAGGAGGCAACCAAAACCTGGAGCAGGGCCGGGGGGGTGGAGTAAATTACACAGACCGTTTTCGCGGGATGTAGAAAATACAAGGAAGAGATGCAGCGAGAGGCACAGCGTCCTGAAGATCTACAAAGCTTTCTGTGCGGGCGATCGTGTGTAGCTGCTCTATAGGAGTCCAGAAATCAAATACAAAGGCCCGAAAATGAGTATAATAGGTCCCCTTTAAGGTATGCTCTACGACAAAATTTCAAATGTATATATATTGATGGTTTGGGTTTTAGGAGGCATCAGCAACGTTATTCCAAATTACAACCCATTTCAGTTCTTGTTCCACCTCAGCTATGTCTCTCCCCCAAGCCAAGCAAGTTTAATTTGTCATATATATAAGCCACTATTCATCTGGAGCACACTGTATCCAACTTAAAATAGGATGTTCTTGTAAGGCTGATTCCCACTGAACTTTATAGGCTTAACAAACTGACCCTAAAAGAGAATGTTTGTCAATATTGTATGGAACTTAAGGATTGTGCTTGCCCCATTAATATCTTGTTGTAATACCTTTATCTTCCCAGGCTTTGTTAGTAAAAGCGGGGATTATTTACACCAAACACTTTTAACTTTGAGGAATTTTTCTGTCGCTTTAAACACTTGTAGCATATGAGTTAAAATCGGATGTATTCTCTTCTTGGGCTGGCAGTAGTGATCTTGGGACACTGCAGACCCGATGGTCTGCAAGATGCAGTGTCTGGACAGGAATGTTAGCATCAATTTGTAGCACAATTAGCCACAACTTCAGCATCTTTTTTTTTTTTTTTTTATCGATATAGTGAAACTCTCAACTGCACTCAGGGACAACCAACTCCACTCTGACCGGCTCTCAGTCATGGTTCCTTTGTTTTCTTCTGGCAACACACTAACATCCCATGAGATTTTGTCACACACAGCCTGGAGCAAGTGAAGGTTAAGAGATGTGCTTTGCATGCTCTTAACAGAGTTTACACTGGTGATCTGAGCTGGTCTGTGGTGGAAAAAAAGCACTTTCAATGCATGAACTTTTACAGGAGGCATTTACCCCCATATATACTGTTGTAACTTGTTTCGCGACTGCTGGCTGCATCTGCATCCCTCAATACTGGACCAATTTCAAAATGAGTTGTCCCCATCAATCATACACACACACACACACATGGGGAAATTAGACCCAGGCTGAAAAATACTGAAGTTATCCTTTAAGAACTGAATACTTTGTAAGCCTAATTGTACTTCCTGTGTCCATGAATGCCATTTTGTGAGCCTGGCAGATGTGGGCATCCAGTGGAAATGAAATCAACTGTATCACCATGTAAGACTGTGAAAGCACCGTAATTGTGTGATCACTCTGCTGATGGAAAGTTGTAACAGACCAAAGTCTCCCTGTTATGATCACTTTAATTTCTGGCATCATAGTGTTATTGTTATTGTTGTTAAGGAAGATTTATCAGCCTTGTCTAGTTTTATTTTATCTTGTAAAGTACTTGGTAACATTAAAAAAGTGGTACATAAAAAAAAATTGATCATTATTATTGTTACATGAGCACGTCTCTCATGAGATCGACCACAAATGTTATCCCCGCACAGTCCAATCCATAGCGTTTTACTAACTCACTGTCACTCATCAGTTCTTTGTCATGTTCTCCTCTGCTTAAGAAACACTTAAGCCTCCTCCCTACTCTGACTGGAATCAAACCAGGGCCGCTGCAGTAAGGATGCAGTGTTTGCATATGGAACATGCGTAATTACAGTTGAGCTAATGAGGAATCCGAACATAGATTGACTTGAGATTCTTTTCAAATCTATTCTAGACATGCAAAATTTAAAATATATCTTCTAACAGTGAGATAAGCTGGTATAAAGCACTTCATTTTCCACTCAGGGGTTAGAAGCTAGTTTCCACATTACAGACATTAAAAATCATGTCTTATGTATTGAATAACATTACAGCTTGATTTTTTTGGCTTTAATAACAGGGCAGACTGAAGAATGTGATAGGAAAGGTGGCAGAGAGAGAACAGATGACATGCAGGGCAGACTGAAGAATGTCATAGGACAGGTGGCAGAGAGAGAACAGATGACATGCAGCACATGTCCAAGGGCTGGAATGAAACCCTCTGCAGCAAGGAGTCCGCCTTTGCAAATAAGGCATGTGTTCTACCAGGTGAGCGACCAGATCTTGATCTTGAAGAGGGGTCTATGTATCATCCCTCCCAAACTGTATTTAACTTTGATAATTAGGATAAACAAATATACAATATATCATTTTATATCGATATGTCAAACAAACAACCAAACAAACAAACAAAAAATAATAACAATGAAAAATCCACTTGCTTTTTTGGTCCATGTCCTCAAATCAGCAATTGAAATAGAAGTTAAACCAAAACCAGAAATGACTTTATTGTCACTTTAATTGTGTTATCTCTATTTTCTGATATGTTCAGGCACTGCTTATTCTGTCTCATTTCATTATAGCTAAAGGCACTGCTAAGATTAAACATATATCATTTGTTGAATTATGAATAAAACTATAGGCTAGATATTTATTTACATATTTTTTTTAAATTAATGATTCTAAAAACTTTTCACCACTCCACTTGTGCCACAGATCCCTGTTTGAGAACCACTGCCTCAGAATATCTATACGAATTTTAAAAAAAAATCCATTCCTCTAAAACTTTGTAGGTGGCAGGAAATGGTAGCTGTATCTGTCTGACCCTTGAATAAAGAATTCTTATTTTTTTTCCTTTTCATGGTTGGTATTCTGCAAAAAAGCCAGAGTTTGCAGTGTTTTTATACATTTCTGCCCAGCCTTTCTTTTATAGCACCACATCATAAGGTGTGTGATGTATGTAATTCCTTGAGCTCATTAAACATATACTCCCTCTTGTGGCATAAAGGGACAACAACTTCTGTCTTAAGATGTGCTGTGCCTCAGGTTATTTATGTATTTACTGGGTAAAAATTACAGATTTATTTTTTAACTTATTTTTAATTTATTCTAGTTAACTCAGCTACACTGTAAGAAAACAATCTGTAGAGTAATGAATGATGTCCTGGCAAAAAATTATCAGTACATATTCTGTTAGGTTTGTGGATATTTCTTTCAACCCTAAAATGGAAAATTCTGTAGATTTACAGTATATCCCCTGGGCCGTTCATGGACACTTCTGTTAATCCTTAAGTAGACATTTCTGTAAAATAAAAGCACATCTAGAGCAGCATTTTCTGAAAATTTCTTCACCGCTTTAAAGTTCTAATCAAATATCAAATCTGTACAGTTTTTATGGGCAGTTTCTTTAAAAGTGAAATGTAAATGGTGACTTACAACCACTTACATTTTCTGGTAAATACAATTGTATTTTCTTCCCCGGTTTAGACCAACATCATGTTCTAATAATCTAAAATGAAAGACACCAGATTCGACCACCACAACAGAGTTCAAGGTCACTTGCTAGACTCTTCCATTCTGGTGGAACGATTGTCAGAGTCTCTCAGTCAGACTTGAACTTTGCTTCATGGGACTTATTCGTGTTGTTCTCTCATGACTAGATCCTTGCTTGTGTGTTGTATCAGCTCTCAGATGTACATGACTTTAGATAAAAATGTCTGCTAAATTAAATTGTAAATTGTAAGTTGTGATGAAATAAATCTTTACACAGCGAATACAGCATCATGGTCCAATAAATCCACCACAATATAAAAATATTTTATGTCTACATCTGCTAGTGGGCCATCACAACGAGATGAGGAAAGATATATTAGTTCAGTCCAAGAGAATCTTGGTATTGCCAACAAACTGCCAACTATTTTGATAATCTGTTAATTGCTTTGAGTAATTTTTAAGAGAAAAAAAGTCAAAATTCTCTGATGCACTTTCTCAAATGTGAGAGTTGTTGTTGTGGTTTCTTTAACCCTTTATTACAGTTTACTAAATATCTTTGGGTTGTGGACAAAATAAAACATTTGACACCATAATTGTGCACTTCGGGAGACACTAAACAAAAACCTTTTTTTTTCACCATTTTGTGGCATTTCACAGACAAAAGAACTACTTGATTAATTGAGAAGATATAATCAGCATTAATCAACAATGGAAATAACCGTTAGTTGCAACCCTAGTTTTAAACTTTGAAACAAGTGGAACTGTCAAAATGGAAAGAAAAACAACCGTGCAAGCATGAGACTGTTTACACCATCACTACAGAACCTTTCAGTGTTAGTGCCATTTTCTTGAACAGGACATGTAATGTTCTTTAGTTGGGCTATCTTATTCATTCAAGTGCTAAGTAATGGTTGTGGGACAAACTTAAATTGGCATGTTTCTGCAGCAATCCTTTCTTGTATCTTGCATTCATACATGACAACAATATTTCATGTAAAACTACAAAGAAAATGGTATAATCAGAGGTTGAGGGAAGAAGAAGAAGAAGAGGCAGAGCTCTATGCATGCTTGTGTGTGTGCTCCTGATACCTCTCTCGGTGTGAGCAAGGTACTGAGTACAGCCTTCTGTCTAACAGTCATGGAGGAATGTATTGCTGTTTCATCCCCTTATCACAGCTCTGTTGCATGTTTGGAAGAGGTATATCTATATATATATATCTATGTATATATATATATGTATGTATGTATGTATGTATGTATGTATATATATGTATGTATGTATGTATAATAATAATAATATATATATATTTCTAGTGGAGCCCCAGTATAAAGTGTTTGCAGGCCAAGATGATGTCTAAATTGAATCCATATTTTAATACTGGAGGACACTATCATAGTATAACAGTCAGTATAACAAGAAATAGAAGAATACAAGGGTGAGTACAGGAAGGGTTTCAATGATACCGGGTGAAAAGAATTCGACTCCAAAATCAACCATGACGGAGGGCCCTCAATATCCCCATATTTGACCCAATAGTTCAAATTTCTTATGTTTGTTGCCTAATAATAGTACAGGAAGTTTGGTAACACCATTCCGCCCTGAGCTTTGGGCCTCTGTAAAACTTGTCGACGTAACCTTGGAGACTTCTTATTCCAAACAAAACCGAGAATAATACTGTCCACTTTATGGAAAAATGAAAGAGGAAGAAATATCGGAATACATTGGAATAACTATAAAAAGTGCGGGAAAACATTCATTTTAATTGCATTGATTCTGGCAGCTACAGAAAGATTTAGTAGGGAGCACTGCTCAAAATCCTGTTTAATTTGTGTGAGCAGCAAGAACTTATATATATGCAACATTCTATATACTGTCTATTTGTCTGAGCCAGGAAAATATAACTCATAGCACATAAATTATGCACATATGAAGACAAAGAGTTGTTGTCCGTTTATGACACGTTTATGAAATATACCCTTAAGTGTGCCCTTTCTATATTTTAAACCAAAATTGAAAAAAGGTCATTTTTACATCTAAATTACTTGAAAGATTACATTCTAATTAAATCTGAATCTGAATCTGAATGAATCTGAAATAATTTATATGAAAATTCTTACTACTAGTCCAACACGCATAAACCAGTATAAACCAGCATAAGCGAGTATTTTGTTTCGATATGATGTAAATATCTTTAATACATGTGTTTGTAATCTCCAAACATTAACTCTGTGTTTACCTTCATAGTTCAAAAAATAATACTTTGTCTCTTATAATGTGTCCTGAAAACTGAAGAAACTCAGCCCTTTGCCTTTATATTTATCAAAGTTCATAGATTGGTTAGGATGGTTGGTTAGGATGTAATCTATAAAATTATTTTGGATTTAAAGATGAGCAATTTCACATTTTGGTTTATTATTTATAGGATATATTCCCTACTATGGTATGAAGGGGCAACACTCATGTCTTCATATATGCTATGCCTGAGTTTGATTCTCCTGGCTCTTATTTTGATAGAGCTTATTTAACTTCCGGGTCAACTGTCTGCCTTTCTGCTGTTTTCAAGTCAACAAGTAAGAAATAAAATTACACTGAAACTGATCCCTTTTTTTAGTATCATTATTTAGATTTTTACTCTTGTTTTTATGTCTGCTGGCAAAAAAAAAAGAAAAGAAAATTAGCTCTCTTTACCCATTTTTGTTTTCTGGTTCAAAGCACTAACTTGAGGGTATACTCCCTCTTGTGGCAAAAACAGGCAATAACTCAGGGTTTCATCTGTACAATGTGTGAGTATACCTATGAATTGCTGGCTAAAAATTACACATTTATTTTTCAGAGAGGAAACTGGTGCCCAGTGACTGTTTAGCTATCTCGGTTACATCTGAACATAAAACAATAAGTCCCTGAGTAAATGGGACAACACAACCTTCAAATACTATTTCTGTATTTGCTTTTAACTAATATCTTGCCTTTTACTTATAATATTTGTGCCTTTAGTGATGCTTTGCCTAACTGACACAAGCCATATATATATTATATATATTGATATCTTGTTTATTTAATGTAATTTCACTGTAGTTGAAGGCAAACACAGAATTAATGTTTGAAGGTTGCAATGTCCTGTTTGCTAAAACATACATGTATTGTTTTCCATTGTGATATGACTGACAGGAAGACTTGACACAGAAGTTAAAGTAACTTTATGAAAATAAAATATATATATATATATATATAAATATAATAAATAGTCATTGGATATTGGTTAAAGGCAAATACAAAATTAATATTTGAAGGTTGTAATGTCCTAAAGCAGTAGTTCCCCCAAAAATGAAAATTCACTGAGTGAAGATCTCCAGTTCACAAAACACTCCCGGGGTTTCTGTGGAAAACAGTGTTGCAGCCAAATCCAGTACAATTGAAGTGAACAGTGACCAATTTTAAAATGTCAAAAGAATACACACAAAACCCCCCACAAAATGTCTCATACTGCTCATGTGGTGTAATCCAAGTGTCCGTAAGTCGCGACATTAAAATTTGACCCAAAAAGACGCCATTTACACCATGTTTTTAGCCTAAATGTCAAGTGTAGCCTCTCAGACTGTAGCTGCTTGCACAGAGATAACTGAACAGTCATTGGACACCAGATTCCTCCTTGAAAAATAAATATGTAATTTTTAACCAGTAATTCATAGGTATACTCACACAATGTACAGATGAAACCCCAAATTGTTGCCTATTTCTGCCACAAGAGGTAGTATACCCTCAAGTTAGTGCTTTTAAGCCAACAAAGAAAAATTGGTAAAGGGAGCTAATTTTCTATTTTTACTGGCAGAAATAAAAACAAGAGAGAAATCCAAATAATTATTGTAAATTATACTGGTGTTATCTTATTTCTTACTTGTTGACTTGAAAACCGTTGAAAGGCAAACATCTGACCTGGAAGTTAAATTAGTTCTATCAAAATAAGAGCCAGGAGAATCGAGCTTATGAAGAGAAGAATGTTGCTCCTCAATACTACAGGAGGGAATATATGCTTCAAAGTGTGCCCTTTTTGGGTTTTAGCTTTAAACCTATGGAGCTATATTTGGGCCAAATGTTTTGAACTTGAAAAATAAAATTTGAAACTGTTTTGATCTTGAATTTTGAAAAATACATCAGTGTATTCAAAATAAGTGTTCAAAAAGTTTTTTTCAGGTTAAATATAATTATGATTCACTCTGGTAATTATTTTGAATAAATTATTTTCATTTTTCACTTTCATATATTTAGATATTTGAGATCCTATTTCTTTCAGTTACAAATTTTATCTTTTCAGATTCGAATATTATTTTTTATAGTTTCAAATCTTTTTTTCACTTTCGGATCTTTCTGTTTCAGTTTCAGATCTTTTCTTTTCAGTTTCAGAATTTGGTATGTACTCCTTACAGCAGTGGTTCCCAACCTTGGGTCAGGACCTCAAAATGGGTTTGACAGATACTTAAATAAATAATTGCTAAATTAAAATTAAGGAGGAACTGATGCTCTGTGTTACCTGTTGTCACAGTGACATGACGTCTCTGTGGGTCAGACTTGTGGCTCTGTGCTTTTTCACTCACAAAAACAAGCCCTCCCTCTTCCCTCTCCTGTGTCTCCTCTTCATTTGCTCATAACAGGCGGTGCTGAAAACAGTGACAGAATTGACATTGTACCGCGTTGCATCACCAAACTTTCATAAGACTCAAGTGTAGAATAAGTTTGGGTTTTATAAGAAAGATGAGAAATGCTGCTGCAAATCATTTATGCAAAACGTGAAAGTAACCGTATATTAAAAAATAAAGCCAGTAGGACATAGTATTCATTGGATTTTAGTCAAAAGCAAATACAGAATTAATGTTTTAAGGTTGTAATATCCCGTTAACTCAAAAACGTATTGCTTTACTCCCTGAAAAATCAATAATTAATTTTCTACCAGTAATGCATAGGTATACTCAGACATTACACACATAAAACCCTGAGTTGTTGCCAAACCATGCCACAAGAGGGAGTATGCCTTTAAGTGAGTGCTTTTTTTTTTTTTTGTGGTTTAAACCAAAAAAGAAAAATGGGTAAAGAGAGCAGTTTTTATTTTTTGCTGGCAGAAATAAAAACAAGACAGGTTTGTAAGTTTACATTCATGAATATGGAATTTACACAGTAGTAATATTAGATTAATAAAAAAAAAAAAGCATCTTTTTCTCTATACTCAACACTTCCTAATATAATATTCCTCTCCTCAAGAGCAAAACCTCATCTTGTCTACTATATAGTCATACCAGAAAGATGTGTTTTGGACAAGACCAGAAAAGATGGCCTAGAGTACCATCACCTGACTTACACTTATTACAAGTAGAAGAGACAGAATTAATGACTTTAAACTGAATGAGTTGAAGTCTAACATTGATAGAACATGCTTTAATCCTGCCCAGCCCTTTTGCCCATAACTTGTTTGAAATGTCTACAACAGTGTCCTTAATCCATGCCTCTTTAATGTGGAGAGAGGAGGTTGCCAATGAGAAAAGACCTACAAATTGTGAAATTAAATGTTTGGAGGTAGGGGTTTTAGTTGTAAGCTCATAAAAAATGTGTTATTTGGGGATCGTATCAAAGTGAGGGAGTGACTGTCTGACAAAATTTCTAATTTGCAAATAGCGAAAGAAGTGACCAGGAGGCAGATTAAATTTCACCTGAAGTTACGCAAAAGAAGCAAGATGGTTGTTAATATAGAGATCCTTAATAGTGGACAGTCCCTTATCTGACCAGTGTGAAAAAACAACATCCATCTGGCCTGGCTTAAAAGGGGTTCTGACATATAGGAGCATAGATGGACAAATCTGGGAGGCTCAGCACACCTTTGATTTGTTTTAGGATCTTAAATGAGTTATGCAAAATAAAGTCATCCTTTAGCCATTTGATAAGTGGATTTGGCTTCGAAAATAAAAAGGCCATTAAAGAGGCTCCAGTGAGTAAGACTGCATTACAAGACTCAATCTCAGGCCATCTGAGACAGGTACTGCTCTCCTGTCTAGCAGCAGAATGATGAGAAAACCCATGATCTGGCATTGCAGGCCCAGTAATAATGTTGGAAGACAAGAAAGCCCTGGCCACCTTCGTTAGCCCAAATGAAGGGCATATTTTAAAGAACAAACATGTAAGAAAAATCGGGACATGTTGAAAGAGAGAAATAAATTTGGGGAGTACTAGCATCTTAATAATATTAACGCATCCGATTAAAGAAAGAGAGAGAAATTTCCATTTATCTATCATAGTTTTAGTCCCCAAATCCAAAAAAATAAGTTTAAAAAGAAATTTAGGGTTTCTGCACTGTAAAACATAATAAGTTGACTTTACTTAAAAAAATATGCTAACTTGCTGCCTCACAAAAAGTTATTTATGTTGACTTAGATGAATTACATTGGATTTACTTAATTATAATGAGTGTGCAGTACTTAAATTAACCTAAATAAGTGGATTATAGTAACTTGTTTATTTAGAGTTTGCAGTACTCAAATTATTCTAAATAATTGGATTATAGTAACTTGCTTATTTTGAGTTTGCAGTACTCAAATTATCCTAAATAATTGGATTATAGTAACTTGCTTATTTTGAGTTTGCAGTACTCAAATTATTCTAAATAATTGGATTATAGTAACTTGCTTATTTTGAGTTTGCAGTACTCAAATTATCTTAAATAATATGATTAGAGTAACTTGTTTATTTTTAGTATGGAGTACTCAAATTAACTTGAATGAATTAGATTACAGTAACTTATTTATTGTGAGCTTCCAGTACTCAAGTGATAGCTTAATTCGCTTTAGTGTTGCTCATCCATCATATTCAGGTCAACTTAATGTAATCTAACTTTGTGAGAGCCACACTTGGCCACTGTACTCAGGTTCAACTCAAGGAGCGAGGGACGGATTAGTATAAAAAGTAAACACATGGGCCTGGTTTTGGTATTGACGAGGCTAGTTCAGCTAGTTGGCTGAGGTCATAAAAATAAAGCGTTTAGCTTCTCAAAACAATATGCGTTCAAGAGTGAAACATTGGCATCACAAAACCATTGTCCACGAAAAAGTCTGACCTCACAATCGCTTGGCACTATTTTCTCTGAGAGAGAGAGAGAGAGGGAGAGAGAGAGAGAGAGAGAGAGTGAGAGAGAGAGAGAGAGAGAGAGAGAGAGAGAGAGGTGGTCCAAGCTGAAGTTGGACCCACAACTGTCTCTCATGGCTACAGCTGTGGGTCCAACTTCAGCTTGGACCACTTCTCTGTCCTTCCTCTCTCTCTGCCCGTTCCAACTCCATCTGATGAAGTTCGGCATCTGTTTATTCAGGTTCATAAAGGTATCCCTGGCTCTGTGCTAAAAGTTTCTTGACCTAAAAGAACAACAGCACATGTTAATTTCATAAAAAAAAACCCACACACACAATGAAGGGAGAACACTTAATGGATTAACTCAGTGGAATTAAAATTTATTTTAAAATGCTCAACAATGCATTTAACAGAAGACACTGGCTCTTGACAGGCTGAAGAGTGTTTTGTTAATGCTCAGTATAAAAGTGAACAATCAATAGTTTGATTACAAACCTACTTAACATTCTTTTATGAATTTTTATTCATCAAACTATTCAATCCAGGTGTGCCTTGCTGCAACAGCCAACAGATGTCAACATATGAGGCAGTATAATCGAAAACGACAACTTCTCAGCCGAAAAAGTCAGTTTTGAGTCTCCACTACATTTTTTGAATAAACATTAGCTCAAACAATTGAACTACCTGGGAACATGTTCCAGTTTTAGACAAGAAAAATATCAAAGAAATAGCCTCTCAACAAAAATGCACAACATATAAAAAAAATTATGTTCCTGAAATAATTGCAAGAGAGAATATTATTATTAAGAACTAAACCCTTTCAGAGAATCTTTCTGAACTAATCATTTTTAGTTCTGTAGCTTAGGGTTATCTTGGGTGCCTATACTTTTTGAAGACCAAAGTAACAACCTGAAACATGACGAATGCACATTAACAACAAATATTTCCTGTTCTTCCTCTCTTCAAAATAAGAGTCCTGGATGTGTTGTCATTACTTGTACAAAAGCACATACATTTAAAAAGCACATACATTAATTTAAAAAAAGGTTACAATTCTTTCTTGGTATGAGACACAGGAAACTATTGATATTACTAAAACAATAATATTGGTGTGTCAACACTACATAGGCATTTTAAATTATTGGGATTATTATCTTGCAGGAGCTGTAAGTGAAGCCTGTGCAGTGTGGACATACTAATATTGCTGATATTTCCGTGTCTCCTATTGAGAATGAAATATAATCTTTTTGTTAAGTTGCTCACACCAAATGGGTTTGGGTAAATTTAAGTCAATTTTCTTTTATACAGGTAATGCTGGGACATCTGGGACTCTATTTTGAAGAGGGGAAAAGGTTTTTGCACTGTATCAACTTGCCTACCCCAGTAGTTTGTTTTTCAAGCTAAGCAGTTTTGGAGGGAGTGTTTTGCTTCCCAATCCAAGCATGACTGCTTGAATGAATCTGAGTGTGTTCGCCATGCATTTTGGGTAATCTAAGTGAAGAGCATACATAAGTCCAAACATGAGGCAGACTGCCTGGGGAAAGTCTCTAACATTGTCCATGACAGTACTTCCCTCAAGTATGATGGCAGTGGAAATGGGCTGGAGGTGCACTGCATTTAGACCCTGCTGCTGAGCATCTTCGTTGACCACGATCAGCACCCCAACTGTCACTGAGGCAAGTGCTTCTTCCTTCGCTGTATCCTGCAAAAGAAGCACACACAACTACCTTTTGAATCTGGTCTTCTTTTGGGAAATTCTGTAGACTGGAAGTGTGAGATTGGGGAATTCACATCCTTAATTTAATTACATTATGTACTAATTTAGGGATTCTGATCATTTATGAGTGAGATTAGAATCCACCTGATTCTGATCAACTGAAAATAAGTGTATTTTAAATAGGGCTGTCAAACGATTAAAAATTTTAATCGAGTTAATTACAGCTTAAAAATTAATTAATCGTAATTAATCGCAATTCAAATTATCCCCAAAATATGTCATACTTTTCTGTAAATTATTGTTAGAATGGAAAGAAATGACACAAGGCGGATATATACTGTACAGCAACATACTGTATTTGTTCATTACAACCATAAATCCACAATGAATGGCATTAATATTGTTCAAGAACATTATTTATTTCTTAGACAGTTTTTTTTTTTATCTCTTCAAAATCAACAAGACTTTTTCTTTCTTTCTTTCTTTCTTTCAGTAACAGGACAGTATTTTTCCCCCTCTTCAAACTAGCACAACAGGGCCACTCTTTTTTTTCTAATTAAAAATTCAAAACCAGAAAATCTACCTGCTTTGAGCTTCACCATATAAATCAAATGTTTCTTCTGCTGTGTCTCTCTGTGTGTGTGTGTGTGTGTGTGTGTGTGTGTGTGTGTGTGTGCGTGTGTGTGTGTGTGTGTGTGTGTGTGTGTACATTTAAATGTGGCCCTCTTCTCTACTCATCCTCTAGCCCAGGGGTGTCAAACTCAATCACAGAAGGGGCCAAAGTTTAAAACACAGTCTAAGTCGCGGGCCAAACAGGATTAACATTTATTAAACTGTCTAAAACTGACTATGTTTAATTCAGAAATATGAATTTGAACAGCCAGACTGCAACAACTTTTTCCTCAATAAAATAAATAAGATTTAAAATATTTTTTTTCTTCAACAATAACAAAGGAAAACGAGAATATTTCAGCTCAGAATATTTCAACTCACATATCCAGGTGGGGGTTACATTTGAAAATGCTTGCTTTTTGTCTGCACACAAGATATCGCACACTTTAATCATGCAAACCCTCAATGGCACTGCATTTGGCATAAAAGTCTGCTCATATAATAATATTACAAACCCATCAGTCCATCAGGTACAGATGAACATATTGACCTGCTCAATTTAACATTAAGGCCAAAACGCACTGAGAACTTCAACAGAAAAGTCAACTGTAGCTTCTATGGTGCACTGCAGGCTTCAGATTTAAAATGTAACACCACAGAACCAGCAGTATTTTAGGAAAAGGTTAAACTGCACACTGACAAGACAGAGTCTGTCCTCTTCATCATGACTTACAATAATGCAGCAATTAAGTATTTAAAAGTACACAAATCAGACTTGGAGTAAAAAAAAAAAAATCGCGCACCACATAAGTGTACATTAATATTATGATTCATGATCATAAAAAGTTTTTTTTATCTCTCTCCCTCTCCCTCTCTCTGCTGTGGGTCAGTCTTATTTTTATTTTTACCTGGTTTCAGGTGGAGCTGCAGCTCATCTCCCTCGTCATATACTTGTGTTTCTTTGCACTGAGTCAGTTGCCTAAACAGACAAACCTGTTTACATTGTCGTTTGACAGAAGCTCGCGTCTTCGTGACTGCGAGCTGATTAATTTCTCGAGTTGCGCGGCAGCTGACGCAGTGCATTGTGGGACTTGTAGTATGAGTGGTGGGAGTGCTATTTACCGACGGGCCATTCATAATAGACACGTGAAATTATCTCGCGGGCCGTATATAATTGAATCGCGGGCCAGATGTGGCAACATGTGCTCTAGCCAGTCGCTGCAAATTACTATCTGCTTATTTATTGTTCCATCTGTATTCTTTTTAAACTGAAATTCCCCATCCAGAGGGCCAACCTGCTCTTCCTCCATGTTTACATTCACCGCACGCATGCATCCGCTCTGCTCACTGCGCGTCACTGCACTTCTGAGTGGTATTATGGGATGTATGGGGCGGGTCATTCTGCGCATGCGTCAAATACGTGAAAATTTTTAACGGCACTAATTCTAAAAATTAATTATCGCCCGCTAACGCGATAATTTTGACAGCAGTAATTTTAAATATTTGACAACACTATCAAACGTATCAAATATGATTTGTCAATAACTTGAGATCAATATGTTTCTTTCTTCTTTCAATATGTTACTTACAAAGCAAGTCTTGTAGACCTCACTGGAGTCATCACCAAGCACAATAGGAAGGCCTCTGAGGACAACGAAGTGCCGTCACATCTGGCGACTAAAAATACAGAGAGAGAATAGATACAAGTTAAGAACTTCGTAGCATTTTGAGGGGTGGGGTGGGGGGTATGTGTTGATATACTTTTCTATATTTTCTCTAATAGTTCATAGCCTCATAATAGAGACAGGGCTTTAAGTTTTATTAGTATAATTGGTAACATTTAAATACCTAATTTTACACATCCCAATTTCCCTGTAAACATTTTCTTTGTTTTCATACAAACTCAACATTTCAATTAAATTTAAAATAAAATGCCCTTGTGCATGCATTTCATTGAGCACTCACTTGAAATGTGCAAACTACCATACTGTTGGACTTTCTTGTTACGAAGAATGACAGACTGAGAGACACATAAAAACCTGTTGAAATTGAACAAAAACATGTTGAGATGAGTAGTCCACAACAACTGGTATACGTGTTGTGAAAGGATTTTAAAAAACATGATTTAATTGTTGAAGTGATTTTGTTAGTGTATTTATGGGTACACATCACTGGTACGGTCACCAAGGGTACATCTGTCTCGCTTGCTCTCCACAGCAGCATGCAGCAACACAGCAGAGAGGAAGGCAGTGTGAATGGTATGTGAAACAGGCCTAAGGTGTATTGCCACCACCCGTTATTACTGGAGTGTAAATTACAAAATCCTTACCAGGCAGTTGATGTGCTGCATCAAGTCTGTCAGTTTTTGTCCTGTAGTTCCTTTTTTGGACTTGAAAAGCTCGATGAAGCGTGGGGTGTGTTGGTCTAGGGCTTCATAGAAGTCTCCTTCAAGGTTCCTACTGGCGACGCGATTAAACTCAGCAAAGACCTGAAAAAATGGAGAGTGGAAGGAGGGAGAGGGATAGCAACATTAAACTGACTGTCATTCAATTAATACTGTAGAAAATTAAAGAGCTTAACATATGAAACTATGGTGAATAATACATTACTACTTATATTATTAAACAAATAACATTAGTACACATACTGACATTGAAAACATTTTACTGATTTGTATATAGTACAAGAGTAATTTTTTGAGGATGATGTGTTTTAATATTCCACCTCACAGCATTGATATGTTCTGACTGACATTTAATCTGCTGGAAACTTAATGGGGGAAGGCAGGCCAAAACGAACAAGTAGCTTACCTGTCTCTCAGTGAAAAGTGCTGGCCAACGTTCAACCGTGCTCTGCACAGCAGGCTCCTGTGTCACTATCTCCCTTCTGCACAGTGGGAATGTTTGGTCCATCATTTGCGAGACTATAGTGGCATTGGGTTTTTTTTTCTTCATTTCCTCGATGACAATCTTCCTGGCATTTTCAAGGCTTCTTTCATCATGTCCGTCAAGTAAATTAGGCAAATAATTGGCTTCACCTCTTTTTGGTCGCTTGACATTCTTGCTGGATGATTCTCCATCTGGATTAAGTTTACTTCTTTTACCCCCATTTATCATTACATCATCACATCCTGCTTTTCGTAGCTTTGTACGATAGTTTGCCATCTTGAATTTTATGCTATTTTTCCAGCCATACCACCCTGGCTGGGGACCAGGTTCAGTGAGACTGGGGTGCTTACTTATCAGTGATTTTGCGACACTGCTGAAGTCGTCATCGTTCGGGTACGCCTTGAAACTGTACATTGTTTTGGCGAGCTTCTCAAGTATGTCATGTTTCATGTCTTGTGATGGAGTAATTGGGAGACGGTCTTTCATGAATGAAAGGTCTGCCTGTCTCAGCCTGTACTCTACATCCACTGAGAAATTGGGTATGTCGAAGAACTCTGGCCACTGTTTTCTAAGCGAAGGTGACAATTCAGCGCGGGACAAGATCTCAGTGTCTACTGTGCTGCAGTCTGATTCTTCGGTGGGTGAAGACAGGGCGGTCAACTCGAGAGTCACAAGAGGAATTACTTTCAGCCTAGCTCTTGCAGGCAAATCTGTTACTTCAGTCAAATTGCATAGCGCATTACTGAAATCTGGATCTTCATATTGGAGTTTGAAGTCGTACTGCAGTGACAGCTTATCCCGCAGCTGTGTTTTTAGTTCTTCAATGGAATCTGGTCTATCATTTAGGGTCAGCTTCCTTATATCATCTTCATCAATGACAACTCGGAGCATCAGTCTTTGGTCCATCTCGATGTCACCTCCTGTGAAAAAATGAGATCATCTTGAGACATGCAACATCTCAGTGTTTAATCCACTTGGCATAATATGTACCGTTTGAGTGTAACAAGCTGTTTGCCATGAACTCTGTAAAGTGACAGAGGAAACACATCATTCAAATCTGACAACTGGGTGACTGAGAAGATGGGCAGATGGCTGCTGCAGAGGTCATACACTCTAAGATGCTCATCGTACCATGAGGTCATCAGTCTGCAGACAAATGCTACATCTGTGTTTATAACAACAATCTTTGAGATTTGTCTGAACTCTGGGAGCCCTGCGCAAGATCCAACAGAAATGACCATGTCAGAACTGTACTTGATGCCATCAATGATGACAGAGGAAGCTACAAAGACTGTGTTCAGCTGGTTGTTTCTTTGATTGAGCCAGTTCTGCACATTTTCTGGAAATGAGGAAACCATCACAGACTTCACTTTGTGAATTTCAATAGATGGCTTAAAAAAAGTTGTGGCAGCTAGATGGAAGGCCATCATTTTCTGATGTCTGTTTGCTAAAGTCAGGGGAATGTTTTTAAAGTTGTGAGAGTGATGCACAACTTTCTTGAAGAACTTGTGTTTCCCCTCAAAACGCATTGTCCACACATCAGATAGAGGACCAAAGGTTTGAATGAGCTGAGGGTAATGCTCAACGTAGTGGTCCTTTGGTTGTAGCTTTTCACCCGGGAAAACCTCCTGAAACAAGTGTCTATGGTCAGAGATTTTGCTATCAAGAAAGCACAAAGACTCTTCTGTAAAGCTTGTGGACATTGCCAATTCCACCACATCTTTTAAGGTGTTGTGCCGTACAAGGATTACCAATAAAAGGCCCACACTTTCTTTGTTCACTTTTGGGGCCTGCATGTACCCATAAAAGCCTGAGACCACATGTGGCTCCCAAGAGAACAAAGGACAGAGTCAACCCCCTCTTTTTGGATGACTCAGCAGAGCCAAACCCCTGCAGAACCCCCGCTGACCAGCAGGGGTCCCCAGGGAACCCACAGCTCCCATTGGGTGAAATCCGCCATGGCCAATGACGTCACGCACAACTATAATAACGCGAAGCGCACCCCAAGACAGCGCTTCCGACTGTGACCCCATAGTCAATGGAAGTGACCAGTAACTGCTCCTAAAGTTAGAAACTCGCCCCCCCCGTGGCGACGCTTTAGCAAGAGTTACTACTGCAGTATACCATTAGACGCGTTAGGCCTACGGATTTCACTCGCTGGTCCAGCTGATCTCCTCTCCTCTCCTCCACCCTGTGCGCCGAGGAACGCAGAACCGCCCGGTACGAGACCACGGACTGCCCCTCTCGACCGGATGCCCGCGGATGCGAAGCCTGGCAGATAACAAGGACTGCCCGCTTCAAAAAGAAGGATAAGTACACCTTCTTTCCCTGAGTGATTCCCTGCTACGAGCCGGAATCAGCTCACCTCGCCAGAGACCTGCCCCTTGCCGAGGATCGCAGAGCTGGATGCCCGCGGATGCGAAGCCTGGCAGATAACCAGAACTGTCCGCTTCAAGAAGAAGGACCAGGACGCCTTCTTTCCGAGTGATTCCCCGCTACGAGCCGGAATCGCCTCGCCTCGCCGAGGACCCGTTAGCCGCTGGGAGCCGCTAACCCCATTACCTCTGCCGCAACCAGGACGCACGAGGAACAACAACACATCACTCCACCTTCTGCAAAGTAAGAGGCTTTAGCTCTGGGCAGATATCAGATAGTGTGTGCTTTCCTTTATATCAGCTGTAAGGACTTGTGAATACGGACCGCCGCGTCCGGCTATATGCTGCAATTTTTAATGTGTAAAGACATTGTCTGTGTTACTGCATTTGTTATTCCCTTTCCGCTCATTTGTGTCTGCTTGTGATCCGACCTCATCGGACCGCTATTGTGTCGCCTCGCACTCGGGATTGGTCAGTACTTCGGCTGTGTTGGTTCAATGTCCAGATTCACGCCGCTCACCAGCTGAGCCGAGCGCGTCTCTGCGTAACACAGACGGGTAACTGCACCTCAATACCGCCTGCGTGACGACACCCTTGAGTGCTCTCCTTTCTCTCCCTCTTTCCTACTAACCTACACTTGGAGCCGAGTAACTTGAATCTCCCTCGCTACCTTCTCTCCTCCTTTATTGTGAGTCACGTGAGTTCTTGGCGAGCCTCCATTACGGGTGTAGTCAGTGGCCCTCGCGCGACGTAGTCCGCAGCGTCACCGCCGCCATCTTGCCACGTCTTACCCCCACTCGGGCTCACCCCCCCCCCCCCCCCCCTCTCTCACACACACCTCGTTCCCTCACACTCACCTGCTCACACACACACACACACACACACACACTGTCTTCCACACTCTCTCACACACACACATACATACACACACACACACACACACACACACACACCCTTCTTGATGCTTGTTTGTGTAACATGTTATAGTTAATAGGGTTTATACAGCAATGTTGATGTTGATTGTAAATTAATGTCATCAGTGTGAATAAATCCTGTTATGCTATAAAGAGAAGTTGTCCTGGTTTTTCGTACATATTGTGATAAAAGCTGGTTGACAAGGTCAGTGCTCGAGCTTTACTCCTTCTTCTGAATATTCTGAGACTGAATTACGTCTGATCATTGGTCCGGGTTTTTCCCGGTGGTGCCCCGTTATAAGCTAATTAGAATATTATGCTTACGTAATAATTAATTAATTATTAATTAATTAATCAATTTTCTTTTAATAATCCATAATTAATATTATTAATTATGAATTATAACCAATGATCTTATGTAGCTCCTGCACAACAAAGGTCATTAAAACCTCCCAGGTTTCATCACCGTCTGGAATGTGTTGACCAATTAATAATGGTAGAAGTCGGAGAAGAGTCCAATTTTCGTGACCATTTCCTCCAATTGTTGACTTTGAGGAGAAGGTCTTTGGAATGAGTTGGGGTTGATTTGCTCTGTCTGCAAATGTGTATGGGAACTGTTTAATAGCATCATTCAGGGCCTCAAGGGAGATAGTTCCCTTCGATATCAGTGCCTTTAAGCACAGAGCCAACTCTAGTGGAACAATATCCTCCAGAAGATCATGTAGAATGCCTGGAGGGTAACCATCAACGACATGAAAATGTTGCAAGCTTTCAGTAAGTGGACAGCTTCCTTTCACACTGTATTGTTGAGCCTTGGTTGAATCCTGTGACACCTCTTGCACATGTTTGTCATGGTTTTCTTTTGTTCTTTGTTGAAATAAGCCTGTCCGTACTTCTTTGTCCTGCATTTCCTCCCGCTTGGCCATACAGAATCGACAAACTTGGGTAACTCTGAAGCTTTCAAAGAACCCTCCCAAAGAGTGGGCAGCCAGATTGTCTGCTGCAACAAATAACACTGTGCCCTTAACAGTGGCTCCCAACTGTTCAACATATATGCCTTGTTGCTCAAGAAAAACAAGGTCCTGAATAAGAGGGTGAAGAATTTTGGCATAACCCTGGTCTTTGATGTCATTGGCCTTGCAAAGCAGAGCAAGCTGAATGGAATGAAGAGACGAGCGATATTTTGGGTGTAAATTGCCAAGTGTCCAGTAGATGGCAGTTTGTTTGTGCTTTTTTCTGGAGGTTCCCAAGGTTTTAGCCACCTCAAAATCATCAATATACAGTTGGAGAGCGATCCTGAATTCTTCCTCATTCAAGAAAGCACTGAAGCAGGCACCATCTCTGTAAGATTGGTATTTCTCTGACAAAGTTGCCTCATGTGACATGGTCTTTTCCAGAATTTCTCTATTGCTCAGTAATGTTTGCAGCATTTTTAGTATGGGGACATACACAACATCCTGCTTGTTTTCTAGGACAAATTCAACTGGCATAACCAAAGAGAATTCCCTTGAAATGTATGATTTTTGCCTGTTAGCAGTTGACAACGATCCCTCATCAGAAGTGAATTTGAGGAATACATTATTCTCAATGACCACTTGAGCTATCTCATTCACTAAAGCATCATCAACATTTGCACAATGCGTATGTAGAATTTTTCGAATAGAAGAAGTAGCAATGGCTGTGATAACAAATAAATTTGGTTGATCTGATCTATGACCTCTTGCAGGTCAGTTTCAGAGATGTTAAGAATTGATGACATTTTCAGGAAAAGAGCAGCTACATTGCGTTCCAACTGATTCTCTAAGTCCTCCACATCTTCATTTTGCTCAGCAACTTCACAGTCAATATCATCAACTTCAGGGTCACTCTCCTCTAGCTGAACACTCGTATTTTTTGGAAGTTCTTCAACTACATTTTTTTAAACAATTTCCTGTTTTAATGGTGTCTTGTTGTGCATCTGATGCTCTTTGCTTTTGTGTGCAGTAAAGGTAGAATAAACACTACTCTGAAAGTTACAGTCCTGATATGGGCAGGCAACCATTTGCCTCAGCTTAAGATGTCTTCGCAAATGGGTAAAGAAGTCTGCTTCTGTGCAAGGCTCCACAAAGTCGCACAACTGACAGTGAAATGCAGTTTCTCCACTTTTGCCTGCATCCTTTTGAGTGTTCCATGTTGAAAGGTGTACTTTGAGTGCATTAAAAGATTTAAATGTGCAGAGGCATTCCTTATGAAGGCATGGGAGTGGGGATGTCCGAGTGTGAAATCCATGTTTTAAGCGGTAATGCTTAAGCAAGTAGCCTCTCTTTGCAGCAAAAAATGTGCAGTACTTACAAGTCCACTGCATTAGGGAGCACTGCTCTGGTTGACCTGAAAAGACATGATAATTAAAAAACTAAAATGTGCAATAAATTATTTTTAAATGAAATGAAAGATTTTTTAAATAGTGAAATTGAAATATACAATGAATTTTTTAGTCACAAACCAAAAATGTGCTTTGAATTATTTTTTTAAACAGTCATAAATAAAGATGTACAATTAATTATTTTTTAACAGTCAAGTCGAAGTGTGCGATGAACAGTCACAAACTGCCATGTACAATGATTTATTTTAAACAGTCCAAAATTGGAATAAATTAACTTGATCCGTTTAACAATGGAATTGGTTTTATCATAATCCCACTGTAGTAACATTAATGTATTTCTGTTACCCAAACCCATGGAACTAATACAAATATTGAATGATTATTCAGTGTATGAAGCATTAGGTAAATAGCTTTAATTGCTGAGAGCGGGGTAAGTGTGGACAGTTGACCATCTGCTTCAGCCTGAATGGAGGACAGTGAAAAAACACACAATTAAGGCAACAATTTCAAAATATAGACACATAAATCAACACACCAGGTTGTTATAATATCACTCTTGTTAACTGTATTCCTATATTGAGCTTTAAATTCAGTGGCAAAGGAGAAATCCTTTAGAAAATACAGAGATAAGGACCCTGACTCTCGTTACATTGTCAAAATAAATTAAATCTGTGTGGATCCTTAGGTGTAGTTCACATCAGTGGCGCCGGGGTCGCTCGCGCTCTGCAGCAATCGTTTCGGCGAATGGCCTGTTTTGGGCGCGAGCCGCGAGCCGCAAGCGATCGTGTCAATCTTGGCAGGAAGTCACACATTAAACAACGAGAGAATCCGGTCAATTTTCTAAATTAAATCAATTTTCAAAATAAAACACCGAGATTGACAAATACCATAGCCCTCTCCGTGTGCGTTTGTTGCCTATTTGTGTTTATTTATCTAAACAGAATGCAACAGAGATGAAAACACACACACATTGACACACATATATACACAAAGGGTACCCACACACACACCGACACACCTTAGGTGTATATAGATGACCTATATACGTTCAGGGTACACATAGCCTACACTGACAGACAGACATACACACACACACACGGACACACAACGACACAGGCTACACATACACAGCTGAGGGGCAGAGGCCTTGTCGACCGGTGCAGAGAAATGAGCATCTGGTGTGAACTGGAAGGCTGCGGCTAGCGCGCGATTTTCGAGGGCGAGCCGCTTTGCACGCTTCGGCGTCCGGTGTGAACCGGCTGAAACTAACTTCCCTGTGCGGGTCGGAACACCGTGGTCCCAGTACCGAAGCTCCGCCACACCCACAACAACGCCAAACGGCTGACCTTCTCTCTCACACTACATAAACTGTAGTCTACATTTGTTTAAAAAAATGGTAACGTTACTGTGCTAGTGGTGATATTTGAATTTGATTTTGTTTACTCCTCCCTGGCAAGCACACAGCGCTACACTTCAACAAGACAACGCGACGGTTTACAAAAGAGTAAAATATTTACTTACCAAATCAATGTGCTAAACACAAGTAGGCTAGGTTAAGGTGTTGAAGGGAGCTCCTGGTTGACCATGCGGTTGACGTGGACATGTGTAGGAAAGTTCTGGTTGCGCGAAGTAGATGAGGCAGGTCTGAGCATGTCCAATAAAACGCCCAAAGCACACTGGGTACAATAAATTATTCTTTCTAATTTGACTTAACTGGGATAATTCAAGTTAAGCATGTTTTCCAACCCCAAATTACTACTTACTTATTTAAAATTAGTGTTCATAACAGGTTGATGAAAACTGAGTTTGGTTCACTTATCATATTTAATTAATTTGTATGTTAGCATTTGCAGTGTAGTGATATTAATCCCGAGATACACAAGGTGTTTAGTGGAAAGTCTGAAGGGTAGATTACCAAGAAAGCCAGCGTCGAGACCATGAGAGAAGGGCATGAACAAACTTTTTCCCCAGTTAACACTAAAAGATCTAAGAACATCCCTGTCTCCCCTTTTTGATATAATAAACAGCTTTGGGCAGCTTTCTGGGTTTAGAGACAAGATTATATCATCTGCGTACAGACCAATGGTACAATGAGATGTGCCGCAACCAGAGGCTCGAGAGTCAGCGCAAAGAGCATTGGGGAGAGGCAGCAACCCTGCCTGGTTTCATGGTGCAGTGAGAAAGGGGGAGACCTGTCATGATTAGTCAAAACGGAGGATTTGGGGCAAGAATAGTAGCAAACATGTACTTCCATTCAATTTGATCAAATGCCTGTTGGGAATCCAGGGAGATAACTGCCAAGTAAGGCAACTTAGTAGAGTAAATTATATTCAATGAACGCTGGGTGGTTAGAAAAGGAAAATCTATCTGGAATAAACTCTGTTTCAGTACCGTTGGAATTACTGTTGGTGGCTGAAAACAGCCACTAACAAAAACCGCTGTAAAAATATATCAGATAAATATTTTTCAACTTTTTTTGCATAAATATGTTAATTAGCCTCACTTCTGGTCAAAACTACTAAATATTTAAATATTTTTAAAAAAACAAAATGAAACAGAAAACCAACCATGCACCCTCAATATGCATTTGGTTTTCTGAGTTTAAATGGAAGTCAATGGGGAAATTTCATCCACCAACAGTATGAAAGGGAGAAAAAGTTCAAATCTGATGGTGCACAAAAACTAATAATGCATCAAAGTCAATGTTGTACTTATCTTATGTACATCATGCATGATGCTGCACAAATAGTTTTATTACTTTGTGAAAGCATTAAAACTTACAATAACACACATTTTTCACTTTTATTTCATTTATTATTTTGCAGGAAAAGATTAAAAATAACGTAATAAAATCAGAATTAAACAGCTCTGACTCACTTAAAACTGGTTTACAGCTAATTTCTGTTCTGCATCACATAAAAGACAAAATCATATAACAAAACAGAACAAACAAAAGATCCAGTACCACAGAAATTACTACGTACTTTGTTGAATCAATTCAAAGATTTCATGAGATGATCACAAAGTAACGATGGGTTCGTCCTTTGCCAGTGGTTATTTCTCTGTGTTTTTTGAATGTTTTTTTTTTATTCCAAAGGAATTATAAAATTGCTTGTCCTATATTATGTTTTTGGCATGCAGTGTTTTGTGTCACCATGTTTAACACTTTAACACTCAGTGTGTATACTTGTGTTACAGGACTTTGCTGCTGGATGTAAAATACAGAGTGGCAAGTGCGTTGTCACTATTAAGGTAAGTATTGGTTCTTTCTTTGTCAGACCTGGCTATTGGCAATGTATGCTCAGGCCTGGAATGAAGTCATTTTTAGGAGAAGTCACTTTGGCCTATGATGAATTCGCATTTATTTGAGCTTTCTGGACAAACTGTATGTCCTTTATGTCCATGAGTGTTATTTGAGGTCCAAAAAGTTTTTATGACCCTTGGCTCCATTTAATGCTAGTCGTCAGTGTTTCCTTCAAAGTGAGATGTCTCCCATTCTTTCTTAACTTAAAAGTCTACTCTGTTTGTGCAAAGGAAAAATACATTACATTGTTTCTCCAACCAAACATGTATAAAGAAATCACTACAGTTTCAAATAGGACAAATCGGACATTTTTTCCAGTATTTTTCACATTTCTTGGTAGCATGTCTCAGGGAAAAGGTCAATCGTTCCATAGTATAAATGGCATTAATTATTTCTATCCACTCAAGGATTGTAGGAGGTTCTATGCTCAACCATTTTCTGGTTATTGCTTTTTATTACTACCTGCTAGTAGTATTTGTAACAGGTATATGTCCTGTTTTTTCAGGACAGTTGATACATTTCCCAAATATATAACATTGAAATTAAAATCAAGCTCTGAGCTGATTATAGATCTGATCTCTGTCACCACATCTGTCTAGTAAGAAAAGATTTTAGGGCACTCCCAAAAAATGTGAAAATGACCAGCAGACATTTTACCACACATTCTCCAGCACCGACCTTGTTCGGGGTTGTGACTTTGTGATTTTTTAACCTTTGGAGTTATAGGTGTCTAGGTGTATTCCCTCCATAAATCTGAACTTGAAGTTGTAGACATTGTCCTACAAATATTTAACCAGTCATCTTCAGTCAGTGTTATGTTAGCTTCTTCCTCCCACCTTGATTTAACATACAGAGTGGAAAAACCCCTGTCCAGTTGTAAAGATGAGTAAGTCTTTGAGATCAATTTCCTATTAGAGTTACCTTTGTATGCATCAGTGAATATCTTAATCAATCTCAGTCCCTTCTCTCCAATAGTTTTAATATTTGTGTCAAAATAATGTCTCAGTTGAAGGTACCTGTTACAGTGATGATTATTGTGGGAATAAGAAGAAAGAAGAGATGACACAGGTGTACCCAAAAAAAATGTTCAATACGAGCTCGGGTTCTTCCACATCATACAGCATACAGAGTAAGAAGGAATGAACCAAGAACACTCCAACAGTTACAGCTTATATAGGGTTGTCTGACTAGACATAACCAGTTTATTTTTGTACCATGCAAATATGCCAACAATGGACAGAGTCTTGTCCACCAGACTTTCTGGCACCCTGCCATCCATATATCTGTCACCATACACGTCATGTCGGAGTGTAAAACATACCACACCGGTCACAGAAATACATACTGACAGTACTTAAAGAAATTGCATTTCTCTGCGTTATATGTTTTTGAAAGACTGCATTTGTCCAGAGTTTCAATCTGTTGTCAAATTTAGGCGGTGTTGCCAGCGTAATATTCGCGCATTCCTCTCGAAGTTCAGGTCTTTAAATTCTTTATGCCAAATGTTTAAGGGGACTGCAGTCCATTTAGATAATTTGTCTAAATATTTCTTCTGAAGGGATTTTTCCCCAAGTACAGATTGAAGAGGTATGTTTGTTTGAGTTTGTTCTATGTCTTTCCATTTCGCATCATATGTAGGATCACACCAGCAAACCAGAAAACGTTAACTGTGCTGCTTTGTAATAATCTTCTAAGCAGAGTGAAGCCCTTCCTCTTCTGTCCTTGGGCAATTGTAATGTCTGAAATCGAATCCTAGGTCTTTGCTTTCCCCAAATGAAGGATGAAATCATTCAGCTCCACTCACTGAATTGCTTGGGAGGGACATCAACAGGCAATGACTGAAAAAGGTAGAGCAGCCTGGGTAATATATTTATCTTTATAACGTCTATTCGATTATACATGTTCATTGGTAATAATGACCAGCGATTTAAATCGGCCTTAATATCCGCTGTTATATGAGTATAGTTATGTTCATAGATGGCAGTTAGATCTCTAGGTATTTGTACTCCCAGGTATTTAATTATGTCACCCTTCCATTTAAAATGACATAATCTGTAAACTTTTTCTTGTGGTTCATAGTTAAAAGTAAGAGTTTGGGTTTTCTGTAAGTTCAATTTGTACCCGGAGTATGAACCAAATACTTTAAGAAGAGACAGTAATTTAGGCAAGCTTTCATTAGGGTTGGTAAGCGTCACAAGAATGTCATCTGCTTACAGACAGGTCTTGTGTTGTGTATCTCCAATCAATATGCCTGTTACGTCATTATCTTCTCTGATTGCCTGTGCTAGTGGCTCAATAAAGAGGGCGAAAAGTGTAGGGCTGAGGGGGCATCCCTGACGACATCCCCTCTCAAGAGACACTGTTTTAGATAAATTCCCGTTTATTTTAATTCTGGCTGTGGGAGAGCAATGAAGGTAAGGATTTCAGGCATCCAACTACCTGGCTGTTAAAACCAAATCGTCTAAGAACCAACCAGTTTGGTTTGTATCTATCAAATCCAGGATTATATTTTCCATTCGTTTTGTGAGTATTAATGCAAATAATCTGTAGTCCATATTTAAAACAGATATGGGTCTGTAAGAACTAGACTCTGTCCTATCTTTACCCGTGTTAGGAATTACAAAAATTACTGCTTGTGTCCAGGACGATGGAGTCTCCCCCCCTCGAAGAACATAATTAAAACATTCCTTAAGAACTGGTATTGTAATCTCTCTAAAGGTTTTATACCATTCCGATGGGTAGCCATCTGCACCTGGCATTTTATTCGTTTTTAATCTTGATATAGCCTTGTTTATTTCTTCTTCTATTATCTCTTGAGTTATTATTTTATTCTGTGTACTGGGAGACACTGTGCCATTATCATTATGTGTAGTGCATTCTTGACATTCTCCCTTTCTGTATTTCTGACATTGAGGATCATTCAAAAGATTAGTGTTAAATCTCCACAATGTGTCTTTGGGCTTGCTGTCAAAATGCAGTGTTAAATATACCCCTGCATGATCAGAGATATCCCTTACCCCAATGTTACATTTGGTAATCCTGTGGTGATCTGAATTAAACATAAAAAATAATCAATTCTTGAATATACAGAATGAGCATGAGAAAAAAAAAGTAAAGCATCTATCAAGTGGGTGTCGCTCCCTCCACACATGTACCATACCGTCTTATTATTTTTTTTGTTTTGTTTTGTTTGAGGAGTCCATAGAGGGATAAAGTTGGATATTCCAGTCTCCCCCACATACCAACACACCTGACACTTTCGTAGATATAAGATTAAAAACTTTTTTTGATCTGCTGTTTATTATTTCCTGGTGGTCTATAAACATTCAATAATGTCACTTGTTTGTGGTCAATTAAATCTTTGACCATTAAGTAGTGCCCTTCTTTATCGTTGATCTGTGAGGAGAGCTGGAAGTTTACCTTGTTTGAAATTAGTATCGCTACAGTGCAGTGCGCCATAGAAGCTTCAATTGACTTAACTATTGAAGTTTCTAGTGCATTTTGGCCTTAATGTTAAATTGAGCAGGTCAGTGCTCATCTGTGCCTGATGGACTTTGTCATGTAATTATTTGAGCATGTATTTTTATGCCAAATGCAGTGCCTCTGAGGGTTTCTGGGCATATTTGTCATTTAGGTTAATGTATTTGATTTAATAAAGTTACATTTGAATTACACTTTAAACACTTGAAAAATATCCCTTTAACCCTTGAGGCAGCCTTAAAAAAAACTACACACTTTTTTCCCAAAGGCCAAAACACATTGCAGGGTTCAGAAAAATGCAGTGAAGTGACGGTCTTTTTCAGACAGATATTTTAATCTGATTTAATCTGATGCTGTGGATGTGGGCCCTCAATTCTGCAGTGTCTCTTGACTGGTCCTGCCATATGATAGCCAGAATACTTTTGACTGCGGTCTGGTGTTTGCTGAGTGTCCTGTATCTCAATGCAGTTGTCTGGATGCGGGCCCTCAATTCCAGTGGTGGACAAAGTACTCAACCCCAGTACTTGAGGCAAAGTATAGATACTCCTGGTCAAATATTACTCAACTACAAGTGAAAGTTGCTCAGTCAAAATTTTACTTGAGTTAAAGTACTAGAGTACTTGGTTTTAAAAATACTTAAGTATTCAGAAGTACACATTTATAAAAATACTTAAGTATTTAAAAGTACAAATTACAAAGTACATTTTCTAATATCAATACATGCTGTATTGTTTTCATGATGCATTTACAGAAGCTTGTAACTCTCTGAAACCATCTAATGATGCACTGACCTGCTTGTAGAACCACTCTGCTACACAAAGCCTATAGAAACACCTATAAACACTTCAGCATAGAAATACAATCAAAACCAAAAAGGACAGCTGTTGTCATGTTCTGATGTAACTGTATTAAAATCACCACATAAAATTAGATTGAAGCTAACTGTAAGGAGTTCTCCAAGTCTGTTAAATAACTGAGATTTCTTTCTGTCTTCAGAGGCAGTATATATACATGAATTATGTGGTATTTTTCACCCCGATAAAAACTCTGCTGTCACCATTACTGCTTTTTGTTTGAATGACAGAGGGACAACTTGCTTGTTCTGGGTTATGGGTCCTGGATGATGTATTTCCACTTTTACATCAATCCAGAGGAGCTACTGTGATTGGTTTTCTTTTGTGAGGAACACAGCATGTGACCAACTGCATTTTAGAAAAGAAAAACACCAACAGCTGACTTCAAAGCTCAGTCGAAAAGTAACAACAACCTTCCTAGAAATGTAGTGGAGTCAAAAGTACGATATTTGTTTTTGAAATGTAGTGGAGTGAAAGTAATACGTTTCCAAAAAAACAAATACTCAAGTAAAGTACAGATACTCAAAAATGTAATTAAGTACAGTACTCAAGTAAATGTACTTTGTAACTGTCCACCACAACAACAAATAAGTAATGCGAGTTTAATATTTAAGAAATTGAGTGACTCGAACTTAAACTAACATCATTTAAAAAATTTTTGATTTAAGAGCTAAGTTGATTCCAAGTTTTAGAAAACTAAATCTGGTAAATTCCCTAAGGATTCTCTAGGAGAGAGGAGGCACCATGGTAGGTTTGTGAGGCTCGTGCACACTGCTTCTTGTAACCGGCGCCAAAAGTAAAAGACTGTGTGCCTTAGGGAGCCTTCAACGAGCTTCATGGTCAGGCCAATGGGTAGAATAAGAGGGCCCACCTTCATACCTCTCCCCTTTCCCATAGCTTTAATGCCTTGGGGTTCATACGTTGTCTCAAGCCAGAAACGAGGCCAGTGAACAGAGGTCAAGTTGTGCAGGGGACCCACGGTGGCAACCGGACAAAGGACAGAGCCATAGCCATAATTTTTCTGGGGGCTAAGGACCCGCTAGTACAGTCCACTGATCCATGAGTGCTGCAGGCAGCAGATTAATGAACATGCTGTCGCCTGCAGGAAAGTCTCAGTTTGTGGGTCTTGATGACACAAGATGAAAATCGCCAAAACTGCCCAATCAAGGGATACACCAGTGTATCCTCAGTCTGAGCTCCTCCCAGTAAATTGCACTGCTCTCTGTTCAGCGTAAATGAAAAGAAACTAAACTTAATTGATATGTTTTTTTTTGTTGTTGTTGCTTTTTCTGCATTTTACTGTGACACACCTAGTTTTCATACTGAAAATTATTCAGCTCTTGCAGTGAGCAAGGTGAACGAAAATTTAGAGTTGCATGTGTTGAAAATATCTGTTTGCTTAATCAATTTCAATTTTCACTGTAATCAAAGAGTACATCTAACACTTATTCCAAAATTTTAAGCACTGATAACCCTGAACTTTTGAGTTTATTGGCTCAAAAAAAAGTTAGCTTTACTCTAGTACTTGCCTAACTTACTCAGGTTTACAGTGAATAAATATTAAATAACAACAACAACAACAACAACAATAATAATAATAATAATAAATAATAAACAACCAGCCAAAAAGCTGGTATTTCTTTTTCCTTTTTTTTTGTAATTTTTTTTATAGCACCTGTTCATAGAAGCACCAAAGAAAAGACATTTGAGGAAAGTATCTTTATCCCTGAATTGCACCTCAGTGGCGAACCGTGACAATTAGAGCTGGGACTTCAGTTCAGCCAAAACTTTGCCAGACACCAAAAATGCAGCAAAATGGAAAAGGATTTTGCTGGAATAAGGGGGAGGCCGCAGTTAGCTCATGACATGTTTGTACTATATACAAACCATGCCATACGTGTCATATACGTGCCATATATAAACTCCACTTGAGGGCAGCAAACACCACACAATAATAGCTGAACAAGAGTTTTCTGTACTAAAACTTTACTGCAGTTACTGTTACTGTTACTATTGTTTGGGTAAGTTATAATTAAGTTTGTGTTTAATATTAAGAGCTGTACTAATGGATAAGGATCATGAGTCTCCAGTTTTATTTTTTCTGTCTACTAACACAGCTCTGTCTGCTGTCCTGTGCTGTGCTGTTAGGAGAAACTTTAATGAAGAAAATTCAAGTGTCTGAAAATTCTTTTCTAACAGACACCGGGATGAGCGCAATTTCAGTCCCGGACATGCAGATCCTCCACTACACCACGAAAGTCTGCCTTAAACAAGTCAGTACTATCAAGTCAGCCACCGAGCAACAGCGTTGGTCTCGATGGCTTAGTCACCAGCAAGATATCACTGACCTTCAAGAAGGCCTAAGGCAGGGGTCGGCAACCCATGGCTCTGGAGCTGCAAGCGGCTCTTCAGCCTCCTTGTAGTGGCTCCCTCTGGCTTTGACAGAAAAAAAAGAAAAGAAAGAAAATTAATAACAGTAATTTCTTAATTTAACTTTGATTTATTTCATTTTTATTTATTTTGTTGCACAGTTATCTTGGAGTTTGAGGTGATACTAATTTTAAAAAGTTTTAATAATCTGTCAACTAAAATATGCATCACATCCACGTCTATCCACGCCTTTACCTGCAGGGGGCTTCTTGAGTGTGCGATCCCCGCCCTCGGTAAGCCAACCATGAATAAATCCAAAAAAAGAAAAGTCTCAGAGGAAAATAGAGAGTTTAATTCTGCGTGGACATATTCCTTTGCCTTAACTGCCAGCGATGCTGGCTTACCTGTGTGCTTGATATGTGGCGAGAAATTAGCAAACCAAAAAAAATGTAACGTTGAAAGACATTTTCAGAGCAAGCATTTGCTGAAAAGTACAAAACAGGAAATTGTTCAGAAAATTACAGAAGTGCCTCTCTTTGCAAAGACCGTCAAGGACAGGGCCATTAAAATGGCATCAAACAGCACCAGTAAGCAAATTAATGACATCAATTCAGCTCAAGCATATTCAATTGCCTGTGATGAGTCAAGTGATGTAACAGCACTGTTATGCAGATGTGTAAACTCTGATGGGTTGCAGGAAGAACTGATTGAACTTATATCGCTAAAAGGCCAAACACGGGGGGAGGACATTTGTGAGGCTGTTGTGAGTTGCCTAAAAGCCAAAGGAAAAAAAACCCACTCACCTGGTGTCAGTGGCAACTGACAGTAGTATGAGAGGAGCACAGAAGGGCTTTGTGAATTTACTTCAGAAGTCACTGGATTGAAAGCTGCTGACGTTTCACTGCATCTTGCACCCAGAAGCACTGTGTGCTCAAACAGCATTTGGGGAAAGATTCAGTGAGTTCAGAAAGGGAAAAAAACACTCTGTCCTTCCCTGTCACACCCCTGGACATGGACCCATCCCTGCTGAACATTTCTGCATTCACAAGAGTAATTCAGCCCGATCTTGAAATTGAACTGGCCGACATATCGGATAAAGACTTATGGGTGTCCAAGTTCAAAAGCCTGACAGCGGATCTTGAAAAAGTCATCTGTCAGAAGGCCGTTCTCGCTAAAGAGCACTAATGGAGTGATATTGAAACCCCCCCCAAACCCGACAAACTTGTTTTTGAAACATGAAATGCCATTCCCGACACTTATATGAACATGAAAAACCATTTGAAGTCCTGTCCATCTTTGGCTCAACATACTTATGTGAGCATGAAGCATGAACTTCATAAATTCCAAATATCGCTCCCGCCTCACAGATGAAAATCAAGTCACATTAAATAGGTGAGAACACTAGCATTTAATAGGTTATTGCTTTTCAGAAAAACATTTATTTTAGACCCGGAGCTGATGTAGTTTTGTTTGTATGTTCAGGTGCTTTGGTGCTGATTGCTGTACGTGGCTGAGGAAAACAAAAACAGAAAAGGATGACAGCACACTGAAATGGACTTCACTATGTTTTATTTATATTAAAGTGGGCTAGTTTTTATTTTATTAATTTTACACAAATAGGCACGCATAGTTCAGTGTTTAATTCATTTCAAAGTAGGCCTACACATGCACACTAAACTTCTGTTTGGGGTTTTCCTTCATTATAACAGGTAAAAATAGAAAAAGAATAAAATTTATAAAATTTTATAAGCTGTGTATGTGTATATCTATATCTATATCTATATATATATATATAATCACTCTTTAAAAAACTGCCGCTTACACAACAATTTCTCGTTTTTTTTAAAAGTGCAGTAATCCATATTAGTGAATTATTACAAAGTAAAAAATTATCACCACTTAATTAATCAACACTTTTTAACCTTCTTTTAACTGATTGTTCTAATTATCTAGATGGCAAACTCAGATCTCACCCTCAGTGTTATCAACCCAGGTTCTAGCAACAGCAGGCAGCTATTCAGTTTTCAGTGAAAAAGCTGTGATAAATTCACTGTACACTACCTACCTAGCACCAAACAGCAGAAATTTGGTGCAGACCAAAACACAAATAAAGTGAATACAAAGTGATATTTGTCAGGTGGACCCCACCACCACCACCACCTGTCAGGACAAGCGGTTGTGGATGGATGGAATACTTTTTCTGAATCTAACTACTTCAAATTGGTATTTCTAAAGTGTTATATCATGACAGAATTTAAGTACAGGCCCTCACACTAAGAGCTGAAATGATTTGGTTAATCATATATGAAATGTCAGACATTTGTGAAAATACTCCTTCGATTATATTTCTTTATATTTGTGTATATATGCTGTATGTGTGTGTAGCCCTGTGTTGTTCAATCATAAAAAATGGAATTGATACTTTTTTAATATTTTGTTGATCTTATTTTATCACACTGAAAATAATTAAAATGCTATTACTGGTGTTACGGTTCTCAATTCCTTTTGTCAGACAGTGACTTGATGTTGGGCAGTTGCCTATTTACGTCACAGGGTGGTACTGTTGCGCTGCCTGTTCTGCAGTTGATCTGGTGGATCGCTCTGTTTATCCCTTCCAGGGCACCGTAGTGTTGGGATTTGCTCCGTGTAGGACGCCATGTTTTTCAAAGTTTATTTTCGCTTGCTCCGCAAGGTAAGCATTGGATCAGTATCCTACATTATGTCTAAACGTTAGCACTAAAACCACCCATCCTGTTCACTGGTTCATGTGTACATGTTGGGTGAAAGTCCGCCATGTGTTTCAGTGATAATTGGCCGTGTTTTTAACAGTTTGTGAGTGAGTTTGTGACACAGTGAGGTGTGGCTATGAACGTGGCTAGCATGCTGTATATGAGTAGACAATTGACTGTAATCTAGACAGGATGGAGCATTAATTTTTTGTGTCTACCTAGTTATTAATTTGAGAATGTAATGTTATGTTGGTCATTTGTTCTTTTCAGAATGCTGTATGTAATTAAATTAGACTGATATTTATTTTCATGTGACGTATAATTTTTTCTATTTTTTGCTGGGTAAGAAATTGTAAAATAAAACCACTTGATGATATGGTAAAGACTGGCTTTGTAGACAGGGGATACATATTTTGGCAGACTGAAAATACAGCCTGACAGAATGTGTCCCCCCACATAATGGGGGATACATATTTTGACAGACTGACTGAACAAGTCTTTATAATGAAAACATGTCCTTAACGAAGAAAGGAAAACATATTATTGCATTCGTGCAATAAACCTTGACAACAAGCACTGAAGAATAAAAACATTTATTTTGATACATGAGCCATGTAAAACTTTTTAAAGTCTCCTTGACAGAACAGCAGTAATCACACGACAAATTATACAATCCACATATTGCTATATTTCATTATTTCATTGAGCATAGTAATGTCCATCTTTACTGTACTCTACTGTTCACCTTTACTGTTTGCAGTTCAAATTAAACAGCCCTGACTCATTTAAAACTGGTTTACAGCTAATTCCTGTTCTGTATCACATAAAAGACAGAAGCACGTGACAAAACAGAACAAACAGAAGATACAGTAACAGACAAATTACTACGTACTTTGCTGTATCAATTCAAAGATTTCATGAGATGATCACAAAGTAACGATGGGCTTGTCCTTTGCCACAACTCGTTGCATTCATGCCAAATTTGCCAGTGAGACTAAACTATCAGGTTATTTCTGTGTTTTTGGAATGTTTCTTTTTTTTCATCCCAGAGGAATTATACATTTGCTTGTCCTATATTATGTTTTTGCCACGCAATGTTTTGTGTCACCGTGTTTTTCACTTTAACACTTTGTGTGCATACTTATGTTCCAGGAGTTTGCTGCTGCGTGTAAAATACAGAGTGGCAAGTGTGTTATCACCATTAAGGTAAGCTGCTTCCATGTGATGTAGCTTAAGTATGACTATAAAAATATTGGTTCTTTCTTTGTCAGAACAGGCTATTGGCAACATATACTCAGGCCTAGAATGAGGTCATTTTTAGGAGAAGTCACTTTGGCCTATGATGAATTCAAATTTATTGGGGCTTTCTGGCCACATTGTAGGGCACAAAAGTGCACAAACAGTAGGTGGTAATTACACTGTATATAGATGAAACAGTTTTAGCTGATAATTAGCTAGATGAGCTACTGTAAATAACCAACACAAACACCCATTATTAGACTGTAAACCATTAATCAAACCAATGAATAAATGCAGTCAATCAGACAATTTAAAAGCTAATTTTATGTTTCACTAGTATAAAAGTGACAGGTAAACACACACAAAGGGCAACCATTTATTGCATACTGCAGTTAGAAACTGACAATAATTAGCTGATAATTAACCTGATCAGCCACAAAGTAATTGATACACAAATTATTAAACCATTAACCAACCAACATGATTAGACCAACTGTATGATTAGAATTGTGTCGATTGCAGTGTCCATGGCCAATTCCACTCTATTTAAAGTCTGACCTTTGCAACATCTCAGTGAAAGCCATGTATCTCTCCTCTGAATATCTGGAGCGGTACTCACAAACATTCTAAAAAATGAAAAAAAAAGGAGGAGGGACAGAAATTTTTATCTTGGTGAGGAGGTGTGGTTGACGCTGTTGCTGGGTATGACTTATTCTTTTAAAAGGTGTGATTGGTTGATCCAAAAAATAGGACAGATAGAATTTAGTCTCTATTAGGGCTGAACAATTAATCAAAATTTTGTCACAATTTCAATATGTTCTGCTGCAATTTTCAAATCACAGGATGCACAACATTTTTTAAAGGCAAAATTAAGGTCAAAATACCATTTTAAATAAATATTGTGGTGCTGCAGAGGTGTACTGGCCAACACATCATTCTCTAGTTTAGTGCAGATCCCTGAAAATAACACACCATAATCATTTTAATGTGTTTTTCAACTGAGAATAATGTAAAAAATATCCTTTCCTCCAATATTACAAATCCTATTGCAATAGCAAAATCAATCAAAATAATTGCAACTAGATATTTCTTAAAATTTGTTCAGCCCTAGCCCCTATTAAGACATGGTGTAATTATGAACACTATTTAACCCTCAATAACACCCATGGACATTTTTGTCCTTTTGGATTTTAATTTTTCCATCATTTTGGCTGTGTTAATGCATATTGCATACACTTTGGTCATGTTGTGTATTTTTGTGTTAATTTAGACACTTAAACTTCATATGCTATGATATCTCTAAAATAAACTGTGTAATGAAAATGCTCCCCAATTTACATCCAGAAGATATTTTTGTCCCCTTGACTAGTGGCAAAACTGCGATTTTTGATCCCATTGTCATTGGAGCATAAAAGCATGTTTGGGTTTTTTTTTTGGCTCTCATCCTGCAGTCTTCAAAGTTGTTTTTGTATGTCTGCTGTAAACTATACTTGATGTGAATGTGGACTTAGAGAAATTAAATGTGAGCTTTGAGCTTTACTTGTAGTAAAGTTCAAAGTCCCTCAATAATCCACAGTCAAACATTCACTCATTCATCTCATTCATGTAAACAGACAGCTGCATGAAGGACACAGGTGCAAGAAAAACAGAAAAACACAAAGTCTGAGAGTCCATGAGTTTACACACACACAAAGTCTCTGGCTGGTTCTGGTCGATCGGTGCATCCCTAATATGTGCTGTACTTATTAAGGAATGCACAAGGGTTAAGATAATATCTTTTGAATAAATTGTAAGCCATACTGTAAAAGTAGCTTACAAAATATAGCAGTAGCTATTAGGGATGGGCATCAAGACCCGGTTTTACTTTAGAACCAGTTCCAAAATTACGATTACTCCAGAATCATTAAGAATTGAGATTTCCAATTCCACTATTGATTCCCATGTGCAAATTAAATGCGTCTGAAGTCACAGACTCAAACTTTTCCCGACTTGGTTTTTGTTTTCTCTGCACCTGGGTCCTTGATACACATGTATGCATTACACGGAGTGCACGTGTGATTGATGTTATCGAGTGGCTTTGAACTTACCTACATCAGCATTAAGCTCACATTGTATTTCTGTGGTTCACATCCACATGAAGCAGAGTGAATGCAAACATGCAATGAGGACCACTAACTCATATAGTTTTACCCCTACAAAGATGCACACATGTACACACACTCACGCACACACACCACATAGTGGGTGGGGGAGTTACCCATCACCTGTTCAGGCCCAGATTCTTTAACTTGCTGATGAGCCTGAAGGGCCCTATGGTGTTACACCCTGAACTGTAGTCCACAAACAGCACTCTCACATATGTAATATGATAATTTTCTTTTTTTTCAATAACAGGACAAGCTGTGGCATGTAGCAAGAACAAAGCACAGAAGAGGGGGCTATGCACCAGGGGCTATGCAGTAAGGACTTTAGTGTTGCATATGGGGCATGTGCACTACCAGGTAAGCAACTCGAGAGCCCCAAGATAAGGGATGGGCCTTGACACCCTGTTAACCCACTTAAGAACCAATTCCAAAAGTACAATTCCATCAATGGCTTTACACATATGCGTGTATTTTTGGCCCAAACCTACTGCTACATAGCCTTTCTCTACAATGTTGAACACAAATTGAAGCATTGCCATTACTTCTTAAGCGAATATAAAGAAATGGTAAAATAAAGCAGTGACCTAAAAGTATAAACAGCATCACAGGTGAGAAACTAAACTTGAATCCACAGTCATTCATTTAGAGGTTAGAAAGTATTGAGAGCCTAAGGTGATAGTTTACCCACAAATTAAATTTCTCCTGATATCTACTCATCCCTGTGCTGATGTGAGGATGGGTGAAGATCTCCAGTTCACAAAACACTCCTGGAGCTTCAGTGGAAAACAGTTTTGCGGCCAAACTTAGTGCAATTGTAGTGAATGGTGACCAGTTTAAAATGTAGAAAAAGAACACAAAAAACCCCACAAAATGTCTCCATACTCTTTGTGTGGTGTAACCCAAATGTCCGTAAGCTGCAACCTTAAAATTTGACCCAAAAAGACGCCATATTTTTAGACTAAATGTCAACTGTAACCTCTCAGACCGGAGTTGCTTGCACACGCCTAAAGTGGGTACACAAGCTCTTGCCCAAGCGGCGCAACATGAGATATACAAGGTCTTGCGATACTTTCATACCTGTGTTTACATGCTACCTGGAAGCAACTCAGACAGAGCGAGATCTTCTCAGAAATAGTTACTTGTTATGCGTACAGTTGACTTTGCAAACTCTCAACCAAGAAGAAAATGTCCAAGGACTGATGTAGAAGAGGAACATCATTTCTTTGCTGCAGCTACACCACTTGGGCAAGAGCTTGTGTACCTGCTTCAGGTGTGTGCACAGTTCCGGGCTGAGAGGCTACAGATGACATTTAGGCTAAAAACATGGTGTAAATGGCATGAGTGAAATTTCATTTTTGGGTGAACTATCACTTTAACACACACACTTCTTCAGACCACTGTCTCTGCTCTCCTGCACAGACAGGAGCTCAGTCTGACAACACACGCTAGCTTGAGGGCAAAGATGGGGGGTCAGAGATGCTGAGGTCGAGATATATTCCAAGCACAGTGTCTTGGACGAGAGTGATGCAGCGTGGCCCGGTGTGTTTTAGCCTTTAGTGATAATGGTCATAGAATGGTCAGTAAATTTCATAGAATGTTGTCTCCATCTAGATATGGTGTAATTGCAAGTGAGTATTAAAGGACAACTTTTCCAGTATTCCAGTATTGAGGGAGGCAGATACAGCTGGCAGCTGCAAAATAAGTACAACAGTATACATTGGACAAATGCGCCCCGTTGCATTGAAAGTGCTTTTTTTCACCACAGACCTGCTCAGATCGCCAGTTTTATCTCTGTCAACAGCATGCAAAGCGTCTGTCTTACCCTTCACTTGCTCCGGTCTGTGTGTAACAAAATCTCAAGGGATCTTTGCTTGTTACTGGAAAAAAACAGAGGAGCCATGACTTGTAAAAGTCAGTTGGTTGTCCCATAGTACAGGTGAGAGTTTACTAGGCCGATTGAAGTGTCATGGCTAAATATTTACCTGATTTGGAGAATGTAGATGAGACCTTTGATTTCATTGGCTGCCAGTACTTATTTGAGCCCGAGTATACGGATGAGGAGTTTGAGTTCCTACAAAGAAAGAGCGGATGAGGATAGAGAGAGAGGGGCAACGGGCAGATGAGGGTGAAGCAGCTGTTGCAATGTCTGTGAATCTGACTGACTGGTTGTGCTCCTGTGAATGCTGTGACTCTATGCCCACAGAGGAAGAATGTCTGTGTTGTAACAAGTGGGACCTGTTGCCCAGTATTTATGGTCTTGATGTGTCCAGGGATGATAGAGAAATTAGTCAACGCTGTGTAACCACTGTGGTGGGAAAATTATTCACCAAACTGGTCACTGTTGTTCCTCTTAGTTATTTCTGATGTTCTGTCAGGCACTAACTGGTTACTCGTCCTTGAACACACAGTTCTCTCTTTGGAAGAACAACTTCTGATAACACAATCACATCCCGACTCTCCCGATAAGCACTTCAGGTCCATCCTGACCCAACCTCCTTCATCTCCTAACCCTGTAAAACAGATTTACATTCTTGACTCATTATCAGTTCCTTTTTCACTTTGTGTGTGACTGTGTACTGATCCTTTGCAAAGCTCGATTAAAACACCAGAAAGACAATCTTGGTCATTGGGGTCTGTCTTAATTTTCAGATTTTCCACCACACCACCTTACAGGATTTCCGCCCTCTGACGAGCAGGGCAGTGCTGGATACCTTCTTTCATGTGCCCAAAATAAATTGGAGGCAACCAAAACCACATCGACCAAAAGGTCAACTATCCATTGAGTAAGTATAAATAATATGTCTTCATACATGTAATATCTGTACCTAGAATTATTTGACAGATGCGCCTTTTCTGTTGCATGCATTAGTTTGCCCTCAGACATTTCTAAATCATCTTAACCCTTTCCTTTCGTCCAGCCAGTACAGACTTGCAGCCTATCATGTGGTGCTGGAGTGGGCTGTCAGAGGAGAATGTCTTGTTTATGGTAACAGAAGAGTGCTGCCAAGCTGGATCATCACTGCTATCAGAAGCAAGTACCCATTACCCACTGGCACTTACAGCAGGTTCAAGGAGGCACATGTTCAGAACACATCTACCGATGAATGACTTTTCAATAATTGTACTCTTGACTGCACTGCTTTGCAGTCTACAAACCGTTCCAGTCTTTAGAGACAGTAGCAGATCCTGCATAAATCTTGCACACTGTAAGTATTTACAGTACAAAATCATCCACTCCAAATATGCAGGGGATGGACAGTAAGAAAGTACATTTACTTGAGTACTGTACTTTACTTGAGTATTTGTTTTTCTGGAAACAAATATCGTAGTCTTGTACGATTGTACCACATTTCAGCTGAAGTCAGCTGTTGTTGTTTCTTCTTTTCTAAAATGCGACTGGCCCCATGCTGTGTTCCTCACAGAAGGAAACCAAGTACAGTACCCACTCTTAACTGGGATTGATGCAAAAGCAGAAATGCGTCATCCAGGCACTCTGTAACAAGCCCAAGCAAGCACTCCCTCTTTCATTCCAACAAAACTCAGTAATGATGACGGCAGGAGAAAGACAAAATTAAATCTCAAGATGTTGTTAGAATTAGAAAAAGAGAAATAATTTCAGGTAGGCTTTTAATGTTGGATTGTTTTTATTTGGGTGAAAAATACCACACAATTATACTGCCCCTGAAGCCAGAAAGAAATCTCAGTTATATAACAGACTTGGAGAACTTCCTTGGCTTCAATCTGATTTTATGCTGTGATTTTAACAGTTACATCAGAAAAAATGACAATAGCTGTCCTTTTTGTTTTTGATTGCATTTCTATGCTGAAGTTTTTATAGTGTTTCATCATGGTTCTACAAGTAAGTCAGAGCACCATTGTGGTGGTTTCAGAGAGTTTCAAGGTTCAAACAATAAGCAGTGTATATAGAAATGAACTTTGTAATGTGTACTTTTGGATACTTAAGGTTTTTTTATCATTCATTTTTTATTGGAACAATAACAAATAGGCTAAAAGCCAGTCCAGCAAATTGCCATTTTACATTTTAGGTTTATGTACCCCCAGCCCTCAACCTCTTTCCCTATCCCTTCTTGCCCCCTACCCCAGCTCCCCTCTAGCAACCAACAGGATAGATCAGAGCAGTCCTATTTAGACAGAAAGTCTTTCAAGTCAGATATCAGATCCATCTACATTAAAATTGTGTTTGGTCCTGCATCAATAATCCTTGCTGATGGTAGTTCAGGTAAGGAATGTCCAAAAAGCTCAAGAGCCAATTAATATTTGAGATATTGTGAGGAAGTTTCCAGCACTGGACTACGATCTTCTTGGCTGCAGTTAGGCCCACCAGCCAGATTTTGCATGCTTTAGCCGTGAGGGAGAGACAGGAATGGTCATTTAGAAGATGTACAGCAGGATGTACAGCATTGGTAATACCACCCCAATTAGTCCTGCCAGTGTATTAACAACTTTTGCCCAGAAATCTAGAATCCCTGCACATTTTCATACAACATGAATAAAGGAGCCAACAGTTCTGTGGGAACAGAAAGAACAGTATGGGTCAGGGGCTAGTCCTATTTGATGCCTAATTCTCGGTTTAAAGGGGAACTATTATGCTTTTCCTCTTTTTTGACCTATAAATGTTGTCACAATGTCGGATACTCATGTTAAACGATTCCAAAGCGTCAGATAATGAGGTTCATGCATTTGGAAGTGAGCCCTGCAAGCTGTTTTGGATGGCTCTGCACGCTGTGTTTTACTGTCTTTTTTAACGATCTAGTAACATTGATGTTAATGCATGCCAGACTTACTTATATGGTCATACCCCGGCATATGCTCTAGGCCTGCCCGCTCCCCCGCTCTGCTTCGGAAGTTACATCGCTGTGCGCTGCTCTGCTGTCTACAACGATTTCACAGTGTTAGCACGTTGAGCAATGGCTCCTAGAAAATGTTTGTTCGGGTGTGAGGGAAAATTACCTTTGTTTAGCTTTCCTAAAGAGGCAAGCACCAGGCAGAAGTGGATAGAGCCAGCAAAAGAAAAATACCTCCTCTTTTTTCTCTGTCTACAGTATGTCACAGGGGACTGTTTTGTCAACATGGGCCAGTATGAAGCTGGATTAGCCGGTAGCCGGGCTCGGCAGCGCTCGCCAGCCCTTCGGAAGTCCTCGGGAGTGCGACCAATCACAGTGGAGTGGGCTCGGCGGGAGGCGTACATGGAGCAGGGCCGGGGGGGTGGAGTAAATTACACAGACCGTTTTAGCGGGACGCAGAAAATACAAGGAAGAGATGCAGTGAGAGGCACTGTGTCCCGAAGATCTACAAAGCTGTCTGTGCGGGCGATCGTGTGTAGCTGCTCTATAGGAGTCCAGAAATCAAATACAAAGGCCCGAAAATGAATATAATAGGTCCCCTTTAAGGTATGCTCTGTGACAAAATTTCAAATGTTTATATACTGATGGTTTGGGTTTTAGGAGGCATCAGGAACGTTATTCCAAATTACAACCCATTTCAGTTTTTGTTCCACCTCAGCTATGTCTCTCCCCCAAGCCAAATAAGATTAATTTGTCATATATATAAGCCACTATTCATCTGGAGCACACTGTATCCAACTTACAATAGGATGTTCTTGTAAGGCTGATTCCCACTGAACTTTATAGGCTTTACAAACTGACCCTAAAAGAGAATGTTTGTCAATATTGTATGGAATTTAAGGATTGTGCTTGCCCCATTAATATCTTGTTGTAATACCTTTATCTTCCCAGGCTTTGTTAGTAAAAGGTTTCCCCCTAGATAAAAGGTGACCATTATTCCATAGTGGGGATGATTTACACCAAACACTTTTAACTTTGAGGAATTTTTCTGCCACTTTAAAGACTTGTAGCATATGAGTTAAAATCGGATGTATTCTCTTCTTGGGCTGGCAGTAGTGATCTTGGGAAAAGTGTACACTGCAGACCCGATGGTCTGCAAGATGCAGTGTCTGGACAGGAATGTTAGCATCAATTTGTAGCACAATTAGCCACAACTTCAGCATCTTTTTTTTTTTTTTTTTTTTTTCTTTTGTAATCGATATAGTGAAACTCTCAACTGCACTCAGGGACAACCAACTCCACTCTGACCGGCTCTCAGTCATGGTTCCTTTGTTTTCTTCTGGCAACACACTAAGATCCCATGAGATTTTGTCACACACAGCCTGGAGCAAGTGAAGGTTAAGAGATGTGCTTTGCATGCTGTTAACAGAGTTAACAGAGTTTACACTGGTGATCTGAGCTGGTCTGTGGTGAAAAAAAAGCACTTTCAATGCATGAAGTTTTACAGGAGGCATTTGCCCCCATATATATTGTTGCAACTTGTTTCGCGACTGCTGGCTGCATCTGCATCCCTCAATACTGGACCAATTTCAAAATGAGTTGTCCCCATCAATCATGCACACACATACACATGGGGAAATTGGACCCAGGTTGAAAAATACTGAAGTTATCCTTTAAGAACTGAATACTTTGTAAGCCTAATTGTACTTCCTGTGTCCATGAATGCCATTTTGTGAGCCTGGCAGATGTGGGCATCCAGTGGAAATGAAATCAACTGTATCACCATGTAAGACTGTGAAAGCACTGTAATTGTGTTATCACTCTGCTGATGGAAAGTTGACCAAAGTCTCCCTGTTATGATCACTTTCATTTCTGGCATTGTTGTTATGGAAGATTTATCAGCCTTGTCTAGTTTTATTTTATCTTGTAAAGTACTTGGTAACATTAAAAAAAGTGGTACATAAAAAAAAGTTGATCATTATTATTGTTACATGAGCACATCTCTCATGAGATCGACCACAAATGTTATCCCCGCACAGTCCAATCCATAGTGTTTTACTAACTCACTGTCTCTCATCAATTCTTTGTCATGTTCTCCTCTGCTTAAGAAACACTTAAGCCTCCTCCCTACTCTGAGTGGAATCAAACCAGGGCCGCTGCAGTAAGGATGCAGTTTTTGCATATGGAACATGCGTAATTACAGTTGAGCTAATGAGGAATCCGAACATAGATTGACTTGAGATTCTTTTCAAATCTATTCTAGACATGCAAAATTTAAAATATATCTCCTAACAGTGAGATAAGCTGGTATAAAGCACTTCATTTTCCACTCAGGGGTTAGAAGCTAGTTTCCACATTACAGACATTAAAAATCATGTCTTATGTATTGAATAACATTACAGCTTGATTTTTTTGGCTTCAATAACAGGGCAGACTGAAGAATGTGATAGGACAGGTGGCAGAGAGAGAACAGATGACATGCAGCACATGTCCAAGGGCTGGAATGAAACCCTCTGCACAAGGAGTCCGCCTTTGCAAATAAGGCATGTGTTCTACCAGGTGAGCGACCGGATCTTGATCTTGAAGAGGGGTCTATGTATCATCCCTCCCAAACTGTATTTAACTTTGATAATTAGGATAAACAAATATACAATATATCATTATATATCGATATATCAAACAAACAAACAAACAAACAAAAAATAATAACAATGAAAAATCCACTTGCTTTTTTGGTCCATGTCCTCAAATCAGCAATTGGAATAGAAGTTAAACCAAAACCAGAAATGACTTTATTGTCACTTCAGGCATTGCTTATTCTGTCTCATTTCATTATAGCTAAAGGCACTGCTAAGATTTAACATATATTATTTGTTGAATTATGAATAAAACTATAGGCTAGATATTTATTTACATATTCTTTTTTAATTAATGAGTCTAAAAACTTTTCACCAATCCACTTGTGCCACAGACCCCTGTTTGAGAACCACTGCCCCAGAATATCTATACGAATTAAAAAAAAATCCATTCCTCTAAAACTTTGTAGGTGGCAGGAAATGGTAGCTGTATCTGTCTGACCCTTGAATAAAGAATTCTTATTTTTTTTCCTTTACATGGTTGGTATTCTGCAAAAAAGCCAGAGTTTGCAGTGTTTTTATACATTTCTGCCCAGCCTTTTTTTTTTTTATAGCACCACAGCATAAGGTGTGTGATGTATGTAATTCCTTGAGCTCATTAAACATATACTCCCTCTTGTGGCATAAAGGGACAACAACTTCTGTCTTAAGATGTGCTGTGCCTCAGGTTATTTATATATTTACTGGGTAAAAATTACAGATTTATCTTTTAGAGAAGAAATGGACACTTCTGTTAATCCTTAAGTAGACATTTCTGTAAAATTAAAGCACATCTAGAGCAGCATTTGCTGAAAATTTCTTCACCGCTTTAAAGTTCTAATCAAATATCAAATCTGTACAATTTTTATGGGCAGTTTCTTTGAAAGTGAAACGTAAATGGTGACTTACAACCACTTACATTTTCTGGTAAATACAATTGTATTTTCTTCCCCGGTTTAGACCAACATCATGTTCTAATAATCTAAAATGAAAGACACCAGATTCGACCACCACAACAGAGTTCAAGGTCACTTGCTAGACTCTTCCATTCTGGTGGAACGATTGTCAGAGTCTCTCAGTCAGACTTGACCTTTGCTTCATGGGACTTATTCGTGTTGTTCTCTCATGACTAGATCCTTGCTTGTGTGTTGTATCAGCTCTCAGATGTACGTGACTGTCTACATCTGCTAGTGGGCCATCACAACGAGATGAGGAAAGATAATATATTAGTTCAGTCCAAGAGAATCTTGATATTGCCAACAAACTGCCAACTATTTTGATAATCTGTTAATTGCTTTGAGTAATTTTTAAGAAAAAAAAAGTCAAAATTCTCTGATGCACTTTCTCAAATGTGAGAGTTGTTGTTGTGGTTTCTTTAACCCTTTATTACAGTTTACTAAATATCTTTGGGTTGTGGACAAAATGAAACATATGAGAGCATAATTGTGCACTTCGGGAGACACTAAACAAAAACCTTTTTTTTTCACCATTTTCTGGCATTTCATAGACAAAACAACTTCTTGATTAATTGAGAAGATATAATCAGCATTAATCAACAATGGAAATAACCTTTAGTTGCAACCCTAGTTTTAAACTTTGAAACAAGTGGAACTGTCAAAACGGAAAGAAAAACAACAGTGCAAGCATGAGACTATTTACACCATCACTACAGAACATCTCGGTGTTAGTGCCATTTTCTTGAACAGGACATTTAATGTTCTTTGAGTTGGGTCATCTTATTCATTCAAGTGCTAAGTAATGGTTGTGGGACAAACTTAAATTGGCATGTTTCTGCAGCAATCCTTTCTTGTATCTTGCATTCATACATGACAATAATATTTCATGTAAAACTACAAAGAAAATGGTATAATCAGAGGTTGAGGGAAGTAGAAGAAGAAGAAGAGGCAGAGCTCTATGCATGCTTGTGTGTGCGCTCCTGATACCTCTCTCGGTGTGAGCAAGGTACTGAGTACAGCCTTCTGTCTAACAGCCATGGAGGAATGTATTGCTGTTTCATCCCCTTATCACGGCTCTGTTGCATGTTTGGAAAAGGTAGTAATTCAACCAAAGCCTTTCATTCATGTTTAAAACCTAGTTGACAACAACATTTAAAGTTGTTTTGTCACTGTGTGAGATGTACTGCTTGAAATGTTTAGCTGTTTTTTTCTCCATGACAGTTAACCCTGGAAATGTTAATTTGAATACAAAATCTCTTGTTCTACTTTTTGTTTACGCTGACTGGCTACTGTACAGCATTTCCAGTTTTGTCAAGCTAAATGCCATGATGTATCACACTGAACTGTTTAGACTTAGATTTCAACATTAGTAGGTAAACTTTAGTGGAAAAAGTTAATGCCGCACAATATATATATATATATATATATATATATATATATATATACGTATATATGTATATATATATATATATATATGTATATATGTATATTTCTAGTGGAGCCCCAGTATAAAGTGTTTGCAGGCCAAGATGATGTCTAAATTGAATCCATATTTTAATACTGGAGGACACTATCATAGTATAACAGTCAGTATAACAAGAAATAGAAGAATACAAGGGTGAGTACAGGAAGGCTTTTAGTGATACCGGGTGAACAGAATTTGACTCCAAAATCAACCATGACGGAGGGACCTCAGTATCCCCATATTTGACCCAGTAGTTCAAATTTCATATGTTTGTTGCCCAATAATAGTACAGGAAGTTTGGTAACACCATTCCGCCCTGAGCTTTGGGCCTCTGTAAAACTTGTCTACGTAACCTTGGAGACTTCTTATTCCAAACAAAACCGAGAATAAGACTGTCCACTTTATGGAAAAATGAAAGAGGAAGAAATATTGGAATACATTGGAATAACTATAAAAAGTGCGGGAAAACATTCATTTTAATTGCATTGACTCTGGCAGCTACAGAAAGATTTAGTAGGGAGCACCGCTCAAAATCCTGTTTAATTTGTGTGAGCAGCAAGAACTTATATATATGCAACATTCTATATACTGTCTATTTGTCTGAGCCAGGAAAATATAACTCATAGCACATAAATTAAGCACATATGAAGACAAAGAGTTGTTGTCTGTTTATGACACGTTTATGAAATATACCCTTAAGTGTGCCCTTTCTATATTTTAAACCAAAATTAAAAAAAGGTCATTTTTACATCTAAAATACTTGAAAGATTACATTCTAGTTAAAGAATCGATGAATCTGAAATAATTTATATGAAAATTCTTACTACTAGTCCAACACGCATAAACCATTATAAACCAGCATAAGCGAGTATTTTGTTTCGATATGATGTAAATATCTTTAATACATGTGTTTGTAATCTCCAAACATTTACTCTGTGTTTACCTTCATAGTTCAAAAAATAGTATTTTGTCTCTTATAATGTGTCCTGAAAACTGAAGAAACTCAGCCCTTTGCCTTTATATTTATCAAAGTTCATAGATTGCTTAGGATGGTTGGTTAGGATGTAATCTATAAAATTATTTTGGATTTAAAGATGAGCAATTTCACATTTTGGTTTATTATTTATAGGATATATTCCCTACTATGGTATGAAGGGGCAACACTCATGTCTTCATATATGCTATGCCTGAGTTTGATTCTCCTGGCTCTTATTTTGATAGAGCTTATTTAACTTCCGGGTCAACTGTCTGCCTTTCTGCTGTTTTCAAGTCAACAAGTAAGAAATAAAATTACACCAAAACTGATCCCTTTTTTTAGTATCATTATTTAGATTTTTACTCTTGTTTTTATGTCTGCTGGCAAAAAAAAAAAAAAGAAAATTAGCTCTCTTTACCCATTTTTGTTTTCTGGTTCAAAGCACTATCTTGAGGGTATACTCCCTCTTGTGGCAAAAACAGGCAATAACTCAGGGTTTCATCTGTTCAATGTGTGAGTATACCTATGAATTGCTGGCTAAAAATTACACATTTATTTTTCAGAGAGGAAACTAGTGCCCAGTGACTGTTTAGCTATCTCTGTTACATCTGAACATAAAACAATAAGTCCCTGAGTAAATGGGACAACACAACCTTCAAATACTATTTCTGTATTTGCTTTTAACTAATATATTGCCTTTAACTTATAATATTTGTGCCTTTTGTGATGCTTTCCTTCATTGCCTAACTGACACAAGCCATATATATTGTATATATTGATATATTGTTTATTTAATGTAATTTCATTGTAGTTGAAGGCAAACACAGAATTAATGTTTGAAGGTTGCAATGTCCTGTTTGCTAAAACATACATGTATTGTTTTCCATTTTGATATGACTGACAGGAAGACTTGACACAGAAGTTAAAGTAACTTTATGAAAATAAAAAATATATATCAATATAATAAATATTCATTGGATATTGATTAAAGGCAAATACAAAATTAATATTTGAAGGTTGTAATGTCCTAAAGCAGTAGTTCCCCCAAAAATGAAAATTCACTGAGTGAAGATCTCCAGTTCACAAAACACTCCCGGGGTTTCTGTGGAAAACAGTGTTGCAGCCAAATCCAGTACAATTGAAGTGAACAGTGACCAATTTTAAAATGTTAAAAGAATACACACAAAAACCCCCACAAAATGTCTCATACTGCTCATGTGGTGTAATCCAAGTGTCCGTAAGTTGCGACATTAAAATTTGACCCAAAAAGACGCCATTTACACCATGTTTTTAGCCTAAATGTCAAGTGTAGCCTCTTAGACTGTAGCTGCTTGCACAGAGATAACTGAACAGTCAGATTCCTCCTTGAAAAATAAATATGTAATTTTTAACCAGTAATTCATAGGTATACTCACACAATGTACAGTTTTTATTTTTTGCTGGCAGAAATAAAAACAAGACAGGTTTTAAGTTTACATTCATGAATATGGAATTTACACAGTAGTAATATTAGATTAATAAAAAAATCTTTTTCTCTTTTAATCCCGAGATACACAAGGTGTTCAGTGGAAAGTCTGAAGGGTAGATTGCCAAGAAAGCCAGCGTCGAGACCATGAGAGAAGGGCATGAACAAACTTTTTCCCCAGTTAACACTAAAAGATCTAAAAACATCCCTGTTTCCCCTTTTTGATATAATAAACAGCTTTTGGCAGCTTTCTGGGTTTAGAGACAAGATTATATCACCTGCGTACAGACCAATGGTACAATGAGATGTGCCGCAACTTATACCAGTGATTTGGGGACTGGCTCTAATAGAAATGGCCAGAGGCTCGAGAGTCAGCGCAAAGAGCATTGGGGAGAGGCAGCAACCCTGCCTGGGGGAGACCTGTCATGATTAGTCAAAATGGAGGATTTGGGGCAATAGTAGCAAACATGTACTTCCATTCAATTTGATCAAATGCCTGTTGGGCGTCCAGGGAGATAACTGCCAAGTAAGGCAACTTAGTAGAGTAAATTATATCTATCTGGAATAAACTCTGTTTCAGTACTGTTGGAATTACTGTTGGTGGCTGAAAACAGCCACTAACAAAAACTGCTGTAAAAATATATCAGATAAATATTTTTTCAACTTTTTTTGCATAAATATGTTAATTAACCTCAGTTCTGGTCAAAACTACTAAATATTTAAATATTTTTAGAATTGTAATATTTTAAATGCCAATTTTATAAGCTCTGTCACCGACGCCAACAAAATGAAACAGAAAACCAGCCATGCACCCTCAATATGCATTTGGTTTTCTGAGTTTTGTTTTTTCAGGGAAAATGAAAACTAGTATTACTGAAACATTTAGAATTTTTTTCATACTTGCTTTATGACCAGCATTTCATTCATAGGCCTATAGTGGGTAAATGGTGTCATGAGGTGGTCAACATTAAAAACTAATTTGACCTCCAAAAAATGTGGTTATAATGGAAGTTGATGGGGAAATTTCATCCACCAACAGTATGAAAAGGAGAAAAAGTTCAAATCTGATGGTGCACAAAAACTAATAATGCATCAAAGTCAATGTTGTACTTATCTCATCTTATGTACATTATGCATGATGCTGCACAAATAGTTTTATTACTTTGTGAAAGCCTTAAAACTTACAATAACACACAATATTTTTCACTTTTATTTCATTTATTATTTGCAGGAAAAGATTAAAAATAATGTAATAAAATCAGTTAGAATTAAACAGCTCTGACTCACTTAAAACTGGTTTACAGCTAATTCCTGTTCTGCATCACATAAAAGACAAAATCATATAACAAAACGGAACAAACAAAAGATCCACTACCACAGAAATTACTACGTACTTTGTTGTATCAATTCAAAGATTTCATGAGATGATCACAAAGTAACGATGGGATTGTCCTTTGCCAGTGGTTATTTCTCTGTGTTTTTTGAATGTTTTTTTTTTTTTTTATTCCAGAGGAATTATACAATTGCTTGTCCTATATTATGTTATTGGCATGCAGTGTTTTGTGTCACCATGTTTTTCACTTTAACACTCAGTGTGTATACTGGTGTTACAAGACTTTGCTGCTGGGTGTAAAATACAGAGTGGCAAGTGCGTTATCACTATTAAGGTAAGCTGCTTCCATGTGGTATAGCGTAATAGGAGTATGACTATAAAAGTATTGGTTCTTTCTTTGTCAGACCTGGGCCCCGTTTCCCAGAGCCTTCGTAGCGCTACGTGCATCGTAAGTTGTATTTCAAGGTCTCCCTTAAGGTTGTCCCAACTCTGGGAAACAGCCCGTAACCTTAAACCATTAATCAAACCACTAAATAAATGCAGTCAATCAGACAACGTAAAAACTCATTTTATATTTCACTATTATAAAAATATCGGGTTTTTATTGTGTTGTGTACTTTCAGTAGTGAGTGACAGGTAAACACACACAAAGGGCAACCATTTATTGCATACTGCAGTTAGAAACTGACAATAATTAGCTGATAATTAACCTGATCAGCCACAAAGTAATTGATACACAAATTATTAAACCATTAACCAACCAACATTATTAGACCAACTGTATGATTAGAATTGTATAGATTGCAGTGTCCATGGCCAATTCCATTCTATTTAAAGTCTGACCTTTGCTAATTCAAATTTTCTTTCTTTGTAAGACCTGTAATCGGCAGTATACAAAAACATTTTTGGAAAATTGAATTGTACATTCATAATAAATCACTGGCAATGAAATCTTTTACATTTTCTTCAAAAGTGCTCCGGGTCACTCTTAGCCTCAGTCTTATCAAGTTTATATACCAGAGGAACCGCAATCTCTTGTGATGGTAGGCAGATGTAAACAAAACAGAGGCTGACTTCATGCAACAGTTTGCTTTAGTAATGCTTAGCAGTGAGAAAAAAACAAAACAAAAGAAGAAACCTGAAGAAGTCTGGATGATGTTTGGGGATGTTTGCTGATATAAACATCCAGAGTTGCAAAGTCGGACAGATGAATGTAAAACTGTGACAGAATAAGCTGATATGTATTCACTCGACTGGAGAAATGTGCCCACATTAAGAACTTACACGGACATAAATCTGCAAGCCAAACTGCTGCTGCTAGCATTACTAACATTAGCCACATTGTGTGTCAGGCTGGCAGCTAACATTAGCTCTGGGTCCTTTACCCGCAGACACTGTGACCCTCTGGTCTGAAAAGGTGAAGCGTTTAGTGAGTTGTTGTCATGTTTTGTACAGAAATGTGTGAGGCTTGTATTGCACAGCGCAAAATAACGCGCATTTCAGCGGCATTTAAAGTACGATTTTGCGATTGTAGACTGTGATTAACGTCTTCAAATGGCTCTTAATAAACACAGTATTTTTTTCGGACAGTGTTTAACATTATAAATCAATAAATTCTACTACATTTTAGCAGCTTTCTGAGTGTTTTTTTAGTGTTAGACCAGTCGATTAGTCTAAATTCAATTTTGCCTTAATCGACAGGGAAATTAGTCACCAGGAACATCCCTAATGGTGACTAGGGATGTAACAATACATTCAACTCACGATTCGATACAATTTCTGATACTGGCTTAATGATACTATTTTTTTTATTTCACATAATGAGATTGCAGACAAATTATGACTAAAAAATATTCCTGTAATTAATTGTCAGACAAAAAACACAACATTTCTGAGGTAGGGTGTAGCTGCAAAACACAAACTATGCGATGAATGTATATTTAATAGGGCTGTCAAAGTTAACGCGTTAATGCTTTAATGTGAATTCCTTTTTAACAACACAATTTTTTTTTTAAACTTTATTTTTATTATTTTCTTTTAAACAAAAACAGAACTTAAAACAGACAGGGTCATCACAGGTGTAGAGAAATGCTAAACATACAGAATGAGGATTGAATGAACCCGGGTTACATTCATTGTCGAAAAAGTCCTTTATGTCCATGAGTGTTATTTGAGGTCCAAAAAGTTTTTATGATCCTTGGCTCCATTTAATGCTAGTCCTCAGTGTTTCCTTCAAAGTGAGATGTCTCCCATTCTTTCTTAACTTAAAAGTCTGCTCTGTTTGTGCATAGGAAAAATACATTACATTGTTTCTCCAACCAAACATGTATAAAGAAATCACTACAGTTTCAAATAGGACTTCCATTTTTTTCAGGGAAAAGGTCAATCGTTCCATAGTATAAATGTCATTAACTATTTCTATCCACTCAAAGGTTTTAGGAGGTTCTATGCCCAACCATTTTCTGGTTATTGCTTTTCTTTACTACGTTATATGTTTTTGAAAGTTGTTGAAAGGTATCTAAGCCTCTATTGGAGGATATCATACAGTATGAGGTCATGCCTGCATTTGTCCAGAGTTTAAATCTGTTTTCAAATTTAGCCGGTGTGATTTCTGTGTCATACGCCACCCAGTGTAATATTCGTGCATTCCTCTCGAAGTTCAGGTCTTTAAATTCTTTATGCCAAATGTTTAAGGGGACTGCAGTCCATTTAGATAATTTGTCTAAATATTTCTTCTGAAGGGATTTTTCCCCAAATATAGATTGAAGAGGTATGTTTGTTTGAGTTTGTTCTATGTCTTTCCGTTGCGCATCATATGTAGGATCATACAGAAAACGTAACTGTGCTGCTTTGTAATAATCTTCTAAGCAGGCTGAAGCCCTTCCTCCTCTGTCCTTGGGTAATTGTAATGTTTGAAATCGAATCCTGGGTCTTTGCTTTCCCCAAATGAAGGTTGAAATCATTCTGTTCCACTCACTGAATTGCTTGGGAGGGACATCAACAGGCAATGACTGAAAAAGGTAGAGCAGCCTGGGTAATATATTCATCTTTATAACGTCTATTCGATTATACGTGTTCATTGGTAATAATGACCAGCGATTTAAATTGGCCTTAATATCCGCTGTTATATGAGTATAGTTATGTTCATAGATGGCAGGTAGATCTCTAGGTATTTATACTCCCAGGTATTTAATTATGTCACCCTTCCATTTAAAATGACATAATCTGTAAACTTTTTCTTGTGGTTCATAGTAAAAAGTTTGGGTTTTCTGTAAGTTCAATTTGTACCCGGAGTATGAACCAAATACTTTAAGAAGAGATAGTAATTTAGGCAAGCTTTCATTAGGGTTGGTAAGCGTCACAAGAATGTCATCTGCGTACAGACAGGTCTTGTGTTGTGTATCTCCAATCAATATGCCTGTTACGTCATTATCTTCTCCGATTTCCTGTGCTAGTGGCTCAATGAAGAGGGCGAAAAGTGTAGGGCTGAGGGGGCATCCCTGACGACATCCCCTCTCAAGAGACGCTGTTTTAGATAAATTCCCATTTATTTTAATTCTGGCTGTGGGAGAGCAATGAAGGTAAAGATTTCAGGCATCCAACTACCTGGCTGTTAAAACCAAATCGTCTAAGAACCAAGTATAAATATTCCCATCGAACAGAATCAAAAGCTTTCTCGGCAATAGATTCTCTATCCACTGTTTCTCATATACTCAATGAGGTGGAAGCCCGCCTCACATTGTCCTGGGTCTCCCTGTTTTTTACAAAACCATTTTGGTCTGTATCTGTCAAATCCAGGATTATATTTTCCTCCATATTTAAAACAGATATGTGTCTGTAAGAACTAGACTTATCTTTACCCGTGTTAGGAATTACTAAAATTACTGCTTGTGTCCAGGACGATGGAGTCCCCCCCCCCTCGAAGAACATAATTAAAACATTCCTTAAGAACTGGTATTATAATCTCTCTAAAGGTTTAATACCATTCCAATGGGTGTTTATTCTCCAAAGACTTTCAGTCAAATCCTTGTTTCTCTTTTTCCTTCTTCTTCTGAGCTGACCACATGATAAGTTTACCTCTTATAACAGCTTTTGCAGCGTCCCACAGTGTACTGGGAGACACTGTGCCATTGTCATTATGGGTCATGTATTCTTGAAATTCTCCCTTTTTGTATTTCTGACATTGAGGATCATTCAAAAGATTAGTGTTAAATCTCCACAATGTGTCTTTGGGCTTGCTGTCAAAATGCAGTGTTAAATATACCCCTGCATGATCAGAGATGCCCCTTACCCCAATGTTACATTTGGTAATCCTGTGGTGATCTGAATTAAACATAAAAAAAATGAGCAAACAGAATGAGCATGAGAAAAAAAAAGTAAAGCATCTATCAAGTGGGTGTAGCTCCCTCCACACATCCCTCCACGCATACCAAATTATTTAAGCAATTTTTTGATGTATACTGCTTCAGGTCTTATTATTTTTTTGTTTTGTTTTGTTTGAGGAGTCCATGGAGGGATAAAGTTGGATATTCCAGTCTCCCCCACATACCAACACACCTGACACTATATCACACACCAGATCTAAGATTAAAAACTTTTTTGATCAGCTGTTTATTATTTCCTGGTGGTCTATAAACATTCAATAATGTAACTTGTTTGTGGTCAATTAAACCTTTGACCATTAAGTAGTGCCCTTCTTTATCGTTGATCTGTGAGGAGAGCTGGAAGTTTACCTTGTTTGAAATTAGTATCGCTACAGTGCAGTGCGCTGTTAGAAGCTTCAATTGACTTAACTATTGAAGATTTTAGTGCGTTTTGGCCTTAATGTTAAATTGAGCAGGTCAGTATGCTCATCTGTGCCTGATGGAGTTGGGTTTGTCATGTAATTATTTGAGCATGTATTTTTATGCCAAATGCAGTGCCTCTGAGGGTTTCTGGGCGTATTTGTCATTTAGGTTAATGTATTTGATTTAATAAAGTTACATTTGAATTACACTTTAAACACTTGAAAAATATCCCTTTAACCCTTGAGGCAGCCTTAAAAAAAACTATACACTTTTTTCCCAAAGGCCAAAACACACTGCAGGCTTCAGAATAATGCAGTGAAGTGACAAACATTTCATAGAGTAGCCGAGCATCTGTCTGTTTCAGACAGATATTTTAATCAGATAACTGTTCAGTACCATCAGGATTTATCATCAAAAAAGTTTTCTATCAGTCGGCACTTCACACACGATCCCCCTCCCTCCTCTCTGCTGTCCCTCTCTAGATCTTCGTAGCTTTTTTGCTTTGGGAGTGGGGCACCTGGGCTGGAATGAGCGTGGTCCATCTGTCCTTGCAGGACCCTCTCGTCAAAGGACCCCATTACCATGACTACAGAGCATTTGGATCTGAAAGGCTACAGATGACATTTAGCAGGGCTGTACACTTACTTTTTTAGGTGGTAGCACTGGTGCTAGCAAGTTAAAAATTTTAATAGCACAAAGAAAAATTTAGTAGCACACACAGTTGGACAGTTAGTTAACGTGTTTATTGGCTAAATTCGATACTGATCAGAAATTCTAACAATGTTAACCCCCTGGCTTCGTCTTAATTTCCATCCTAATTGGTTGTTAAGGACAAAAATGTCCACCTCCATAAAAACTACATTAAAAAAAGTACAGATTCATATTTTTTCTACTTTTTTCTGCATAAATCTCTCAAACAACTTCAGTCCTGCCCCCAAAACTAAACATTCAATCATTTTGAGAAGTTTAACCCTTTAAATGCCTGTTTGATTACTCGATATCACTGTTATTATTTATGAAAAAAAGCAAAGAAATTTAGATATTTTCCATACAACAAATGTTGGGTGGCTGGGGCATTTTTTTTTATCAGTCTTGGATATGTCAAGGATTAACCAAAATATTGACTTTGATGCATTATTACTTTTTGTGTAGCATCAGATTTAGACGTTAAGGACAATTAACTCCCATTCAAACCACATTTTTTTTTATCTCAAAGTTGCTGATTATAATCATGCATTCTGTAATGTTAGGGTTTCATCTTTGAGAAAAATAGTAAAATTAGTCATTTTTACTGTTCAACACTAAAATCTGCCATTTACTCATCATAGGCCTATGCATACAAATCTTGTTATTTCTTAGTGATAAAATACTGCAGTAACACTATTTCCACTTTTTTTCCACGTTTCCACTGAAATTATTTTTAAATCAGCAGCAGATCTTTCAATTCTTATTTATTTTACGTACTTGAACATTCAAATTGAACACTCAAAACAGAACAATATGTTACAAAACAACTTGACTTGAGGCGAGGTGAGCATCTCTACAGGTGATGTGTCGCTTTGTAATACTGTGTTTATAAACGTTGTCACGTTTAAAGATTGTACTCCCTGTGATGTATGGCGTATTCCCTGCCATCAGTTCACCTGCCGCCACACAATATTTACAAAACAGTGCTTTTTTGGTTTGTTTACCCGGAAATGTAGTTCTTTTGTATTCGGATTGAGAAGGACCGTACACACTTAGAACTACAACTCCCGTGAAGCATTGCTACAACAACTGACGTATAGGACAAGAGACGGCCTATAGCAGGGGTGTCAAACTCAAACACAGAAAGGGCCAAAATTTAAAACACAGTCTAAGTCGCGGGCCAAACAGGATTAACATTTATTAAACTGTCTAAAACTGACTATGTTTTATTCAGAAATATGAATTTGAACAGCCAGACTGCAACAACTTTTTCCTCAATAAAATAAATAGGATTTAAAATATTTTTTTTCTTCAACAATAACAAAAGAAAATGAGAATATTTCAGCTCAGAATATTTCAGCTCACATATCCAGGTGGGGGTTACATTTGAAAATGCTTGCTTTTTGTCTGCACACAAGATATCGCACACTTTAATCATGCAAACCCTCAATGGCACTGCATTTGGCATAAAAATATGCTCATATAATAATATTACAAACCCATCAGCCCATCAGGTACAGATGAACATATTGACCTGCGTCTTCGCGACTGCGAGCTGATTTATTTCTCGAGTTGCGCGGCAGCTGACGTAGTGCGTTGTGGGATTTGTAGTATGAGTGGTGGGAGTGCTATTTACCGATGGGCCATTCATAACAGACACGTGAAATTATCTCGCAGGCCGTATGTGGCCTATAGCCTTGTTTTCCCTACTATTTTTTTTTAGACATGATACCAGCGCAACTCCTTCACACTTGTGCGAGTGGACACGTATTTCTCTTCGCACAGAATGATTTTTATTACCAAATTCCGTCGAAAATTGTCGCACTGTACAGCCCTGTTTAGGCTAAAAACATGGTGTAAATGGCATGAGTGGAATTTCATTTTTGGGTGAACTATCACTTTAACACACAGACACTTCTTCAGACCACTGCCTCTGCTCTCCTGCACAGACAGGAGCTCAGTCTCACAACACACGCTAGCTTGATGGCAAAGATGGAGGGTCAGAGATGCTGAGGTCGAGATATATTCCAAGCACACTGTCTTGGACGAGAGTGATGCAGCATGGCCCGGTGTGTTTTAGCCTTTAGTGATAATGGCCATAGAATGGTCAGAAAATTTCATAGAATGTAGTCTCCATCAAGACATGGTGTAATTATGAGTGAGTATTAAAGGACAACTTTGGAAATTTTCAACCTTGGCCTTGATTGAGACAGCTCGTTTTGAAATTGGTCCAGTATTGAGGAAAGCAGATGCAGCTGGCAGCTGCGAAATAAGTACAACAGTATACATTGGACAAATGTGTCCCGTACAAGTTCTTGCATTGAAAGTGCTTTTTTTCACCACAGACCCGCTCAGATTGCCAGTTTTATCTCTGTCAACAGCATGCGAAGCGTCTGTCTTACCCTTCACTTGCTCCGGACTGTGTGTGACAAAATCTCACGGGATCTTTGCTTGTTACTGGAAGAAAACTGAGGAGCCATGACTTGTAAAAGTCAGTTGGTTGTCCCATAGTACAGGTGAGAGTTTACTAGGCCGATTGAAGTGTCATGGCTAAATATTTACCTGATTTGGAGAATGTAGATGAGACCTTTGATTTCAGTGGCTGCCAGTACTTATTTAAGCCCGAGTATACGGATGAGGAGTTTGAGTTCCTACAAAGAAAGAGCGGATGAGGATAGAGAGAGAGGGGCAACGGGCAGATGAGGGTGAAGCAGCTGTTGCATGTCTGTGAATCTGTGAAGATTGGTTGTGCTCCTGTGAATGCTGTGACTCTATGCCCACAGAGGAAGAATGTCTGCGTTGTAACGAGTGGGACCTGTTGCCCAGTATTTATGGACTTGATGTGTCCAGGGATGATAGAGAAATTACCCAACGCTGTGTAACCACTGTGGTGGGAAAATTATTCACCAAACTGGTCACTGTTGTTCCTCTTAGTTATTTCGCATGTTCTGTCAGGCACTAACTGGTTACTCGTCCTTGTACACACAGCTGTTTTCCCTTTGGAAGAACAACTTCTGATAACACAATCACATCCTGACTCTCCCGATAAGCAGTTCAGGTCCATCCTGACCCAACCTCCTTCATCTCCTAACCCTGTAAGACAGATTTACATTCTTGACTTGATTATCAGTTCCTTTTACACTTTGAGTGTGACTGTGTACTGATCCTTTGCAAAGCTCGATTAAAACACCAGAAAGACAATCTTGGTCATGGGGTCATGGTCTTAATTTTCAGATTTTCAATTTACAATTTGGTGTCAGAAGTGGGATCGCTTGTGTGAGGGTTTCTGGACTCAGGGTCGACGGTGGTAGTGCACACCCTGAGGAGATATTCCCTTCAACCTCAACCTCCCCACAAAGACTGGTGAGAAGGAGGGCCTTAGACCCGAGACCAGACTCACTCAGCGCTGCGATTCAACAATTCTGATTGGTGAGAATCTGAAAATTTATTTAATTGATTTTTAGAAAAATAAAAAAGGGGGAAAAATCAGGTTACTAAAGATGTCAAGATATAAGAGTTGAGATGGGAAAGAGTCCCGACAGTTTTTAACCAAGGTTTAGTAGAAACCTGGAGGTGCACTGACGAGTCCAACTTAAAAGAGTTTACTAAGACCACAATACTGTATGGGAAAAATTATCACTGGTTAATTGTCGTATTGTGCAAAGTAAGACTCAGTGTTTACTAAAACCACAATAGTGTATGGAAAAATCATTACTGGGTAATAATTATATTGTGTGAAGTAAGACTCCAAAAAGCATGCGTAGAAGAGTAGAGAATTCCTCTGTACTAATTAATTTTGATTATCTTGTGAGAAAAAGAAAAAAAAGGGGTGAGAGAATTTAATAAGAAACAGCAATGCATTGAAATCAATTATATTATTTTGAGCATACTAATATTGATCAGTTCTGATACTTTTGTATTGGATCGTGGAAATAAGTTGAGGACACAACTATCTTCTAATTTTTTGTCGTTATTCTTCAGTTTACCAAAAATGGGTATTTGTAACAGCAAAAATCAAACCAAAAAATAAATAAATAAATAAACAGGATAATGTGGATTTGTCTGCTCCAAACATAAATTACATGAACGTGAACTATGGTGATTCATTTGTGAAACAGATAAATTTTTGGGTGACTGAATGTAACTTTTTGAGCACAGAAGCAATTGACTCCATGTCTTTCCCTATTTGTCTCAGAGATCATCCAGCATCATGAAGTGTTTTAATGTGTACTCTTTGATTTTCACTGCACTCTCGACGTTTTACCATTGTGAACAGGAATGAGGAATTTCAAACTGAATTCACCTTTTTGTACCCAAATTTGAGCTGGCTCACTGGGCTTCTCTGAGAAGTCAGAAATTAATCAAGCATAGCATTCAACCACTAAAACATTGTTTTCTGTTCAGGAATGCAAGTAAATAACTATAATTTGACATCTTAATCAAGAAATAATAATGTGCTTTACTATGTTTTCTGGGTTTTTTTGTAAACAGTAAATTTGAAAATTCATGGATAACAATAATAATTACATTTTAGCATTAGAAATATTTCGGTTAAATTCCCTCTACATACTGGTGTATTAACCATTACAGAAACATAAAAAAATGATTTGGGTATTTCCCAATGCTGTTAATTTAGGATACCTGTGGCATAAACCTTACATTCCATCCTTACCAGAACCTGTTTGCCATACATTTAAAATATTTTCACACTGCCACTCTAAAAACAAATCCAGCCCCCACACTGGGGTACATTAGGTTTGAGGAGGCAGAAGATAATCCTCTGAATTATTTTTTATATTTGAATTCAATTTTAATTCAGAGGATGTTCTTGCCCTACTTGATTTTTGTTACTGTGCATTTTTATATATTGATACTGACATTCTAATATTCCATCATATACAATAATAGAAATAGTCATACTGATAACTGCATACTCATATCAATTATATTGTATACAAATATATGACCTTTTTTCTTTAATTTCAGGCCGTCAAGTGATGGGCACCGAGCAATGAACCAACCTGAAGTTTCTGGTCCGGCTGAGGAAAAATCTGTCACAAACTGACACAACCCGCTAATCCCTACCCGACTCATAGCTCGCACAGCACACTAAGTCCTGTTACTTTTTGACACACCTCCTAAATAACATACACATTAAACAATCTATGAACTTTGATAATCATATATTGTAAAATTGTATATATTGTAAAATCTCCCTGTGTTGTGAGTGTTTGTTTGAAAATACCCCTCTGTTGTGATTGGCTGTCATGAAGAACATCTGTGCTGTGATTAGCTGTTGCAAAATCCCCCTTTATTCAGATTGGCTGTTTGAAAATGACCTTGTATTGTGATTGGATGTCATGAAAAACATCTGTGCTGTGATTGGCTATTGTAAAATCAGCCTGTAATGTTTTTGGCTGTTGAGAAGTACCTCTTCATTCTGATTGGTTGCTGGAAAATCCCCTGTATTCTGATTGGCCGTTGCAAAAACCCCTGCATTCTGATTGGTTGTTTGAAAATGACCCCGTATTGTGATTGGCTGTCGTGAAAAACATCTGTGCTGTGATTGGCTATTGTAAAATCACCCTGTATTGTGATTGGGTGTTGTAAAATCCCACTGTAATGTGATTGGCTGTTGAGAAATACCTCTTTATTCTGATTGGTTGCTGGAAAATCCCCCTGTATTGTGATTGGCTGTTGTAAAATCCCACTGTAATGTGATTGGCTGTTGAGAAGTACCTCTTTATTCTGATTGGTTACTGGAAATTCCCCCTGTATTGTGATTGGCTGTTGTAAAATCCCACTGTAATGTGATTGGCTGTTGAGAAGTACCTCTTTATTCTGATTAGTTACTGGAAATTCCCCCTGTATTGTGATTGGCTGTTGTAAAATCCCACTGTAATGTGATTGGCTATTGAGAAATACCTCTTTATTCTGATTGGTTGCTAGAAAATCCCCCTATATTCTGATTGGTTGTTTGAAAATAACCCTGTATTGTGATTGGCTGTCATGAAAAACATCCATGCTGTGATTGGCTGTTTTAAAATCCCCCTGCATTGTGATTGGCTGTTGTAAAATTCCCCTGTATTCTGATTGGCTATTGTAAAATCCCCCTGTATTGTGATTGGCTGTTGTAAAATACCCCTGCATTCTGATTGGCTGTTGGAAAATCCTCTTGTGCTGTGATTGGCTGTTGTAAAATCCCACTGCATTGTGATTGGCTGTTGTAAAATTCCCCTGTATTCTGATTGGCTGTTGTAAAATCCCCCTGCATTCTGATTGGCTGTTGGAAAATCCTCCTGTGCTGTGATTGGCTGTTGTAAAATCCCACTGCATTGTGATTGGCTGTTGTAAAATCCCCCTGCATTCTGATTGGCTGTTGCAAAATCCTCCTGTGCTGTGATTGGCTGTTGTAAAATCCCACTGCATTGTGATTGGCTGTTGTAAAATTCCCCTGTATTCTGATTGGCTGTTTGAAAATCACCCTGTTTTGTGATTGGCTGTTGAGAAATACCTCTTTATTCTGATTGGTTACTGGAAAATCCCCCTGTATTCTGATTGGCTGTTTGAAAATCCCTCTGTATTCTGATTGGCTGTTGCAAAATCCCCCTGTATTCTGATTGTCTGTTTGAAAATCCCACTGTAATGTGATTGGTTGTTGTAAAATCCCCCTGCATTGTGATTGGCTGTTGGAAAATCCCACTGCACTGTGATTGGCTGTTGGAAAATCCCCCTGTATTCTGATTGGCTGTTGTAAAATCCCCCTGTATTGTAATTGGCTGTTGGAAAATCCCACTTTAATGTGATTAGCTGTTGAGAAGTACCTCTTTATTCTGATTGGTTGCTGGAAAATCCCCCTGTATTCTAATTGGCTGTTGGAAAATCCCCCTGTATTGTGACTGGCTGTTGTAAAGTATCCCTATATTCTGATTGGCCGTTGCAAAACAACCCTGCATTGTGATTGGTTGTTTGAAAGTCACCCTGTTTTGTGATTGGCTGTTGTAAAATCCCCCTGTATTCTGATTGGCTATTGGAAAATTCCCCTGTATTCTGATTGGCTGTTGAGAAATACCTCTTTATTCTGATTGGTTGCTGGAAAATCCCCCTGTATTGTGACTGGCTGTTGTAAAATCCCCCTATATTCTGATTGACCGTTGCAAAACAACCCTGCATTCTGATTGGTTGTTTGAAAATGACTCCGTATTGTGACTGGCTGTCATGAAAAACATCTGTGCTGTGATTGGCTGTTGTAAAATCCCCCTGCATTGTGATTGGCTGTTTTAAAACCCCCCTTTATTCTGATTGGCTGTTTTAAAATCCCCCTGTATTCTGATTGGCTATTGAAAAATCCCCCTGTATTCTGATTGGTTGCTGGAAAATCCCCCTGTATTGTGACTGGCTGTTGTAAAATCCCCCTGCATTCTGATTGGCTGTTGGAAAATCCTCCTGTGCTGTGATTGGCTGTTGTAAAATCCCACTGCATTGTGATTGGCTGTTGTAAAATTCCCCTTTATTCTGATTGGCTGTTGTAAAATTCCCCTTTATTCTGATTGGCTGTTGTAAAATCCCCCTGCATTCTGATTGGCTGTTGGAAAATCCTCCTGTGCTGTGATTGGCTGTTGGAAAATCCCACTGCATTGTGATTGGCTGTTGTAAAATCCCCCTGCATTCTGATTGGCTGTTGGAAAATCCTCCTGTGCTGTGATTGGCTGTTGTAAAATCCCACTGCATTGTGATTGGCTGTTGTAAAATTCCCCTGTATTCTGATTGGCTGTTTGAAAATCACCCTGTTTTGTGATTGGCTGTTGAGAAATACCTCTTTATTCTGATTGGTTACTGGAAAATCCCCCTTTATTCTGATTGGCTGTTTGAAAATCCCTCTGTATTCTGATTGGCTGTTGCAAAATCCCCCTGTATTCTGATTGTCTGTTTGAAAATCCCACTGTAATGTGATTGGTTGTTGTAAAATCCCCCTGCATTGTGATTGGCTGTTGGAAAATCCCACTGCACTGTGATTGGCTGTTGTAAAATTCCCCTGTATTCTGATTGGCTGTTGTAAAATCCCCCTGCATTCTGATTGGCTGTTGGAAAATCCTCCTGTGCTGTGATTGGCTGTTGTAAAATCCCACTGCATTGTGATTGGCTGTTGTAAAATCCCCCTGCATTCTGATTGGCTGTTGCAAAATCCTCCTGTGCTGTGATTGGCTGTTGTAAAATCCCACTGCATTGTGATTGGCTGTTGTAAAATTCCCCTGTATTCTGATTGGCTGTTTGAAAATCACCCTGTTTTGTGATTGGCTGTTGAGAAATACCTCTTTATTCTGACTGGTTACTGGAAAATCCCCCTGTATTCTGATTGGCTGTTTGAAAATCCCTCTGTATTCTGATTGGCTGTTGCAAAATCCCCCTGTATTCTGATTGTCTGTTTGAAAATCCCACTGTAATGTGATTGGTTGTTTTAAAATCCCCCTGCATTGTGATTGGCTGTTGGAAAATCCCACTGCACTGTGATTGGCTGTTGGAAAATCCCCCTGTATTCTGATTGGCTGTTGGAAAATCCCCCTGTATTGTAATTGGCTGTTGGAAAATCCCACTTTAATGTGATTAGCTGTTGAGAAGTACCTCTTTATTCTGATTGGTTGCTGGAAAATCCCCCTGTATTCTAATTGGCTGTTGGAAAATCCCCCTGTATTGTGACTGGCTGTTGTAAAGTATCCCTATATTCTGATTGGCCGTTGCAAAACAACCCTGCATTGTGATTGGTTGTTTGAAAGTCACCCTGTTTTGTGATTGGCTGTTGTAAAATCCCCCTGTATTCTGATTGGCTATTGGAAAATTCCCCTGTATTCTGATTGGCTGTTGAGAAATACCTCTTTATTCTGATTGATTGCTGGAAAATCCCCCTGTATTGTGACTGGCTGTTGTAAAATCCCCCTATATTCTGATTGACCGTTGCAAAACAACCCTGCATTCTGATTGGTTGTTTGAAAATGACTCCGTATTGTGACTGGCTGTCATGAAAAACATCTGTGCTGTGATTGGCTGTTGTAAAATCCCCCTGCATTGTGATTGGCTGTTGTAAAACCCCCCTTTATTCTGATTGGCTGTTTTAAAATCCCCCTGTATTCTGATTGGCTATTGGAAAATCCCCCTGTATTCTGATTGGCTGTTGGAAAATCCCACTGTAATGTGATTGGCTGTTGAGAATTACCTCTTTATTCTGATTGGTTGCTGGAAAATCCCCCTGTATTGTGACTGGCTGTTGTAAAATCCCACTGCATTCTGATTGGCTGTTGGAAAATCCTCCTGTGCTGTGATTGGCTGTTGTAAAATCCCACTGCATTGTGATTGGCTGTTGTAAAATTCCCCTTTATTCTGATTGGCTGTTGTAAAATTCCCCTTTATTCTGATTGGCTGTTGTAAAATTCCCCTTTATTCTGATTGGCTGTTGTAAAATCCCCCTGCATTCTGATTGGCTGTTGGAAAATCCTCCTGTGCTGTGATTGGCTGTTGTAAAATCCCACTGCATTGTGATTGGCTGTTGTAAAATCCCCCTGCATTCTGATTGGCTGTTTGAAAATCCTCCTGTGCTGTGATTGGCTGTTGTAAAATCCCACTGCATTGTGATTGGCTGTTGTAAAATTCCCCTGTATTCTGATTGGCTGTTTGAAAATCACCCTGTTTTGTGATTGGCTGTTGAGAAATACCTCTTTATTCTGATTGGTTACTGGAAAATCCCCCTGTATTCTGATTGGCTGTTTGAAAATCCCTCTGTATTCTGATTGGCTGTTGCAAAATCCCCCTGTATTCTGATTGTCTGTTTGAAAATCCCACTGTAATGTGATTGGTTGTTTTAAAATCCCCCTGCATTGTGATTGGCTGTTGGAAAATCCCACTGCACTGTGATTGGCTGTTGGAAAATCCCCCTGTATTCTGATTGGCTGTTGGAAAATCCCCCTGTATTGTAATTGGCTGTTGGAAAATCCCACTTTAATGTGATTAGCTGTTGAGAAGTACCTCTTTATTCTGATTGGTTGCTGGAAAATCCCCCTGTATTCTAATTGGCTGTTGGAAAATCCCCCTGTATTGTGACTGGCTGTTGTAAAGTATCCCTATATTCTGATTGGCCGTTGCAAAACAACCCTGCATTGTGATTGGTTGTTTGAAAGTCACCCTGTTTTGTGATTGGCTGTTGTAAAATCCCCCTGTATTCTGATTGGCTATTGGAAAATTCCCCTGTATTCTGATTGGCTGTTGAGAAATACCTCTTTATTCTGATTGATTGCTGGAAAATCCCCCTGTATTGTGACTGGCTGTTGTAAAATCCCCCTATATTCTGATTGACCGTTGCAAAACAACCCTGCATTCTGATTGGTTGTTTGAAAATGACTCCGTATTGTGACTGGCTGTCATGAAAAACATCTGTGCTGTGATTGGCTGTTGTAAAATCCCCCTGCATTGTGATTGGCTGTTGTAAAACCCCCCTTTATTCTGATTGGCTGTTTTAAAATCCCCCTGTATTCTGATTGGCTATTGGAAAATCCCCCTGTATTCTGATTGGCTGTTGGAAAATCCCACTGTAATGTGATTGGCTGTTGAGAATTACCTCTTTATTCTGATTGGTTGCTGGAAAATCCCCCTGTATTGTGACTGGCTGTTGTAAAATCCCACTGCATTCTGATTGGCTGTTGGAAAATCCTCCTGTGCTGTGATTGGCTGTTGTAAAATCCCACTGCATTGTGATTGGCTGTTGTAAAATTCCCCTTTATTCTGATTGGCTGTTGTAAAATTCCCCTTTATTCTGATTGGCTGTTGTAAAATTCCCCTTTATTCTGATTGGCTGTTGTAAAATCCCCCTGCATTCTGATTGGCTGTTGGAAAATCCTCCTGTGCTGTGATTGGCTGTTGTAAAATCCCACTGCATTGTGATTGGCTGTTGTAAAATCCCCCTGCATTCTGATTGGCTGTTTGAAAATCCTCCTGTGCTGTGATTGGCTGTTGTAAAATCCCACTGCATTGTGATTGGCTGTTGTAAAATTCCCCTGTATTCTGATTGGCTGTTTGAAAATCACCCTGTTTTGTGATTGGCTGTTGAGAAATACCTCTTTATTCTGATTGGTTACTGGAAAATCCCCCTGTATTCTGATTGGCTGTTTGAAAATCCCTCTGTATTCTGATTGGCTGTTGCAAAATCCCCCTGTATTCTGATTGTCTGTTTGAAAATCCCACTGTAATGTGATTGGTTGTTGTAAAATCCCCCTTCATTGTGATTGGCTGTTGGAAAATCCCACTGCACTGTGATTGGCTGTTGGAAAATCCCCCTGTATTCTGATTGGCTGTTGTAAAATCCCCCTGTATTGTAATTGGCTGTTGGAAAATCCCACTTTAATGTGATTAGCTGTTGAGAAGTACCTCTTTATTCTGATTGGTTGCTGGAAAATCCCCCTGTATTCTAATTGGCTGTTGGAAAATCCCCCTGTATTGTGACTGGCTGTTGTAAAGTATCCCTATATTCTGATTGGTCGTTGCAAAACAACCCTGCATTCTGATTGGTTGTTTGAAAATCACCCTGTTTTGTGATTGGCTGTTGTAAAATCCCCCTGTATTCTGATTGGCTATTGGAAAATTCCCCTGTATTCTGATTGGCTGTTGAGAAATACCTCTTTATTCTGATTGGTTGCTGGAAAATCCCCCTGTATTGTGATTGGCTGTTGTAAAATCTCCCTATATTCTGGTTGGCCGTTGCAAAACAACCCTGCATTCTGATTGGTTGTTTGAAAATGACTCCGTATTGTGACTGGCTGTCATGAAAAACATCTGTGCTGTGATTGGCTATTGTAAAATCCCCCTGCATTGTGATTGGCTGTTGTAAAACCCCCCTTTATTCTGATTGGCTGTTTTAAAATCCCCCTGTATTCTGATTGGCTATTGGAAAATCCCCCTGTATTCTGATTGGCTGTTGGAAAATCCCACTGTAATGTGATTGGCTGTTGAGAATTACCTCTTTATTCTGATTGGTTACTGGAAAATCCCCCTGTATTGTGACTGGCTGTTGTAAAATCTCCCTATATTCTGATTGGCCGTTGCAAAACAACCCTGCATTCTGATTGGTTGTTTGAAAATGACTCCGTATTGTGACTGGCTGTCATGAAAAACATCTGTGCTGTGATTGGCTATTTTAAAATCCCCCTGCATTGTGATTGGCTGTTGTAAAACCCCCCTTTATTCTGATAGGCTGTTTTAAAATCCCCCTGTATTCTGATTGGCTATTGGAAAATCCCCCTGTATTCTGATTGGCTGTTGGAAAATCCCACTGTAATGTGATTGGCTGTTGAGAAATACCTCTTTATTCTGATTGGTTGCTGGAAAATCCCCCTGTATTGTGATTGGCTGTTGTAAAATCTCCCTATATTCTGATTGGCTGTCAAAAAAACACATCTGTGCTTTGATTGGTTGTTGGAAAAATTACTTGTATTTCATTGGCTGTTACGTACTGTGACAGGCCTAATGAAACCCCATCATTTCATGTTCAGTAAGCCCTCTTAACTATCCGTAACTCAAAAACACTAACTTAAAACTTAAAAAAGATGTTTTTCTGTGTCATACAATATTATTTATGTATAAAGGAAGAGTGCTGAGAAATGTACTCAAAAAAGTGAGGCAGTCAGTTTCAGTAATTTTTTATTTCTTTTGGCCATCTGTAAACCGTGTAGCAACTCAAAGCCTCTGGAAATCTGGTTTAAAATAAAGTATCTATCAACGTCATGTAACTAACAATATCAGGAAAGTGTGCAAAAACTATATCTTTAACTACAATATTTCATATTTGTATTAAAACTAATTTCTAACATTTTTCAGGTGTTTATACAGAACCTAGGTTGTATGAGACACTGACTTACCTGCAGTCGATGGATGTTGACACGCCTCCAATTTTGTAGAAGCAAAGACGCGTACCAGCACAGAAGCGTAGCAATGCACTGTTGAGGAAAGGGTCAGCAACAACATATAACATATTTTAACCACTTACAAAAATTTGTATCAGTTTAAATGTACATTATATTTTGAATATTTTCTCAGCTTCACCTTTCTACCAGGCAGCCTTTTCTCATGGTATACTGCTGTTATATAAGCCAAATATCGCGCTCTCCAAACCAACCATGTATTAAGTAAGTAGTGCTTCTGCTAAGACTCGGGCGGCTTTGGAGATATGATATTTGGCTTGTATAAAGGTGAGATCCTGTTGGAAAGGCTGGCTGACAGGAAGGTAAAGCTGTGAAAATATTTGAAATATTGCATAAAGTTAAATACTTTTTTGTTGGGAAGAACACTTTCAAGTGGTTAAAATATTTTGCTGCTAACCCTGTCTAAAGCAGTACACTGTTTAGCTCATCTACATCGGTACTCCTGCTGCTTCTCCAAACCAGAAGCAGGCAACTAACATCTACTGTGGGCAATACACTGACTATGGATAAGTACCCTATACAAACACACTTCGAATAACAGGAACCATCCTTTTAACAGTTATGAAGGTACTGTGTGGCATACTTCTGACCATTTAGTGTAAACCTAGCAACTATAAAGGCGCATTATGCAGTTTTGGAAAAGAAATTCAAACTCAGAAAAGTAATAATACAAACGCAAATATTGATATATTTTCATAACTGAATAAATAAGGGATCCTAAGAGGGAAATGAGGTCCCTAAAACACTGTCTGAAGCCAGAAAGTTGGGTCCCTGCAAAAAAAAGAAACAATATGAAAATTATGCTCTTTGAGGACAATTTGTTTATTCTGTAATTATTTATTAATTCAGTCAGTCATGTATGTATCCGTGAATATTCTTTTTTGATTCAAAATTCTTTCCCAAAACTACAAGTGTACCTTTAAAAACAAGATCTTTAAAATTGTCACATAACAGGTTATGAACACTACATATCTTTTTTACAATGGTTCAATGCAAATTTATTACATAAACAAGTTCAAATACAATGTGTACTGAAAGCCTGTAGACTACATTAGCAATCTGAACAAGATGAGCTAAACAGTTGTCAACATGGACAACAACATATTCATGTCGCAGACCATGCTGTAACTGAGTGAGCCACTAAAGTTCACTATTCCTTTTCAGAATCCACTAATCTTGTTTAGATCTTGAATTCTAAAATTGTGTCGTCGAGTCATTCTTGACTCTGCAGCCGTGGTTTGCAGCTCTAATTTGCAGCTCTAAGTGAATTTAAAAGTGTTGGTCAGTCTTTTTGGGATGCATCAACAATCTGGTGAGGTTGATCACCACATCACCTTCTGCAGTGACAGATCCTTATAGGCCGGTAGTGAACCAGAGTCCCAGTGATTCACCCCAAGATCTGGCTGTGGCTCAGAAAGACAATGCACTAATCGCATCCAGTGAAAACAATGGAAACTAAGGTGAGCAAAGAATTTTGATTATGGTTGATTGTCATAAAAATGCTGTATACACAAGTCCGATACATCTGTTTTCATTCTACTGTTTAGTGCTCTTGATTGCAGAGAAGGTAAGATAACTTTTAAGTGTGCCACTACTGGACTAATGACATTTATTTGATTTGTTTGGGGTGGTGCTGCTACTAACAATTATTTTTAATATTTCAGAATTTATTATTTCAGAATTAATGTATTGATTAATCAATCAGTTGGTTGGACTATAAAATGTCAAAAAAAAGTGTGAAAATCACTTGATCAGCGTTTCTTGAAGCCCAAGATGACGTCCTCAAATGTCTTCTTTTGTCCACAAACTAGATAGATTCAGTTTACTGTCACAGAGGACTAAAAAAAACACACATTTGAATATATTCACACTAAAAACAGACTATTGAGACTTTTTTTCTTTAAAAAATTACTCAAAGTGATTAATCAATTATCAGAATTATTGGTGATTAATTTGATAGTTGATTAATTATCTATTAACCAATTACATGTTACAGCTCTAGTTTGGGGTGGCTGTCATATATATAATCAACACAGCCCAAGTGGCCAAAAAATACACTTCATAGGTTTCAAAACTTCTCACCTGCAGTTGAAATTTAGCCAGCTAACTGTCTGTCTAACACTGGCACATTTACAGAAATGCTGATTAGGTTATCCCTAGAACTAAATGAAAATGAGGAGTCACGTGGGTACGCTGAGCAGGATGGCAGCACTGTAGGAGGGCTCAGACCACTCGCAACTAATTTAATTGTTTAATCCATATTTATCTGCCTACCTTGAGCTAAATATTGATAGACTTTATCCCAGAAAAGTTCTTAGTACTTTGACTACATTATTGGCGGTGAAAAATGGCGACAACGTCGAAATATTTTAAGAATATGGGCCACATAGCTACTCCGAACAAGCTAGCTGCTAATGAGGACAAGTCTCCCGACGAAGCTGCAGAACAGAAAATAAGTATGGAAAAAATCTTTGCTGAAATAACCAAACTGAGTACTAAACTGACGGAAGTAGCTGCTGATGTAGTGACCATCAAAGAAACCACCACCGAGCTGAAAAACTCTGTCAGCGGGCTACAGGTACGAGTGGAGGAGGCGGAGGAGCGAATCTCCCAGCTGGAGGACACGACTGAGGGCCTTGTGACAAACACCGGTACCATGGGGAAAAAGGTGGATATGCTATGGGACCGTGTGCAAATCCTGGAGAATCATTGCAAAAGAAACAACGTAAGATTGGTGGGACTGGCGGAGACATACGAGAGCAGAATTAGTTTACAGTCACCTTTAAAAGTAGGAATTCCTGTAGTTTAGCTGAAAAGTAGGCTACAGGTCTCTGTCTGTCTCCGTGGTCCTGGAGTAACACTCAACACTCTTTGTCTACAGTCTGAGCGAAAGGTCGGTTTGGATCTGGTAACCTAAGAGTTGGAGTCGTCAGAGTCTTCCGAAGGACAGGTTTTAAGTCAACAAATGTTTACCCTGCATCAGCAGTCCATGTCACTTTACTATGTGCTTCTAGGCCTCACCCAGGTGCGATTGCACTCAGGGGGCCCTTGAGGACACCAGTGAAAACACCAGTGGGAATGAAGGGCCTGCAACAGGAACACAAAAGGCATAACGTGTTTCTTTATGATTGAGTTTGAAAATGTTTTAAAATGCTTTTACTCTTTTTTGGGAGAGGGATTTGCCCTCACATGTCATCACATGACCCAAAAATGTCACTTGTTGTTGGACAAACTGCAGTTTTGACGAGCTAGCTTTGTGACCTTCTTCATCCAAATGTTTCAAATGTGTCTTTTTCACACTGAGCTTGAGTAATCATGCACTTCCTGGTGACAGATTTAATGAGCTCAAACTTTGTTTTGAATTTCATACCTGATTTTTTGTTTTGTTTTGTGGGAATGATTACACCTGCCTTTAATCAAGTGATAAAGCCTAGTGTAATACCGTCAACAGCCACTTTTTTTTTTTTTTATTTGAGTGGATATTATGGTTGACAGGGTCTTTAATTAGATTTTGGTGTGATCACAATTAGTTGCATGCCTCTGATAAGACTGACCTGCAGTGTATCATTCTTTCACGGGGCGCTCGGCAAAGTGCCCCTGACCTGCAGCTAAGTAGCCAATCCGGTTATGGTTGCTAGGGAAAAATTATTAAGAATTGGCCTATCAATGTCACCAAATTTAATGCCGGTGGGGCGCTGGAAATGTAGCCGCAACTGCTACGTAAAATGTGTGAAGGTTTATGATTGCTAGAGCTACGTGAGGAGCCAGTGATAGGTTTTTTTTGTAGTGCGACTCCCAGACTCTGTCCTACAGCGGGAGAAAAAAAACTATGGTGACGAGGAAGAGAGATGATGGCGATGGCGATGGCAGTGACAACTGGAGTTCAAGCACAGCTTCCACCAAATTCGGTGAAATTATTAATGTACCCTTTTGCGAGACGAACGACGGAGGAAAAACTTCTCGTTAAGGAGCTGGGACCCGACAAACCTGAAATGAACATTTCCCAGCAAACCAAGGAGAAAGATAAATTGTACAGAGTTTTTGTCTGAGCTGGTTGAACCGTAAGACGTGGCTGGCAGGTTGTGGAGCAGCCAATGCACTTTTCTGTTTCCCCTGTATCCTCTTCAGAAGTGACAAATGTGATTCAACTTGGACAAAGACTGGACTAACTGACTTAAAGCACCTCTCTGAACGGATCAAGAAGCATGAGAGGTCCAAAATTCACATGGAAAACTGTGCTCGGAAAGATTAGCATCGCAATGCAGCTAGATGATGGGCACCGCATTGCTGTAAGAAGGCACAATGAAGAGGTTGATAAAAACCGTAATATTTTATCCAAAATAAATGTAAAATTTTGTGGTGCTTTTGAATTAGCAATGCAGGGACATGATGAAAGGGATTCCTAAGACAACACCGGGATATTCAGAGGTTTAGTCAACTTAATGGCATCCATTGATTGGGACTTGAGGGAGCACCTTGAAAATGCGACCGTATTTAAAGGCACCTCGAAGACAGTTCAGAACAAGCTCCTGGACTGTATGCTGGCAGTTCTGAGAGAACAGATCATAGATGAAGTAAAGACAGCTGAGTTTTTAGCAATCCAGGCAGATGAAACTACCGACATTTCCACACACTGTCAGCTAGTCCTGGTACTAAGGTACATTGATGGACGCAACAATATACAGGAGCGGTTCTATGAAATCATCAAGCTACCCAACAGCTATGCGGATTCAGTAGCCAGTGCCTTATTGGAGAGGCTGCACAGCATCCTTCCCGAGGGACAAGAAAAAAAGTTGATGGCCCAGGCATATGATGGGGCTGCGGTAATGAGGGGTGCCACTGGAGGAGTGCAGCGAAAGGTGCAGGACATCTATGCAAACGCTCACTACATTCACTGTCATGCCCATCAGTTAAAGCTGGTAATGCAGCAGGCAACTTCCCACATCCCTCAGATCATTCACTTTTTTACTGACATGGGGGGATTTGCTTCTTTTTTCTCAAAAGCGAGCAAGAGAACCGCAGTGCTAGATGAGATGGTGGCGCACCGACTTCCAAGTGCATCGTCAACACGTTGGAACTTCAACAGTGGTGCAGTCAACACAGTCTATGAGCACAAGAATGATCTGGTGAAGTGTTTTCAGACCATCTGGAACAGTGAAGCGTTTGATAGCCCTACGAAGAGAGAGGCTGGAGGCTATGTGAGAATGCTGGAAGATGAAGCTTTGTGTTTTTTCCTAGCCTTGTTCCATAAGATCATGCCACATGTGGACATGCTGTATAATCAACTCCAGAAGAGGAACATCGATGCTGTCTACATCGCAGGAATCACCCAGACATTCATGAATCGCATGCAGGCTATCAGGTATGTTAAATGCATTATTATGTAGCCTAGCCTAATTGTTAATTCTCTGCATAAATTATGTGTAGCCTTAAATGCTTATATGTCATCTTATTCAAATAATTAATTAATGTGAAATTTAGATGAAATATAATTGCTAGTAATATAACAACCTTGGGTTTGGTTAATATATCCCTATTCGGTTTTCACAACTGATTCATAAAACTTATGTATTGGATCAGGGAAGCTGTTCCTAATCTGGCTGAGGATGAGGAGTACAGGGGACCTGTTCAGGAGCCACCCACAAAGAAACGGAGAACATTGGGAGAAGACACGCAGCACCATTTGGCACTGGAGGTCAGCACTTGCTTACACACACAGAGACACAGAGAAACACAGGGCCCTATCTTGAGCTCGTGCCTTAGGGTCGTGTCTTGTGCTGATCGAAAGCGTAAGTGGAAAGTGGGAGGTGCAATGGATTTAATTTATTCAAGGTGTGTCCAAATCCAACCTTGTTGTCTTGTGCCAGGGGCGGGAGTGATATTTTGCCCTGCCCCGCCCTTTGCGCCACCAGCGCAAAGCGGGATAGACCTATCAGACGTGCCCAAGTGCCCTCATTAATTCACAGGCGAGTTTAGGCCGAACATGCAATAAACCAATCAGAAAGTCAGCTCTCATCACCTTTGAGAGGCAGGTGCGCCAGCAGCGCAAGTGGAGGCAGCATGACGGCGGATTTACCAGGAAGAAACAAAGAGAAAAGATTTTTAAAGTGAGGAGACGGATCTCCTGGTAAGAGAAGTGAAAATGCGATATATGGAGATAGCAGGACGTCTCCAAAACAGCTTCACGCCGAAATAGTTTACAGTAACGCCTGCAAGAAACTTTACAACAAATGAACCGCAAATGTCATGCAGATATGTAACTGGTTATATTTTAACCTGAAGCACGTTGAAAGTATGTTATATTTCATAATTAATTGTTATAATCATCATCATTATTAACTTTGCTGGCTGAGGATCGGGGGAGAGAGATGGTGCAGTAGAGAGGGGAGGCGAACCGATCCAGTCTAGCTGCAAAGCTTCCTGGTTCCACTGGCCCACCTGAGCCAGGTGAAGGCACAGATACGCGGCTGTCTGTGCTCCTTCTTCTTCTCCTCTCCCACCTAATCATCATCTCCTCCTCCCATCCTCGCTCCTCTGACCCGCTGTGAAATAATCAGAGAGAGTTTCCTAAGTTTGAAGTGCACAAAATTACGCAGATATATCCAACTAGCTATGATAGAAGCACACGTAACATTTTCTCTCAGGTTGGGCCACCTTGTGCGGTCAAATATAGTGTCTTGTATATTTTCTATGTTATAGATCATAATTGTTTAAACATTGTTTTTCTGGATCATAACAAACACGCAGACATAAACACTACAGCTGCTCCACCTGTCATGCTGACTCATCTGATAAAGACTATGAGACAGCTGTGATCCTGTTTGCAGGTCTGCTGAGATTTATTGGGCTCACGCGAATGCACGACTTTTAAACATAAATGAAAGGTGTTTGGTGATTGTGGAGATGAGGGTGCGCACCTCAGCCAAGGGCAAGACACACACATACCTGCACTATTAACTTCAATATTCACACTTTATTGCTGGTGGATATGTTCAAAGGACACTTCACTAATCGACACTCCTGTGGAGAATAAAGACTAATGTAAATTAAGGTGTTTGGTGATTGTGGAGCAATTGCGCCGCCAGCGCAAATGATTTTGCTATCTTACGCCAGCGCAAGTGCCATTTTTGCCATGTGGGTAAGATAGCAAACGCGCTTGCGCTGGGTCTGTGCTGCTGTGGGTGTGAGGTCTAAACATGAAGGCGTGGCCCGGCGTGTGTGCTATCTTGTGCTGAGCACATTGGAGTAAAACGCGCTTGCGCTTTAGACCAGCCAAAACCTGGTCGAAGCGCAAAGTCTGTGGTTTTTCAGCACAAGATAGCACCTGGCAGGCTTGGCCGAAACACACACACGTCTTCACAATCACAAAACACCTTCATTTATGATCATTCTCTTCCTCCCACTTGAGTGTCGATTAGTTAAGTGTTATTCAAACATATTTTCTTATCAGCAATAAAAAGTAAATATTGAAGTTAAAAGCTTTCACGTGTGTCTCACGCTTGGCTGAAGTGTACACGTCTCTACAATCACAGAACACTTTTCTTCTTTTAAGATGAACTCACTAATGAGGAAAAGAATTATAATTATAAAGCCTAAAGATTGTCTTTATCGGATGAGTCAGCATGACAGCTGGAGCAGCTGTAGTGTGTGTCTGCCTGTTTGTTATGATCCAGAAAAACAATGATTGAACAATTATGATCTATAACATACAAAATATACAGACACTATATTTGACCATAGGAGTCCGGCCCAACCTGAGAGAAAAAAGTTATGTGTGCTTCTGTCATAGCTGGTTGGATAGATCCGTGCGTAATTTTGCACACTCCAAACTTCAGAACAGAACAACTTGTTTCGCAGCGGGACAGAGGAGGGAGGATGAGAGGAGGAGATGAGGATTAGGTGGGAGAGGAGAAGAAGGAGGAGCACAGACCACCGCTTAACTGCTCCTCCACCTGGCTCAGGTGTGCCAGGTGGAGCCGGGAAGCTTCGCGGCCTCTGGATCTGTTCGCCTCCCCTCTCTACTACACCATCTCTCTCCCCGCTCCTCAGCCAGTAAAATTAATAATGATGATGATGCTAATAATTAATTATAAATTACAACACAGTTTCAAGGTGCTTCAGGTTCAAACATAACCAGTTACATATCTGCATGACATTTGCAGTTCATATTTATTGTATATAAACTATTTCGGCGTGAAGCTGTTTTGGAGACATCCTGCTGTCTCCATATATTGCGTGCTCTTGCGCATTCTCTTCTGGAACCAGGAGATCTGTCTCCTTGCTTTGAAAATCTTTTCTCTTTGTTTCCTCCTGGTAAATCTGCCGTCATGCTGCCCCTGGCGCAACTGCCTCTTGAAAGGTGATGAGAGCTGACTTTCTGATTGGTTTATTGCAAGTTCGGCCTAAACTCCCCTGTGAATTAATGAGGGCACTTGGGCACGTCTGATAGGTCTATCCTGCTTTGCACTGGTGGCGCAAAGGGCGGGGCAGGGCGAAATATCACTCCCACCCCTGGCACAAGACAGCAAAGTTGGATTTGGACACACCTTGAATAAATTAAATCCATTGCGCCTCCCGCCTTCCACTTACGCTTTTGATCAGCACAAGACACGACCCTAAGGCACGAGCATGTTTTACCCTGAGCACAAGATAGCAAACGTGCCCAGCCACGCCTTCCTTTTGCCTTCATGTTTAGACCTCACACCCACAGCGGCACAGACCCAGCGCAAGCGCGTTTGCTATCTTATGCACATAGCAAAAATGGCACTTGCGCCAGGCTAAGATAGGGCCCACAGAGACACACAGAGGAACAGACACACAGAGACACAGAGGAACAGAGAGAAACAAAGACATCATCAAAAAAATCTAATGAAGATGCTCACCACTTGATATAGTAGTCCAGACTCAAATGTTTATTGTCATATGATATCTATGAATAATTACAGTTAACCATTTTGGTTTATTACACAATATAGGCTAGCTATTCAGAACATTGATTGTAGTGAGACGTGAAGACCTAATTCTTTACCTTTTTTATAATTGTATGTTATCACATAGGTATGTGACACCGTCATGAGCCATGCCAAGGAGAGGTTTTCTTTCACCAAGCACCTCATCAGTGCCACTGTCTTGCAAGGAGACTTGTTCCAACAACACAGCAGAAAGTTCCCAGATTCAGCACTGGAAACCACGGTGGAAGCCTATCCCTCATTGGACAAGGCCAGACTTAAAACAGAACTGTCCCTGATCTACGAGAATGAGGAGTTCCAGAGTTGCAAAGGTGCACTGGCTCTCTATCAGGTTTTGATGGAAAACGACCTTGGAGAAACATTCACTGAAACTGTAAGTCTTCTCAACATCATCATCACAACACCAATGACAACATCAGAGTCTGAGTGGTGCTTTTCTACATTAAAGAGGATAAAAACTTTCCTTAGAAACACTATGTCACAAGATCGGCTCAAAGCTCTGGGTATGCTCTGACCCAAGATTGTACTATATCTCTTTTGAGATGGTGAAACTTGCCCTACATTGGACTGGACAATGCAAGTTAGACTGGCCCATTATAGAAAAATCTTTATCCTTTCCCTTTACACCCATAGAGTTCCTCTCTCAAAATTCAGGGAGAATCTCTAACCCTATTATGTTGCATTCCAAGGAAGTTTGGATGAAGATACACAAAATGATTAAATTATCTCATTCTAAACAGCCATATTCGTCTTTGTGGCAAAATCCTGCAATCTGTATTGGTAAAACACCGGTCTACTGGAAGAGTTGGCACAACCATGGAATATGTACGCTGGATAATTTGTATGATGGTAAAGTGTTTATGTCTTATATTGATGTATTGAGTAAATATAATCTAAATGGAAAGGAACATTTTTGGAAATATGTTCAGACAAGGCACTGTGTTATGTCACTAGACTGGCAAACTGAAGACAACCATATTTTAGAGTATTTGGTTTTGCCATCACACCATCACAGAGCCTCGATATTTTACAGAAGAATGAACTCTACACTCAGTACTGATCTAAACATTTTGAAGGTTTTATGGGAAAATGACTTTGGGGTTGTTCTTGGGAATGAGGAATGGAGGGAAATAATCTCACAATGTGGGAAATTTTTAAGGGAATGTAAAGGCAAATGTACACAATATAAGATTGTACAAAAATATTATTGGACTCCTGTGAGACTGAATAGATTAGGCCTCATGAACAACTCATTGTGCTGGAAGTGTCAAAATGATAACGGTACTCTGATACATTGTTTGTGGGAATGTCCAATTATCAAGCACTTCTGGATGGTTGTCGTACGTATTCTAAGTGATTGGTTAGAAAGACCTGTGCCACTTTGTCCTACACTGTGTTTACTGGGTAACAAAGGACAGATAGATAATATATCAAAAGGAAAATTCTCTGTTATCATGGTTGGGGTCTCAGTGGCAGCTAGGATTATTCTTAAAGGGGACCTATTATGCTTTTTCCTCTTTTCTGACCTATAAATGTTGTCACAATGTTGGATACTTGTGTTAAACGATTCCAAAGCCTCAAATAATGAGGTTCATGCATTTGGAAGCAAGCCCCGCAAGCTGTTTTGGATGGCTCTGCACGCTGTGTTTTACTGTCTTTTTTTAACGGTGTAGTAACATTGACGTCAATGCGTGCCAGACTTACTTATATGGTCATTGCCCGGCATGTGCTCTAGGCCTGCCCGCTCCCCCGCTCTGCTTCGTAAATTATATCGCTGCTCTGAGTGGTGAACTATTAAGTGAGATTAATGTGTTAGCGAGCTATGTTGTGTCTAAACACAGGATTTTCAGTGTGACGAATGTGGCTCTCTTTTAACCTGGTAACCATGGTGACTACTAAACTCATAACGTGGTCACAAGCAGGTTATGTTCAGAGTTTCAAATTAAATTGTCTGTAAAACGCGCTATTCTTTAACAAATTTTTGTCCTTAGCTTTTAAACTGAGGGAGGACGTTACATTGAAAAATTACTGAGCTGTATGCTCGTAATATCACCGAACGAATCCATGTAATGTAAAAATGTAACAGCAGCACAAACTGTCTGCATCGCGCTGTCATGATGGTAACCTCCGTTTGGTGATGCAGAGTCATTTTTCCCGTTTGCTCCAGATCATATTAACATTTTAAATTGACATTGTATATAATCCACACACTAAAATAATGATGAAGCAACTACAGACACTTTGAATACTTTTTACTGTTATCTGTTTTGTCTCTGTGATTTTGCAGCTCAGATCACTGATTAGAAAATTCATCATCATTTATCACAGCCAATCTTAAATCAGTTACACTCATTTTACGTTGGTTTGGTCAAAAACTTCAGTGATGTCCATGTCTCTGTCATCATAGGACAGTGTCAGACAGACTTAATCATGTTTAAATCTGCTGTATGGAGTTTTATTGTTTAATGTGCGGTTTTCATGTTAGAATAAACGGCAGCATTAAGACCGCATTTAGTCCATCAGTCATTTTCTGACATCATTCTTCTTCTCCTGCTTTATTTGCAGCAACAATGTTGCTTTTGCCGTAATGTATTTTGTATATTTTCCACAGCTCATAATTATAACAACTTGATGATTTTGACTTAAGTAAGGCTCGCGATCGCTTCATTTCATGTGGAAGAAGAGTCAAATGACGCAACAAACGCCCCTTTTATATGAATGCGCACAGAGTCTGAAGACGAAAGCCTGGATTGACAAAGTGAGTTGATAACCACCATCATGATACCCGTTATCTCTGATTGCAGTTTTAGGCTTTGTCATGCAGAGAAAGCCTGGCTGTGTTGAGCTTCCTTCGTAGCACAGCCCCCTGCTTTCCTAAAGAGGCGAGCACCAGGCAGAAGTGGATAGAGTTGCTTTTTCCCGGCCAGCAATGGAAAAATACCTCCGTGTTTGTCTGTCTATGGCACTTCACAGGGGACTGTTTTGTCAACACGGGCCAATACGAAGCTGGGTTAGCCGGTAGCCAAGCTCGGCAGCGCTTGTCAGCCCTTCGGAAGTCCTCGGGAGTGTGACCAATCACAGCGGAGTGGGCTCGGTGGGAGGCGTAAATGGAGGAGGGCCGGGGGGCGGAGTAAAGTACACAGACCGTTTTCGCGGGATGCAGAAAATACAAGGAAGAGATGCAGCGAGAGGCACAGCGTCCTGACGATCTACAAAGGTTTCTGTGCGGGCGATCGTGTGTAGCTGCTCTATAGGAGTCCAAAATCAAATACAAAGGCCCGAAATTGAGTATAATAGGTCCCCTTTAAACACTGGAAAACTCGGAAAGCCTTACCGTTTAAAGAATGGGTAAATATGATGATAAAGACTGCTTCATATGAATGTATGCTTTATAAGTTGAATAATAGAGATGGTACCACAGCGCCAGAATGGGAACCATTTTGGTCCTACATTACTTTTACTGTCAGTCAGTAGGACGACAGCTGATTTCCTTCCCTCTGATATTTATTTTATTTTATTTATTTTTTGTTTGTTTTTCTTTCTAGGAACTTCCACACCTTGTAATATCATTGATACTTTCATTTATGTTTATGTATAAGAGCCCTGTTCTTTAATGTTAAAGAGCACTGTACGATTGTCATGTACCAAGTAAAAACTCAAATAAAAACCTTAATTATAAAAAAAAAGAAAGAAATGAAAATATGAATGAATTACTAAAAAATGGGCCTGGTTTTTCTTAACTGAAACTTACCGCATGATACACAGGAAGGCCAAGGAGAACAGCAGTACACCTTGTGTTTGATGTCATGAAGTTCCTAAGAGGATAAAAATAGTGTAAATTCTGTGACAAATTTATTCATCAAGCCCAATGCCAAACCGTTCCAACCAACTGGCCACTACAGCATCAGAAAATAAGTCCACACGTCTTGTGCTGATTTATCTGGTGCAATCAGAGAAAGAGCATGGACATGCAAAAACGGGGACTATGCAGTGGAGCAATTGTGGAATTAAAGTTCATTTGAACCATCAAATTAAACATTCCAAAAATTTAACCTGTGAAATGCATAATCACCTGCTGGTCGTGCACTTGAATATATCACCCATAGCACGTGAAATCTTGTTTTTGTCTAGTTTTGGAAGCCCTTTGTCTGAATAAGATCATCAGTTGAGGGGTGTGGCAATCAAACTCGGTGTTCAAGGGCAGGTTCTTGTGACCATTAGAACGCTGCATACATACAGCTACATTTCAGAAAAGAAGAAGTACATTAAGTTCTAGGTTTGTGAATCACTAAGATAAATTATTGTTTTATTTAAAAAAGAATAATAAAATCAGAACAGGATTAGAACAGCATTTTCTTATTATGGCTAAATGTTTGTAAAGCAGTATTAGTAATGATTACAACATAAAAGTCACTACATAAACTCAATATCTCATTGCAAACAAATCTATAAAGTCAAAATAAATAAATTCACAGTAAAACCAATGATTTCAAGATTAATTAAATTAGATAAAACTATGCATAATGTGACATACATTACTGACAAAGGAAAAACAGGTGAGAGAGATTAACCATATTACCTCAGACTGCATATGAAGAGTGGGCCAGAGGTCCCTGAGCTGTTTCACAGAAAGTTGATTCTGCATGTTGGAGTCACTGGAGTGTGAAGGCGTGGAGTTGTCTTGGTTTCTTGGGCTTCTTGTTTCAGCTCAAGCCATCAACCCAAAGTATCCGTATTTGATGACCAAGGAATGAGACTTAACAATCAAATGTCTTCCTCCAGAATTACTTACTGCTCCTTGAAAACTGGGACTCGTCTGACTCCTGATCATCATCAAAATCGTGGTACTGGCGTCACAGTTCGGTACACAGCATGTGCATGATGAATACAACAAATACATCTGTTTTCTGACCGACTCAGTCACACTATTGTCATTCTGGCAAGTGAAGTAACACTCCAATCCAGCGGGTGGCATTAAATCACCAAAATGCTGTTTGCCAACTGCCATTTAAAACAAAGAACAGCCAAAGAAGGAGGCGCAGCAAAACAAGGACATTGGATGCTTTTTATTCTGTAAATTCATCTCCTCCACTTGCTCCCTCTCCTCACATCTTTGCTCCACCCAGCGAGGTCATGACAGAGATGTGAGGACGGAGGAGACAGAGCTGTGAGATGAAAAATCCTTGGTTCCTTTTTTGGCATTAGTCTGAAGCGGCGTCAGTTACTGATGACGAGCTGATAACAGCTGTATCAGCGGTCAAACTGACTGGTACGAATGTTCACAGAAACAAATCTAAGAAAGATTTCGATACCTGACAGCATTCAGTTAGATCTGTAAATTGAAATGGCTGATTATTGGTAGTATTCTTTCTGATGCTGATTTTAATCATCATTTAATATTCCTTTTTCCATCTTCTAATTAATATAGGCAACTGATCAGTGTTATTTGTTTACTTAGGCTATTTATTGGCTTGCATTATGGTCATCTGCACAGTAATACACACATCACACTTTCCACTTGCTTGTGTCATTATTCACAACATGCAGGTGCAAGTGCTGCAGAAACTTCTGTCAGTCACTGGACTTTGATCTCCCTTTGTGGGTCTTGATGACGCAGGATGAAAATTGCCAAAACTGCCCAATTAAGGGATACACCAGTGTATCCTCGGTCTGAGCACCTCCCAGTAAATTGCACTACTCTCTGCTCAAAGTAAATGAAAAGAAACTAAACTTTATTGATTTGGGGTTTTTGATGTTGTTGTTGTTGCTTTTTCTGCATTTTACTGTGACACGCCTAGTTTTCATACTGAACATTATTCAGCTCTTGCAGTGAGTAAGGTGAACGAAAATTCAGAGTTGCATAATCAATCATTTTATTTCACTGTAATCAAAGACTACATGTAACACAAACTCCAATTTTTTAAGCCCTGATAAGCCCAAGCATTTGAGTTTATTAGTTAGGCAAGTACTAGAGTACTGCTAACTTATTCAGGATTACAGTGTTCCATTCATCCACTCATGGAATTGATAAAAAAAAAAAAAAAAAAAGGTCAACCAGTCAAAAAAGCCAGCATTTCTTTTTTTGTGTGTGTGTAATTTTTTTCCATAGCACCTGTTCATCGAGGCACCAAAGAAAAGACATTTGATGAAAGTATCTGTGTATGATGAATTGCACGTCATGTAATGTTAATTTGGTAGATACATTTATGCGTATGGTCTGGGAGTGTCTTGAAGTCAAAACATTCTGGGAAAGGGTGTCTCAAAAATTGTCCAATATGACACAAATAAATTTTTATTGTTTGCCATCTCTAATATTAAGGAATGATCATTCATCTGACCCTTAACTCAGAAGCGGTTGTTATCTTTGGCAGCCATGGCTGCTAAAATGTTGGTTGCTGTAAGATAGTTATTTTCTAATAAATAATCAATCCATCAGTTGTACCATTCTTTAAAGTGATAGTTCACCCAAAAAAATGAAATTTCATTCAATATCTATTGACCCCTTTGCTGATGTGAGGATGAGTGAAGATCTCCAGTTCACAAAACACTCCTGGGGTTTCAGTGGAAAACAGCCAAATCCAGTACAATTGAAGTGACCGGTGACCAGTTTTGAAATTAAAAAAATAAATAAATAAAATAAAACACAACAAAACACAAAAAATGTCTCCATACTGCTTGTGTTGTGTAATCCAAGTGTCTATAAACTGCAACATTAAAATCTGACCCAAAAAGATGCCATTTACGCCATGTTTTTACCCTAAATGTCAACCGTAGCCTCTCAGACCAGAGCCACATGTACACCTGAAACATAAGTCGGGCCTTTCTCAATCTGGAAAGGATTTTGTACACTACACTACAAGGTTTCTGTTGCTCTCGCTCTGTAGTCCATGGCTGCAGCAACAAAATGATGTTCCTCCTCTATGTCGAAGGCCTTGTACATTTTCTTCTTTGTTGAAAGTTTGTGAAGTCAACTGTATGCGTAACAAGTCACTATTTCTGAGCAGATCTCTCTCTGTTGTCTGAGTCACTTCCAGGTAGCATGTAAACAGACATGTGAAGGTATTGCGAGATCTCATATATCTTGTGTCGTGCAGCTTAGGCGAGAGCTTATGTACCCACTTCAGGCGTGTGCATGTAGCTCTGTTGTGAGAGGTTACAGCTGAGATTTAGGCTAAAAACATTGTGTAAAGGGTGTCTTTTTGGGTCAAATTTTAATGTTGCATCTTACGGACACTTGGATTACACCACACAAAGCAGTATGGAGACATCTTGTGGTTTTTGTTCTTTTTTTTTACATTTTAAAATGTTCACTTCAATTGTACTGGATTTGGCTGCAAGGCTGTTTTCTGCTGAAACCCGGGAGTGTTTTGCGAACTGGAGATCCTCACCCATCCTCACATCAGCACAGGGGTGAGTAGATATTGAGTGAATTTTCATTTTTGGCTGAACTATTGCTTTTTAATAGAGTATGTGCTTATAGAACTGTCCAGAGCAAAGATGAACTATTATAGCCAAAACAATCTTGAGAAGTGGATGGAAGCACTGAGCTCAACAAAGCATATAACAAGTTGAAGGGAGGAAGAAGAGAGATCAGAAAAATTCTTAGTATAAAAACTTGTATCAGTGGCGTACAGTGAGGATTAGATCTGGGACTTCAGCCAAAACTTTGCTAGACACACCAAAAAAAAAGGATTTTGGTGGAATAAAAGGCAGGCAGCAGTTACCTTGATAGCTGTATTAAAATTTGTATTAAACAGTAGATGACTACCATTTACTCTGTTACTATTGTTTGGTTAAGTTATAATGAAGTTTGTGTTTGATATTAATAGCTGTAATAATCAATAAGGATCATTGATCTCCAGTTATATTATTTCTGTCTACCAACACAGCTCTGTCTGCTGTGCTGTGCTGTTGGAAGAAGTTTTAATAAAGAAGATTCAAGTGTCTGAAAATTGATTTCTAAAAGACTCGGAGATGAGGGCAATTTCAGTAAAATGTGTCAAATATATCCCTACCTGGGAAGCTGGGGGAAATAGGCTATTTCCAAGTAAGTAGAAAAATGAAAAAATATCTTCTCCAAACAAATCCAAATTTCCAGAGCTGTCTTATTTACACACAGGGTCATTTTGGTGAGCAAGGTAGTTGCAGCATTATTCAAGTAGTGTCCAAAATCCTCTATGAAGACAGTCTACTTTATGCAGCTTGTGTGCCCAGCATTTTTTATCACTCTTTAAAAAAATGCTGCTTACACAACAATTTCTTGTTTGTTAAAAGTGCATTCATCCATATTAGTCAATTATCACAAAGAATCATCACCAACACGTTTTAACCTTCTTTTAACCATTTGTTCTGATTTTCTAGATGGCAAATTCAGATCTCACTCTCAACATCATCAACCGAGGTTCCAGCAACAGCAGGCAGCTGTTCAGTCTTCAGTGAAAAGGCTGATAAATTCACTGTACAGTACCTACCCAGCACCAAACAGCAGAAAATCTGGTGCAGACCTGAACAGAAATAAAGTGAATATTGATCTTTGTCAGGTGGTCACAAATCTGAATTCAAATGAATGCCTAAGTTTCTCTGTAAATGGGCAACTGTTTGTTCATGTTCACCACTTACAGCTTCACTTACAATTTTAAAGTGGTGATAGGCCAATGTTCTGTTAAAGCTGTAAAGCCTGTTTTCCTTTCCCCTAAAGTGGTCAAAAAATCAATAATTCAATAACATAACAACATCTAAAGAGATCACTTGTGACAGAGCTTCGTCAGAAGTTTCCCCCTGCTTGCAGTCATTGCACTCATTCAGCATAAATATCTCTGTTAATATTCAATTAAAAGTTCTCACTTTTTTTGAGATATTGGCTTTATATTTAATAGTTCCTGCAACTGCCAATTCACCTGTCTTTGATTTCAGAGCCAACAGTAGACATCATCCATCTAACTGGAGACAGCAATGGGCATGTGCAGTTTGGTCAAGACGCATACAGTCTACCAAAAGATCAGGCATATCCCCAATCACTTCAACTTCCTGTCAAGCAGAGTCCATTGTGAGACCAGACAGAGCTGGGCAGTGAATGATGGCACAGAGATCTGGTCACACCATTCTGCACCTTCAGCACTGGATGTTCCATGAACAGACACTTTACCCACAACATTCTAGTTTGACTTTTTTTTGGGGTGGGGGGGTGGGGGGGGCATTTAGCCTTTATTGGACAAGACACCTGTTGCCATTCACAGTAGGTATTTTTAAGGACTTGTCCCACAATGATACCATTCAGAAATAACACTGAAAGTACTTTCTGATGGCCCTCTGCTTCAGATTGGTATTTGTAAAGTGTTATATCATGACAGAATTTAAGGACAGGCCTTCACACTAAATGCTGAAATGATTTGGGCCTTTCTGTGTGGAGTTTGCATGTTCTCCCCGTGTCTGCGTGGGTTCTCTCCTTGTTCTTCGGCTTCCTCCCGCAGTCCAAAGACATGCATGCTAGGTTAATTGGTGAGTCTAAATTTTCTGTAGGTGTGAGTGTGTCTGTCTCTATGTTGTCTATGGTGTACCCCACCTCTCACCCAATGTCAGCTGGGATAGGCTCCAGCCCCCGCGACCCGATCCAGAATAAGCGGTTACAGAAAATGAATGAATAATCATATCATATGAAATGTCAGACATTTGAGAAAATACTCATCAGATCATATCTGTTTATATTTGTTGTATGTGGATGTAGCATGGATGAAGTCTCATTTTGTTGCCAAACCCTGTTTTGATGAATGATAAAAAAAATTGACATTGATAGCTTTTTGGTAATTTTCTTATGAGATCGCGCCGAAAATAATTAAAATGCAATTTTTGTCATGACAAAGAGACAGAAAAGGCAGGGGAAGACAAATTTCTTCTTGGGACAAGAAACCCAAGTAGGAACTATGAAGTCCTACTTTTGAATCTGAAAATCCTTAATATTAAACTTCTTTACTTCTTTTCTTTTTTTTTCATAGAGATACTGTTTTCTCTTTTTATTTAAGTAAATTTGCGTATTTTAAAATACTGAGCAGGGTCTTTAGACTGACAGTATTTGTTGTTTGATCTTCTAGCTGCCTTGTGTTATATTCATAAATTGTAGCGTTCCCATTTCCGGGGCCCTCTGAATGTAGCATACCGGGTTGACGACAACAGGCAGTAATTAAATCAGGGGACTGACCGACCGACCAGAAACTCGAGGTGGAAAACTCCGCACAATAAAGTGAAGTAAGTTTAAAATTAGTTAAATGATAAATAAGTCTTTGTGCTGGTGATTGGTATATTGTTAGCTAGCTAACATTAATGTAGAGTCATGTCAGCTAGTAACAGTTTGCTATTTGAAGAGAAATTATTTTGACAGTTCAAGGGCAACTGTGGCATTTTAGGCTGGATGGTAGCTAACGTTAGCTAATTTAACCATAACACTAACCCTGCTTAGTAGTTCTCATTATAAGTTGTGCTGAGGATCAACGCTACGTTCCTCTTTTCACACATTATTTCACCCTGTTTGTCAGTGAATCTCAAAGTCAAAGTCTCAAAGTTGAGGCGCAGGGAGGGTAAGTGTCCGTGATACCCAGTGAACACCCAGAAATTATGGACAAGGGCATGCCTGATATTAGTGTATGTGGATCCGAAGTGAAGAAAGTGAGGGGACGGAGGTACCGGTGTTACAATTCTCAATTCGAGTAAGGGAGTAATAATGTTGATTTAATGACTCCCTGGATGAAAATGCGTTTTGCAAGAGACTCGGGCTGGTATCAGAACATCCTTGTTTCCTTCTCTTCCTCGTCATGCTACCACTGCTTGCGCTGGTGCCGCACCTGCTTTTAATTTCTGATTAGTTAATTGCATGATTGGCTTAAAAAAGTTAAAAGTTAAAGTACTTATCTCATCTTATATAAATTATGCGCAATGCTGCACAAATATTTTTATTCCTTTGTGAAGGCATAAAAAACAATAACATAACATTGTTCACTTTTATTTCATTTATTATTGTGCAGGAACAAATTGAAAATGAAGTAATAAAATCAGTTCAAATTAAACAGCCCTGACTCACTTAACTCTGCTTTACAGTTAATTCCTGTTCTGTATCACATAAAAGACAAGCTCACATGACAAAACAGAACCAACAAAAAAGACATTCAAATTACTATACTATACTTTACTTTTCTGTATTAATTCAAAAAATTTCATGACGTGATCACAAAGTAAGGATGGGTTTGTCCTTTGCCAGAACTCGTTACATTCGTGCCAAATGTGTCAGTGGGACTAAAGCATCAAGTTATTTCTCTGTGGTTTTTGAATGTTTTTTTTTTTTGTTTAATTCCAGAGGAATTACTCACCCTATATTATGTTTTTGCCACACAATGTTTTGTGTCACCATGTTTTTGACTATAACACTCACTGTGCATACTTATGTTCCAGGAATTTGCTGCTGCGTGTAAAATACAGAGTGGCAAGTGTGTTATCACCATTAAGGTAAGCTGCTTCCATGTGATGTAGCTTAAGTATGAGTATAAAAATATTGGTTCTTTCTTTGTCAGAACAGGCTATTGGCAACATATACTCAGGCCTAGAATGAGGTCATTTTTAGGAGAAGTCACTTTGGACTATGATGAATTCAAATTTATTGGGGCTTTCTGGCCACATTGTAGGGCACAAAAGTGCACAAACAGTAGGTGGTAATTACACTGTATATAGATGAAACAGTTTTAGCTGATAATTAGCTAGATGAGCTACTGTAAATAACCAACACAAACACCCATTATTAGACTGTAAACCATTAATCAAACCAATGAATAAATGCAGTCAATCAGACAATTTAAAAGCTAATTTTATGTTTCACTAGTATAAAAGTGACAGGTAAACACACACAAAGGGCAACCATTTATTGCATACTGCAGTTAGAAACTGACAATAATTAGCTGATAATTAACCTGATCAGCCACAAAGTAATTGATACACAAATTATTAAACCATTAACCAACCAACATGATTAGACCAACTGTATGATTAGAATTGTGTCGATTGCAGTGTCCATGGCCAATTCCACTCTATTTAAAGTCTGACCTTTGCAACATCTCAGTGAAAGCCATGTATCTCTCCTCTGAATATCTGGAGCGGTACTCACAAACATTCTAAAAAATGAAAAAAAAAGGAGGAGGGACAGAAATTTTTATCTTGGTGAGGAGGTGTGGTTGACGCTGTTGCTGGGTATGACTTATTCTTTTAAAAGGTGTGATTGGTTGATCCAAAAAATAGGACAGATAGAATTTAGTCTCTATTAGGGCTGAACAATTAATCAAAATTTTGTCACAATTTCAATATGTTCTGCTGCAATTTTCAAATCACAGGATGCACAACATTTTTTAAAGGCAAAATTAAGGTCAAAATACCATTTTAAATAAATATTGTGGTGCTGCAGAGGTGTACTGGCCAACACATCATTCTCTAGTTTAGTGCAGATCCCTGAAAATAACACACCATAATCATTTTAATGTGTTTTTCAACTGAGAATAATGTAAAAAATATCCTTTCCTCCAATATTACAAATCCTATTGCAATAGCAAAATCAATCAAAATAATTGCAACTAGATATTTCTTAAAATTTGTTCAGCCCTAGCCCCTATTAAGACATGGTGTAATTATGAACACTATTTAACCCTCAATAACACCCATGGACATTTTTGTCCTTTTGGATTTTAATTTTTCCATCATTTTGGCTGTGTTAATGCATATTGCATACACTTTGGTCATGTTGTGTATTTTTGTGTTAATTTAGACACTTAAACTTCATATGCTATGATATCTCTAAAATAAACTGTGTAATGAAAATGCTCCCCAATTTACATCCAGAAGATATTTTTGTCCCCTTGACTAGTGGCAAAACTGCGATTTTTGATCCCATTGTCATTGGAGCATAAAAGCATGTTTGGGTTTTTTTTTGGCTCTCATCCTGCAGTCTTCAAAGTTGTTTTTGTATGTCTGCTGTAAACTATACTTGATGTGAATGTGGACTTAGAGAAATTAAATGTGAGCTTTGAGCTTTACTTGTAGTAAAGTTCAAAGTCCCTCAATAATCCACAGTCAAACATTCACTCATTCATCTCATTCATGTAAACAGACAGCTGCATGAAGGACACAGGTGCAAGAAAAACAGAAAAACACAAAGTCTGAGAGTCCATGAGTTTACACACACACAAAGTCTCTGGCTGGTTCTGGTCGATCGGTGCATCCCTAATATGTGCTGTACTTATTAAGGAATGCACAAGGGTTAAGATAATATCTTTTGAATAAATTGTAAGCCATACTGTAAAAGTAGCTTACAAAATATAGCAGTAGCTATTAGGGATGGGCATCAAGACCCGGTTTTACTTTAGAACCAGTTCAAAAATTACGATTACTCCAGAATCATTAAGAATTGAGATTTCCAATTCCACTATTGATTCCCATGTGCAAATTAAATGCGTCTGAAGTCACAGACTCAAACTTTTCCCGACTTGGTTTTTGTTTTCTCTGCACCTGGGTCCTTGATACACATGTATGCATTACACGGAGTGCACGTGTGATTGATGTTATCGAGTGGCTTTGAACTTACCTACATCAGCATTAAGCTCACATTGTATTTCTGTGGTTCACATCCACATGAAGCAGAGTGAATGCAAACATGCAATGAGGACCACTAACTCATATAGTTTTACCCCTACAAAGATGCACACATGTACACACACTCACGCACACACACCACATAGTGGGTGGGGGAGTTACCCATCACCTGTTCAGGCCCAGATTCTTTAACTTGCTGATGAGCCTGAAGGGCCCTATGGTGTTACACCCTGAACTGTAGTCCACAAACAGCACTCTCACATATGTAATATGATAATTTTCTTTTTTTTCAATAACAGGACAAGCTGTGGCATGTAGCAAGAACAAAGCACAGAAGAGGGGGCTATGCACCAGGGGCTATGCAGTAAGGACTTTAGTGTTGCATATGGGGCATGTGCACTACCAGGTAAGCAACTCGAGAGCCCCAAGATAAGGGATGGGCCTTGACACCCTGTTAACCCACTTAAGAACCAATTCCAAAAGTACAATTCCATCAATGGCTTTACACATATGCGTGTATTTTTGGCCCAAACCTACTGCTACATAGCCTTTCTCTACAATGTTGAACACAAATTGAAGCATTGCCATTACTTCTTAAGCGAATATAAAGAAATGGTAAAATAAAGCAGTGACCTAAAAGTATAAACAGCATCACAGGTGAGAAACTAAACTTGAATCCACAGTCATTCATTTAGAGGTTAGAAAGTATTGAGAGCCTAAGGTGATAGTTTACCCACAAATTAAATTTCTCCTGATATCTACTCATCCCTGTGCTGATGTGAGGATGGGTGAAGATCTCCAGTTCACAAAACACTCCTGGAGCTTCAGTGGAAAACAGTTTTGCGGCCAAACTTAGTGCAGTTGTAGTGAATGGTGACCAGTTTTAAAATGTAGAAAAAGAACACAAAAAACCCCACAAAATGTCTCCATACTCTTTGTGTGGTGTAACCCAAGTGTCCGTAAGCTGCAACCTTAAAATTTGACCCAAAAAGACGCCATATTTTTAGACTAAATGTCAACTGTAACCTCTCAGACCGGAGTTGCTTGCACATGCCTAAAGTGGGTACACAAGCTCTTGCCCAAGCGGCGCAACATGAGATATACAAGGTCTTGCGATACTTTCATACCTGTGTTTACATGCTACCTGGAAGCAACTCAGACAGAGCGAGATCTTCTCAGAAATAGTTACTTGTTATGCGTACAGTTGACTTTGCAAACTCTCAACCAAGAAGAAAATGTCCAAGGACTGATATAGAAGAGGAACATCATTTCTTTGCTGCAGCTACACCACTTGGGCAAGAGCTTGTGTACCTGCTTCAGGTGTGTGCACAGTTCCGGGCTGAGAGTACGGTGGCCGACAAGTGCAAACGCGCTGCATATACAGACAGGCGCTACAAATACAGAAACGCGCTGCATATAAGAAAACAGATGCAAAAGGAAATCGCTGCAAATACAGAAACGCGCTGCATAAACAGAAACGTGCTGCAAATACAGAAACGCGCTGCATATAGGAAAACAGATGCAAAAGGAAATCGCTGCAAATACAGAAACGCGCTGCATAAACAGAAACGTGCTGCAAATACAGAAACGCGCTGCATAAACAGAAACGTGCTGCAAATACAGAAACGCGCTGCATATAGGAAAACAGATGCAAAACGAAAACGCCGCAAATACAGAAACGCGCTGCAAATGAGAAAACAAATGCAAAACGAAAACGCCGCATATACAGTCACACAACGGAAGTGCTCCAGGCCTCTAGGGGCAGTGCTGAGCTTTCCCCCGAGAGACAGACAACGGACGAATCAACCTGCGGAGGAGAGGAATAGGCCTACGTGAAAATATTATGGCACATATTACTAGATAAAATCCTTACTGTCTGTTATGTATTATGCACTCCCTGTACTTTACTGTTGTTTTATGTATGAGTGTTGTCATGTTGCTTATATAATGTCATGTTTCCTTGTATGTCTTCAACATGACAATAAAGTTTGTTTAAAAAAAAAAATAAAATAAAATAAAAAAAAATCCCGAAAGGGGAAACGTAATTATGAAGAATAAACATCCCGTAACTGTTTTTTAAACTAAAAAAAAATGTGAGAAGTAGAAGGTTATTGGTGAGAGGAAAATTGGAGGTGGGAGAGGCTACATGAAAAAGTACGTATTCTTTTTTCTTTTTCTTTCTTTCTTTCTTTTTTCCACGTGGCCCTCATCTTTTACTGTATTAAGAAAGTGCAGCTGATTTACATTTTTACATTTTTACATTTTTGTTTGTTTGTCGGATTTACATTTTCTGATTTTTTGCCTCTCCCGCCTCCAATTTTCCTCTCACCAATAACTTTCTACTTCTCACGTAGGCCTATTCCTCTCCTCCGCAGGTTGATTCGTCCGTTGTCTGTCTCTCTGGGGAAAGCTCAGCACTGTCCCTAGAGGCCTGGAGCACTTCCGTTGTGTGACTGTATATGCGGCGTTTTCGTTTTGCATTTGTTTTCTCATTTGCAGCGCGTTTCTGTATATGCGGCGTTTTCTTTTTGCATTTGTTTTCTCATTTGCAGCGCGTTTCTGTATTTGCAGCGTTTTCGTTTTGCATCTGTTTTCCTATATGCAGCGCGTTTCTGTATTTGCAGCACGTTTCTGTTTATGCAGCGCGTTTCTGTATTTGCAGCGATTTCCTTTTGCATCTGTTTTCCTATATGCAGCGCGTTTCTGTATTTGCAGCACGTTTCTGTTTATGCAGCGCGTTTCTGTATTTGCAGCGATTTCCTTTTGCATCTGTTTTCTTATATGCAGCGCGTTTCTGTATTTGTAGCGCCTGTCTGTATATGCAGCGCGTTTGCACTTGTCGGCCACCGTATGAGAGGCTACAGATGACATTTAGGCTAAAAAGATGGTGTAAATGGCATGAGTGAAATTTCATTTTTGGGTGAACTATCACTTTAACACACACACTTCTTCAGACCACTGTCTCTGCTCTCCTGCACAGACAGGAGCTCAGTCTGACAACACACGCTAGCTTGAGGGCAAAGATGGGGGGTCAGAGATGCTGAGGTCGAGATATATTCCAAGCACAGTGTCTTGGACGAGAGTGATGCAGCGTGGCCCGGTGTGTTTTAGCCTTTAGTGATAATGGCCATAGAATGGTCAGTAAATTTCATAGAATGTTGTCTCCATCTAGATATGGTGTAATTACAAGTGAGTATTAAAGGACAACTTTTCCAGTATTCCAGTATTGAGGGAGGCAGATACAGCTGGCAGCTGCAAAATAAGTACAACAGTATACATTGGACAAATGCAAAGTTGCATTGAAAGTGCTTTTTTTCACCACAGACCTGCTCAGATCGCCAGTTTTATCTCTGTCAACAGCATGCGAAGCGTCTGTCTTACCCTTCACTTGCTCCGGTCTGTGTGTAACAAAATCTCACGGGATCTTTGCTTGTTACTGGAAAAAAACAGAGGAGCCATGACTTGTAAAAGTCAGTTGGTTGTCCCATAGTACAGGTGAGAGTTTACTAGGCCGATTGAAGTGTCATGGCTAAATATTATTATATTATTATATTATTATACCTTTGATTTCAGTGGCTGCCAGTACTTACTTGAGCCCGAGTATACGGATGAGGAGTTTGAGTTCCTACAAAGAAAGAGCGGATGAGGATAGAGAGAGAGGGGCAACGGGCAGACGAGGATGAAGCAGCTGTTGCATGTCTGTGAATCTGTGAAGACTGGTTGTGCTCCTGTGAATGCTGTACTCTATGCCCACAGAGGAAGAATGTCTGTGTTGTAACAAGTGGGACCTGTTGCCCAGTATTTATGGTCTTGATGTGTCCAGGGATGATAGAGAAATTAGTCAACGCTGTGTAACCACTGTGGTGGGAAAATTATTCACCAAACTGGTCACTGTTGTTCCTCTTAGTTATTTCTGATGTTCTGTCAGGCACTAACTGGTTACTCGTCCTTGAACACACAGTTCTCTCTTTGGAAGAACAACTTCTGATAACACAATCACATCCCGACTCTCCCGATAAGCACTTCAGGTCCATCCTGACCCAACCTCCTTCATCTCCTAACCCTGTAAAACAGATTTACATTCTTGACTCATTATCAGTTCCTTTTTCACTTTGAGTGTGACTGTGTACTGATCCTTTGCAAAGCTTGATTAAAACACCAGAAAGACAATCTTGGTCATTGGTGTCTGTCTTAATTTTCAGATTTTCCACCACACCACCTTACAGGATTTCCGCCCTCTGACCAGCAGGGCAGTGCTGGATACCTTCTTTCATGTGCCCAAAATAAATTGGAGGCAACCAAAACCACATCGACCAAATGGTCAACTATCCATTGAGTAAGTATAAATAATATGTCTTCATGCATGTAATATCTGTACCTAGAATTATTTGACAGATGCGCCTTTTCTGTTGCATGCATTAGTTTGCCCTCAGACATTTCTAAATCATCTTAACCCTTTCCTTTCGTCCAGCCAGTACAGACTTGCAGCCTATCATGTGGTGCTGGAGTGGGCTGTCAGAGGAGAATGTCTTGTTTATGGTAACAGAAGAGTGCTGCCAAGCTGGATCATCACTGCTATCAGAAGCAAGTACCCATTACCCACTGGCACTTACAGCAGGTTCAAGGAGGCACATGTTCAGAACACATCTACCGATGAATGACTTTTCAATAATTGTACTCTTGACTGCACTGCTTTGCAGTCTACAAACCGTTCCAGTCTTTAGAGACACTAGCAGAGCCTGCATAAATCTTGCACACTGTAAGTATTTACAGTACAAAATCATCCACTCCATATATGCAGGGGCGGACAGTAAGAAAGTACATTTACTTGAGTACTGTACTTTATTTGAGTATTTGTTTTTCTGGAAACAAATATCGTACTCTTGTACGATTGTACCACATTTCTAGAAAGGTTGTCATTACTTTGAAGTCAGCTGTTGTTGTTTCTTCTTTTCTAAAATGCAACTGGCCCCATGCTGTGTTCCTCACAGAAGGAAACCAAGTACAGTACCCACTCTTAACTGGGATTGATGCAAAAGCAGAAATGCGTCATCCAGGCACTCTGTAACAAGCCCAAGCAAGCACTCCCTCTTTCATTCCAACAAAACTCAGTAATAATGACGGCAGGAGAAAGACAAAATTAAATCTCAAGATGTTGTTAGAATTAGAAAAAGAGAAATAATTTCAGGTAGGCTTTTAATGTTGGATTGTTTTTATTTGGGTGAAAAATACCACACAATTATACTGCCCCTGAAGCCAGAAAGAAATCTCAGTTATATAACAGACTTGGAGAACTTCCTTGGCTTCAATCTGATTTTATGCTGTGATTTTAACAGTTACATCAGAAAAAATGACAGTAGCTGTCCTTTTTGTTTTTGATTGCATTTCTATGCTGAAGTTTTTATAGTGTTTCATCATGGTTCTACAAGTAAGTCAGAGCACCATTGTGGTGGTTTCAGAGAGTTTCAAGGTTCAAACAATAAGCAGTGTATATAGAAATGAACTTTGTAATGTGTACTTTTGGATACTTAAGGTTTTTTTATCATTCATTTTTTATTGGAACAATAACAAATAGGCTAAAAGCCAGTCCAGCAAATTGCCATTTTACATTTTAGGTTTATGTACCCCCAGCCCTCAACCTCTTTCCCTATCCCTTCTTGCCCCCTACCCCAGCTCCCCTCTAGCAACCAACAGGATAGATCAGAGCAGTCCTATTTAGACAGAAAGTCTTTCAAGTCAGATATCAGATCCATCCACATTAAAATTGTGTTTGGTCCTGCATCAATAATCCTTGCTGATGGTAGTTCAGGTAAGGAATGTCCAAAAAGCTCCAGAGCCAATTAATATTTGAGATATTGTGAGGAAGTTTCCAGCACTGGACTACAATCTTCTTGGCTGCAGTTAGGCCCGCCAGCCAGATTTTGCGTGCTTTAGCCGTGAGGGAGAGACAGGAATCGTCATTTAGAAGATGTACAGCAGGATGTACAGCATTGGTAATACCACCCCAATTAGTCCTGCCAGTGTATTAACAACTTTTGCCCAGAAATCTAGAATCCCTGCACATTTTCATACAACATGAATAAAGGAGCCAACAGTTCTGTGGGAACAGAAAGAACAGTATGGGTCAGGGGCTAGTCCTATTTGATGCCTAATTCTCGGTTTAAAGGGGAACTATTATGCTTTTCCTCTTTTTTGACCTATAAATGTTGTCACAATGTCGGATACTCATGTTAAACGATTCCAAAGCGTCAGATAATGAGGTTCATGCATTTGGAAGTGAGCCCTGCAAGCTGTTTTGGATGGCTCTGCACGCTGTGTTTTACTGTCTTTTTTAACGATCTAGTAACATTGATGTTAATGCATGCCAGACTTACTTATATGGTCATACCCCGGCATATGCTCTAGGCCTGCCCGCTCCCCCGCTCTGCTTCGGAAGTTACATCGCTGTGCGCTGCTCTGCTGTCTACAACGATTTCACAGTGTTAGCACGTTGAGCAATGGCTCCTAGAAAATGTTTGTTCGGGTGTGAGGGAAAATTACCTTTGTTTAGCTTTCCTAAAGAGGCAAGCACCAGGCAGAAGTGAATAGAGTTGTTTTTTCCCGGCCAGCAAAAGAAAAATACCTCCGTGTTTTTTCTCTGTCTACAGTATGTCACAGGGGACTGTTTTGTCAACATGGGCCAGTATGAAGCTGGATTAGCCGGTAGCCGGGCTCGGCAGCGCTCGCCAGCCCTTCGGAAGTCCTCGGGAGTGCGACAAATCACAGTGGAGTGGGCTCGGCGGGAGGCGTACATGGAGCAGGGCCGGGGGGGTGGAGTATATAATAGGTCCCCTTTAAGGTATGCTCTACGACAAAATTTCAAATGTATATATACTGATGGTTTGGGTTTTAGGAGGCATCAGGAACGTTATTCCAAATTACAACCCATTTCAGTTTTTGTTCCACCTCAGCTATGTCTCTCCCCCAAGCCAAGTAAGATTAATTTGTCATATATATAAGCCACTATTCATCTGGAGCACACTGTATCCAACTTACAATAGGATGTTCTTGTAAGGCTGATTCCCACTGAACTTTATAGGCTTTACAAACTGACCCTAAAAGAGAATGTTTGTCAATATTGTATGGAATTTAAGGATTGTGCTTGCCCCATTAATATCTTGTTGTAATACCTTTATCTTCCCAGGCTTTGTTAGTAAAAGGTTTCCCCCTAGATAAAAGGTGACCATTATTCCATAGTGGGGATGATTTACACCAAACACTTTTAACTTTGAGGAATTTTTCTGCCACTTTAAAGACTTGTAGCATATGAGTTAAAATCGGATGTATTCTCTTCTTGGGCTGGCAGTAGTGATCTTGGGAAAAGTGTACACTGCAGACCCGATGGTCTGCAAGATGCAGTGTCTGGACAGGAATGTTAGCATCAATTTGTAGCACAATTAGCCACAACTTCAGCATCTTTTTTTTTTTTTTTTTTTTTCTTTTGTAATCGATATAGTGAAACTCTCAACTGCACTCAGGGACAACCAACTCCACTCTGACCGGCTCTCAGTCATGGTTCCTTTGTTTTCTTCTGGCAACACACTAAGATCCCATGAGATTTTGTCACACACAGCCTGGAGCAAGTGAAGGTTAAGAGATGTGCTTTGCATGCTATTAACAGAGTTAACAGAGTTTACACTGGTGATCTGAGCTGGTCTGTGGTGAAAAAAAAGCACTTTCAATGCATGAAGTTTTACAGGAGGCATTTGCCCCCATATATATTGTTGCAACTTGTTTCGCGACTGCTGGCTGCATCTGCATCCCTCAATACTGGACCAATTTCAAAATGAGTTGTCCCCATCAATCATGCACACACATACACATGGGGAAATTGGACCCAGGTTGAAAAATACTGAAGTTATCCTTTAAGAACTGAATACTTTGTAAGCCTAATTGTACTTCCTGTGTCCATGAATGCCATTTTGTGAGCCTGGCAGATGTGGGCATCCAGTGGAAATGAAATCAACTGTATCACCATGTAAGACTGTGAAAGTACTGTAATTGTGTTATCACTCTGCTGATGGAAAGTTGACCAAAGTCTCCCTGTTATGATCACTTTCATTTCTGGCATTGTTGTTATGGAAGATTTATCAGCCTTGTCTAGTTTTATTTTATCTTGTAAAGTACTTGGTAACATTAAAAAAAGTGGTACATAAAAAAAAGTTGATCATTATTATTGTTACATGAGCACATCTCTCATGAGATCGACCACAAATGTTATCCCCGCACAGTCCAATCCATAGTGTTTTACTAACTCACTGTCTCTCATCAATTCTTTGTCATGTTCTCCTCTGCTTAAGAAACACTTAAGCCTCCTCCCTACTCTGACTGGAATCAAACCAGGGCCGCTGCAGTAAGGATGCAGTTTTTGCATATGGAACATGCGTAATTACAGTTGAGCTAATGAGGAATCCGAACATAATTTAAAATATATCTCCTAACAGTGAGATAAGCTGGTAAAAAGCACTTCATTTTCCACTCAGGGGTTAGAAGCTAGTTTCCACATTACAGACATTAAAAATCATGTCTTATGTATTGAATAACATTACAGCTTGATTTTTTTTGGCTTCAATAACAGGGCAGACTGAAGAATGTCATAGGACAGGTGGCAGAGAGAGAACAGATGACATGCAGCACATGTCCAAGGGCTGGAATGAAACACTCTGCACAAGGAGTCCGCCTTTGCAAATAAGGCATGTGTTCTACCAGGTGAGCGACTGGATCTTGATCTTGAAGAGGGGTCTATGTATCATTCCTCCCAAACTGTATTTAACTTTGATAATTAGGATAAACAAATATACAATATATCATTATATATCGATATATCAAACAAACAAACAAACAAAGAAACAAACAAAAAATAATAACAATGAAAAATCCACTTGCTTTTTTGGTCCATGTCCTCAAATCAGCAATTGGAATAGAAGTTAAACCAAAACCAGAAATGACTTTATTGTCACTTCAGGCATTGCTTATTCTGTCCCATTTCATTATAGCTAAAGGCACTGCTAAGATTTAACATATATTATTTGTTGGAATTATGAATAAAACTATAGGCTAGATATTTATTTAGATATTCTTTTTTAATTAATGAGTCTAAAAACTTTTCACCAATCCACTTGTGCCACAGACCCCTGTTTGAGAACCACTGCCCCAGAATATCTATACGAATTAAAAAAAAATCCATTCCTATAAAACTTTGTAGGTGGCAGGAAATGGTAGCTGTATCTGTCTGACCCTTGAATAAAGAATTCTTATTTTTTTTCCTTTACATGGTTGGTATTCTGCAAAAAATCCAGAGTTTGCAGTGTTTTTATACATTTCTGCCCAGCCTTTCTTTTATAGCACCACAGCATAAGGTGTGTGATGTATGTAATTCCTTGAGCTCATTAAACATATACTCCCTCTTGTGGCATAAAGGGACAACAACTTCTGTCTTAAGATGTGCTGTGCCTCAGGTTATTTATATATTTACTGGGTAAAAATTACAGATTTATCTTTTAGAGAAGAAATGGACACTTCTGTTAATCCTTAAGTAGACATTTCTGTAAAATTAAAGCACATCTAGAGCAGCATTTGCTGAAAATTTCTTCACCGCTTTAAAGTTCTAATCAAATATCAAATCTGTACAATTTTTATGGGCAGTTTCTTTGAAAGTGAAACGTAAATGGTGACTTACAACCACTTACATTTTCTGGTAAATACAATTGTATTTTCTTCCACGGTTTAGACCAACATCATGTTCTAATAATCTAAAATGAAAGACACCAGATTCGACCACCACAACAGAGTTCAAGGTCACTTGCTAGACTCTTCCATTCTGGTGGAACGATTGTCAGAGTCTCTCAGTCAGACTTGACCTTTGCTTCATGGGACTTATTCGTGTTGTTCTCTCATGACTAGATCCTTGCTTGTGTGTTGTATTAGCTCTCAGATGTACGTGACTTTAGATAAAAATGTCTGCTAAATTAAATTGTAAATTGTAAGTTGTGATGAAATAAATCTTTACACAGCGAATACAGCATCATGGTCCAATAAATCCACCACAATATATATATATATATATGTATATGTATATATATATATTTCTAGTGGAGCCCCAGTATAAAGTGTTTGCAGGCCAAGATGATGTCTAAATTGAATCCATATTTTAATACTGGAGGACACTATCATAGTATAACAGTCAGTATAACAAGAAATAGAAGAATACAAGGGTGAGTACAGGAAGGCTTTTAGTGATACCGGGTGAACAGAATTTGACTCCAAAATCAACCATGACGGAGGGACCTCAGTATCCCCATATTTGACCCAGTAGTTCAAATTTCATATGTTTGTTGCCCAATAATAGTACAGGAAGTTTGGTAACACCATTCCGCCCTGAGCTTTGGGCCTCTGTAAAACTTGTCTACGTAACCTTGGAGACTTCTTATTCCAAACAAAACCGAGAATAAGACTGTCCACTTTATGTAAAAATGAAAGAGGAAGAAATATTGGAATACATTGGAATAACTATAAAAAGTGCGGGAAAACATTCATTTTAATTGCATTGACTCTGGCAGCTACAGAAAGATTTAGTAGGGAGCACCGCTCAAAATCCTGTTTAATTTGTGTGAGCAGCAAGAACTTATATATATGCAACATTCTATATACTGTCTATTTGTCTGAGCCAGGAAAATATAACTCATAGCACATAAATTAAGCACATATGAAGACAAAGAGTTGTTGTCTGTTTATGACACGTTTATGAAATATACCCTTAAGTGTGCCCTTTCTATATTTTAAACCAAAATTAAAAAAAGGTCATTTTTACATCTAAAATACTTGAAAGATTACATTCTAGTTAAAGAATCGATGAATCTGAAATAATTTATATGAAAATTCTTACTACTAGTCCAACACGCATAAACCATTATAAACCAGCATAAGCGAGTATTTTGTTTCGATATGATGTAAATATCTTTAATACATGTGTTTGTAATCTCCAAACATTTACTCTGTGTTTACCTTCATAGTTCAAAAAATAGTATTTTGTCTCTTATAATGTGTCCTGAAAACTGAAGAAACTCAGCCCTTTGCCTTTATATTTATCAAAGTTCATAGATTGCTTAGGATGGTTGGTTAGGATGTAATCTATAAAATTATTTTGGATTTAAAGATGAGCAATTTCACATTTTGGTTTATTATTTATAGGATATATTCCCTACTATGGTATGAAGGGGCAACACTCATGTCTTCATATATGCTATGCCTGAGTTTGATTCTCCTGGCTCTTATTTTGATAGAGCTTATTTAACTTCCGGGTCAACTGTCTGCCTTTCTGCTGTTTTCAAGTCAACAAGTAAGAAATAAAATTACACCAAAACTGATCCCTTTTTTTAGTATCATTATTTAGATTTTTACTCTTGTTTTTATGTCTGCTGGCAAAAAAAAAAGAAAATTAGCTCTCTTTACCCATTTTTGTTTTCTGGTTCAAAGCACTAACTTGAGGGTATACTCCCTCTTGTGGCAAAAACAGGCAATAACTCAGGGTTTCATCTGTTCAATGTGTGAGTATACCTATGAATTGCTGGCTAAAAATTACACATTTATTTTTCAGAGAGGAAACTAGTGCCCAGTGACTGTTTAGCTATCTCTGTTACATCTGAACATAAAACAATAAGTCCCTGAGTAAATGGGACAACACAACCTTCAAATACTATTTCTGTATTTGCTTTTAACTAATATCTTGCCTTTAACTTATAATATTTGTGCCTTTAGTGATGCTTTCCTTCATTGCCTAACTGACACAAGCCATATATATTATATATATTGATATATTGTTTATTTAATGTAATTTCATTGTAGTTGAAGGCAAACACAGAATTAATGTTTGAAGGTTGCAATGTCCTGTTTGCTAAAACATACATGTATTGTTTTCCATTTTGATATGACTGACAGGAAGACTTGACACAGAAGTTAAAGTAACTTTATGAAAATAAAAAATATATATCAATATAATAAATATTCATTGGATATTGTTTAAAGGCAAATACAACATTAATATTTGAAGGTTGTAATGTCCTAAAGCAGTAGTTCCCCCAAAAATGAAAATTCACTGAGTGAAGATCTCCAGTTCACAAAACACTCCCGGGGTTTCTGTGGAAAACAGTGTTGCAGCCAAATCCAGTACAATTGAAGTGAACAGTGACCAATTTTAAAATGTTAAAAGAATACACACAAAAACCCCCACAAAATGTCTCATACTGCTCATGTGGTGTAATCCAAGTGTCCGTAAGTTGCGACATTAAAATTTGACCCAAAAAGACGCCATTTACACCATGTTTTTAGCCTAAATGTCAAGTGTAGCCTCTCAGACTGTAGCTGCTTGCACAGAGATAACTGAACAGTCAGATTCCTCCTTGAAAAATAAATATGTAATTTTTAACCAGTAATTCATAGGTATACTCACACAATGTACAGATGAAACCCCAAATTGTTGCCTATTTATGCCACAAGAGGGAGTATACCCTCAAGTTAGTGCTTTTAAGCCAGCAAAGAAAAATTGGTCAAGGGAGCTAATTTTCTATTTTTACTGGCAGAAATAAAAACAAGAGAGAAATCCAAATAATTATTGTAAATTATACTGGTGTTATCTTATTTCTTACTTGTTGACTTGAAAACCGTTGAAAGGCAGACATCTGACCTGGAAGTTAAATTAGTTCTATCAAAATAAGAGCCAGGAGAATCGAGCTTATGAGCTTATGAAGAGAAGAGTGTTGCCCCTCAATAAAAATTTTCAGGTTAAGTATAATTATGATTCACTCTGGTAATTATTTTGATATTTGAGATCCTATTTCTTTCTGTTACAAATTTTATCTTTTCAGATTCGAATATTATTTTTTATAGTTTCAAATCTTTTTTTCACTTTCGGATCTTTCTGTTTCAGTTTCAGATCTTTTCTTTTCAGTTTCAGAATTTGGTATGTACTCCTTACAGCAGTGGTTCCCAACCTTGGGTCAGGACCTCAAAATGGGTTTGACAGATACTTAAATAAATAATTGCTAAATTAAAATTAAATGAATCTTTATAATGTTAAAAACACAACCTCAGCCGCTCAATTAAATATGGTGGGTTAAGAGAGAGCATTATAATATATGTTTTAACCATATATTGCCGATATTTGATCACGAGCCAAAGAAGCCTGGGAACCACTGCTGTAAGGAGTACGATTCACAAACACTAGCTGATAGCATCAGGCCTAGGGGTGTGAATCTCACTGACTGAGACAATTCGATACGTATCTCAATACATGTTCAACAATACGATATATTTTATAAATCTTTAAGCGGCCAACGATTCGGTTCGAAACGATTCAATTCTGATACAATACGATACAATACGATACGACGCAATACAAGACAATGCAATGTGTCAGTCTTTACATTTTGATTCAATTAATGCTATGTTTGTAGAGTGCTGTTAGTTGCCAAAAAATCCTGATAGTTTTACTAAATATAGTAACAGTAGAGACAGAGAGGGAGACTTTACAGTGATGTTTATATCTTATTATGAGTCTCATGTGTAAATGAGATAAATGAGAAACATTTTTCACTTTTATTTCATTTATTATTTGCAGGAAAAGATTAGAAATAATGTAATAAAATCAGTTAGAATTAAACAGCTCTGACTCACTTAAAACTGGTTTACAGCTAATTCCTGTTCTGCATCACATAAAAGACAAAATCATATAACAAAACGGAGCAAACAAAAGATCCACTACCCCAGAAATTACTACGTACTTTGTTGTATCAATTCAAAGATTTCATGAGATGATCACAAAGTAACGATGGGATTGTCCTTTGCCAGTGGTTATTTCTCTGTGTTTTTTGAATGTGTTTTTTTTTTTTTTTATTCCAGAGGAATTATACAATTGCTTGTCCTATATTATGTTTTTGGCATGCAGTGTTTTGTGTCACCATGTTTTTCACTTTAACACTCAGTGTGTATACTGGTGTTACAAGACTTTGCTGCTGGGTGTAAAATACAGAGTGGCAAGTGCGTTATCACTATTAAGGTAAGCTGCTTCCATGTGGTATAGCGTAATAGGAGTATGACTATAAAAGTATTGGTTCTTTCTTTGTCAGACCTGGGCCCCGTTTCCCAGAGCCTTCGTAGCGCTACGTGCATCGTAAGTTGTATTTCAAGGTCTCCCTTAAGGTTGTCCCAACTCTGGGAAACAGCCCGTAACCTTAAACCATTAATCAAACCACTAAATAAATGCAGTCAATCAGACAACGTAAAAACTCATTTTATATTTCACTATTATAAAAATATCGGGTTTTTATTGTGTTGTGTACTTTCAGTAGTGAGTGACAGGTAAACACACACAAAGGGCAACCATTTATTGCATACTGCAGTTAGAAACTGACAATAATTAGCTGATAATTAACCTGATCAGCCACAAAGTAATTGATACACAAATTATTAAACCATTAACCAACCAACATTATTAGACCAACTGTATGATTAGAATTGTATAGATTGCAGTGTCCATGGCCAATTCCATTCTATTTAAAGTCTGACCTTTGCTAATTCAAATTTTCTTTCTTTGTAAGACCTGTAATCGGCAGTATACAAAAACATTTTTGGAAAATTGAATTGTACATTCATAATAAATCACTGGCAATGAAATCTTTTACATTTTCTTCAAAAGTGCTCCGGGTCACTCTTAGCCTCAGTCTTATCAAGTTTATATACCAGAGGAACCGCAATCTCTTGTGATGGTAGGCAGATGTAAACAAAACAGAGGCTGACTTCATGCAACAGTTTGCTGTAGTAATGCTTAGCAGTAGACTTGCACCGATAAATCGGCAGTGCTCGGAACCGGGCCGGTTTTCACGTGATTGGCTATGACCTGCGACTGGCCGGTCAATCTAAAATTCGCCGGTCTAAAGCGCCGGTCAATTTCCCACCGCGCCGCGGCAGCAAAAAAAAAAAAAAAACACACACTAAGCATTTGCATTGCTTCTTCTTTCCGGCTATATGCTAACGCGTTGCAAAGTGTTTAGCAGTCCATGCACCCCCACACCCCCACAATGCCTCGTGGGATACGTCAGCCCTTACATCAGCCTGCCCAGGTCAATAACATCAGCAGCGCACAAACACGCACATGTGCAACTCACGGCTTTAGTGACCTACACCATGTCAGCCGTATGGAATTTTTTTAAAGTGTGTGAGGAGGATAACAAGTTTGCAGTATGCAACACCTGCAAGGCTAAAATAGGGCGTGGAGGAACAACACCGAAAACGTTTGGTACGACTAATCTCATCCGACACCTAAAACAACACCACCTTGCAGAGTCTGCTAAGTTTGAGGAGGCTAGCAAGAGCCAGGACAAGGGTAAACGCCACGCAGCTAAAACAAGTAGTGACAGTGAGCCATCCACAAGCCAGCAACCCATGTTTTCTTTTCTAAGCAAAGAAAGGTCAAAAGTAATTACAAAAAAGATAATGGAATTCATTGCTTTGGACGACCAGCCATTCAACGAAGTTGAAAACATGGGGTTCCGAAATCTCATTCACTGTCTGTCCCCAAGATATGATATCCCAAGTCGCCGGTATTTCTCAGATGTTGCGCTGCAAGAAATGTTTGAGGATGTGTCACGCCACATTCGCAGCACCTTGCATGCCTGTAGAAACACACAGATCAGTTTTACAACTGACCTCTGGACATCAAATGTAAGTCTTATGTCCATGCTTAGTCTTACGGCACAGTGGGTGGATGAGAATTTTGAATTACATCAAGTAATGCTTCAGTGCCAAGAGATGTCGGGGTCTCACACTGCCGCAAACCTGGCCACAGCATTGGAGGGAATGTTACAGCATTGGGAAATTGATAAGGCGAGGGTTCATGTTGTGATCAGAGACAACGGGAAAAACATGATCAAAGCCATGAAAGATGCAGATCTGCCGAGCTTGTCCTGCATGGCGCACACGTTACAGCTGGCACTTAACGATGGTGTGTTTTCCCAACGAAGCGTCGCTGGCGCAGTTGCAACTGGGAGAAAAATTGTCGGACACTTTAAACACTCACCACTGGCCTACTCCCGACTGTATGATATCCAAGCACAGCTAGGTCAACCAAGGAAACGCCTGCAGCAAGATGTCAACACAAGATGGAACAGTACCTTCTATATGCTGGAATCGCTGACTGAGCAGAGACTTGCGCTTGGGGCATACGCTGCGGAGCATGACGTACCGGCCACTCTGACAGCGCACCAGTGGGATTTGATTCAGAATGTTCTCACTCTCCTCGCCCCCTTCGAGGAGCTTACTAGGGAAATAAGCTCATCGGCCGCAACAGCTGCAGACGTCATCCCGTCAATCACTGTTCTTAAACGACTTTTGGAGAGAAGCGCAGATACGGACCATGGAGTGGGCACAACAAAAACCACCTTGTTGGAGGCAGTAGAGAGAAGGTTTCAAAACATCGAGAAGGAGACTCTTTACACCTTGGCCACAGTTCTTGACCCGAGGTTGGTTGGTTATTTATTTATTTATTTTTTTATTTATTCATTCATTCATTCATTCATTCATTCATTCATTTATTTATTTTCTTATTTAATTATCCTATTTATTCAGCAAATTTATTTAGATATAGCCAATTTATTCATGTATGCTTTAGATAAATTAATGAATGGATTTCACCTTTAGGCCTACATAACCTGTTAATGTCTCAAAAATCGTTATAGTTGATTCATTTTGATATGATTACTTTATGGTTTATTTATTGCTTTGTGCCAAAGGTACAAGAATCGTTACTTCTCAAGTGAGCTGAAAGATCAAGTGCAACAGGACCTTCAGACTGCACTGCAGAAGGAGACCAGATCCACAGCCGTGGAACCTGCCACTGAGTCATCCACGGCCTCTGGACCTCACCCAGGGGAAGCATCCGCAGCCAAAAGGCCATGCAGTTTGCTGCTTTCACTTCATGACGAAATCCTGAGGGAGACTACTGAGATGGAACAACATCTGGCCAGCCCCTTGTCTGTGCAGATACAGAGCTACCTGTCAGAGGCACCCATTGGCAGAGGAGAGAATCCATTGGCCTACTGGAGGATTAACAAAGAACGTTTCCCTTCTCTGGTGCCACTTGCCCGAGCTTACCTCTCTGCACCATGCACCAGCGTTGACAGTGAGCGCTTATTTAGCTTGGCCGGACGTGTGACAGATGACAGGAGGAGCAGGCTATCGGGTGATAAAATACAAATGCTTCTGTTTGCCAAAAAAAACCTGCCATTAATGTACAAATAGCCTAGTCATGAGTGTGACCATAACAACAATATGGGCACTCACGTTTCTTACCATTCCAAGTTAATTCCGTGTGTTGACTGTCAAATATCTTAATGCCAAATAGGCCTGTTTATTTTAGTTTTAAGTTATTTATTCTAGGCCTACACTGCTAATAAACGCACCTGTTTTCATAGTTCAAAGTTCATAGTTCTGCACTTTGTAGATTTTTTTTATTTATTATGCATTTTTTACTTTATTTTAATACTGCACCTTAAGTTGTGAACAAGAAGGAAAATGATTCTTAACCTGTCACAGTTTGTTTGACATGATTATTGAAAAGCTGGTCATATCTTGGTTAAAATGTTCCAATAAAGGAAAGTTTGCAATATCTTGTGTGCTGTAAAGTGGTTTAGAAAAAATCAAATCGGTATCGGCCAAAATCGGTATCGGCCATCCAAACACTCTGCAAATCGGAAATCGGTATCGGCCCAGAAAATTGTAATCGGTGCAAGTCTACTTAGCAGTGAGAAAAAAAAAACAAAAGAAGAAACCTGAAGAAGTCTGGATGATGTTTGGAGATGTTTGCTGATATAAACATCCAGAGTTGCAAAGTCGGACAGATGAATGTAAAACTGTGACAGAATAAGCTGATATGTATTCACTCGACTGGAGAAATGTGCCCACATTAAGAACTTACACGGACATAAATCTGCAAGCCAAACTGCTGCTGCTAGCATTACTAACATTAGCCACATTGTGTGTCAGGCTGGCAGCTAACATTAGCTCTGGGTCCTTTACACGCAGACACTGTGACCCTCTGGTCTGAAAAGGTGAAGCGTTTAGTGAGTTGTTGTCATGTTTTGTACAGCAATGTGTGAGGCTTGTATTGCACAGCGCAAAATAACGCGCATTTCAGCGGCATTTAAAGTACGATTTTGCGATTGTAGACTGTGATTAACGTCTTCAAATGGCTCTTAATAAACACAGTATTTTTTTCGGACAGTGTTTAACATCATAAATCAATACATTCTACTACATTTTAGCAGCTTTCTGAGTGTTTTCTTAGTGTTAGACCAGTCGATTAGTCTAAATTCAATTTTGCCTTAATCGACAGGGAAATTAGTCACCAGGAACATCCCTAATGGTGACTAGGGATGTAACAATACATTCAACTCACGATTCGATACAATTTCTGATACTGGCTTAATGATACTATTTTTTTTATTTCACATAATGAGATTGCAGACAAATTATGACTAAAAAATATTCCTGTAATTAATTGTCAGACAAAAAACACAACATTTCTGAGGTAGGGTGTAGCTGCAAAACACAAACTATGCGATGAATGTATATTTAATAGGGCCGTCAAAGTTAACGCGTTAATGCTTTAATGTGAATTCCTTTTTAACAACACTTTTTTTTTTTTAAACTTTATTTTTATTATTTTCTTTTAAACAAAAACAGAACTTAAAACAGACAGGGTCATCACAGGTGTAGAGAAATGCTAAACATACAGAATGAGGATTGAATGAACCCGGTTTACATTCATTGTCGAAAAAGTCCTTTATGTCCATGAGTGTTATTTGAGGTCCAAAAAGTTTTTATGATCCTTGGCTCCATTTAATGCTAGTCCTCAGTGTTTCCTTCAAAGTGAGATGTCTCCCATTCTTTCTTAACTTAAAAGTCTGCTCTGTTTGTGCATAGGAAAAATACATTACATTGTTTCTCCAACCAAACATGTATAAAGAAATCACTACAGTTTCAAATAGGACTTCCATTTTTTTCAGGGAAAAGGTCAATCGTTCCATAGTATAAATGTCATTAACTATTTCTATCCACTCAAAGGTTTTAGGAGGTTCTATGCTCAACCATTTTCTGGTTATTGCTTTTCTTTACTACGTTATATGTTTTTGAAAGTTGTTGAAAGGTATCTAAGCCTCTATTGGAGGATATCATACAGTATGAGGTCATGCCTGCATTTGTCCAGAGTTTAAATCTGTTTTCAAATTTAGCCGGTGTGAATTCTGTGTCATACGCCACCCAGTGTAATATTCGTTTATTCCTCTCGAAGTTCAGGTCTTTAAATTCTTTATGCCAAATGTTTAAGGGGACTGCAGTCCATTTAGATAATTTGTCTAAATATTTCTTCTGAAGGGATTTTTCCCCAAATATAGATTGAAGAGGTATGTTTGTTTGAGTTTGTTCTATGTCTTTCCGTTGCGCATCATATGTAGGATCACACAGAAAACGTAACTGTGCTGCTTTGTAATAATCTTCTAAGCAGGCTGAAGCCCTTCCTCCTCTGTCCTTGGGTAATTGTAATGTTTGAAATCGAATCCTGGGTCTTTGCTTTCCCCAAATGAAGGTTGAAATCATTCTGTTCCACTCACTGAATTGCTTGGGAGGGACATCAACAGGCAATGACTGAAAAAGGTAGAGCAGCCTGGGTAATATATTCATCTTTATAACGTCTATTCGATTATACGTGTTCATTGGTAATAATGACCAGCGATTTAAATCGGCCTTAATATCCGCTGTTATATGAGTATAGTTATGTTCATAGATGGCAGTTAGATCTCTAGGTATTTGTACTCCCAGGTATTTAATTATGTCACCCTTCCATTTAAAATGACATAATCTGTAAACTTTTTCTTGTGGTTCATAGTAAAAAGTTTGGGTTTTCTGTAAGTTCAATTTGTACCCGGAGTATGAACCAAATACTTTAAGAAGAGACAGTAATTTAGGCAAGCTTTCATTAGGGTTGGTAAGCGTCACAAGAATGTCATCTGCGTACAGACAGGTCTTGTGTTGTGTATCTCCAATCAATATGCCTGTTACGTCATTATCTTCTCCGATTTCCTGTGCTAGTGGCTCAATAAAGAGGGCGAAAAGTGTAGGGCTGAGGGGGCATCCCTGACAACATCCCCTCTCAAGAGACGCTGTTTTAGATAAATTCCCATTTATTTTAATTCTGGCTGTGGGAGAGCAATGAAGGTAAAGATTTCAGGCATCCAACTACCTGGCTGTTAAAACCAAATCGTCTAAGAACCAAGTATAAATATTCCCATCGAACAGAATCAAAAGCTTTCTCGGCAATAGATTCTCTATCCACTGTTTCTCATATACTCAATGAGGTGGAAGCCCGCCTCACATTGTCCTGGGTCTGCCTGTTTTTTACAAAACCAGTTTGGTCTGTATCTGTCAAATCCAGGATTATATTTTCCTCCATATTTAAAACAGATATGGGTCTGTAAGAACTAGACTTATCTTTACCCGTGTTAGGAATTACTAAAATTACTGCTTGTGTCCAGGACGATGGAGTCTCCCCCCCTCGAAGAACATAATTAAAACAGTCCTTAAGAACTGGTATTATAATCTCTCTAAAGGTTTAATACCATTCCAATGGGTGTTTATTCTCCAAAGACTTTAAGTTTTCAGTCAAATCCTTGTTTCTCTTTTTCCTTCTTCTTCTGAGCTGACCACATGATAAGTTTACCTCTTATAACAGCTTTTGCAGCGTCCCACAGTGTACTGGGAGACACTGTGCCATTGTCATTATGGGTCATGTATTCTTGAAATTCTCCCTTTTTGTATTTCTGACATTGAGGATCATTCAAAAGATTAGTGTTAAATCTCCACAATGTGTCTTTGGGCTTGCTGTCAAAATGCAGTGTTAAATATACCCCTGCATGATCAGAGATGCCCCTTACCCCAATGTTACATTTGGTAATCCTGTGGTGATCTGAATTAAACATAAAAAAAATGAGCAAACAGAATGAGCATGAGAAAAAAAAAGTAAAGCATCTATCAAGTGGGTGTAGCTCCCTCCACACATCCCTCCACGCATACCAAATTATTTAAGCAATTTTTTGATGTATACTGCTTCAGGTCTTATTATTTTTTTGTTTTGTTTTGTTTGAGGAGTCCATGGAGGGATAAAGTTGGATATTCCAGTCTCCCCCACATACCAACACACCTGACACTATATCACACACCAGATCTAAGATTAAAAACTTTTTTGATCAGCTGTTTATTATTTCCTGGTGGTCTATAAACATTCAATAATGTAACTTGTTTGTGGTCAATTAAACCTTTGACCATTAAGTAGTGCCCTTCTTTATCGTTGATCTGTGAGGAGAGCTGGAAGTTTACCTTGTTTGAAATTAGTATCGCTACAGTGCAGTGCGCTATTAGAAGCTTCAATTGACTTAACTATTGAAGTTTTTAGTGCGTTTTGGCCTTAATGTTAAATTGAGCAGGTCAGTATGCTCATCTGTGCCTGATGGACTTGGGTTTGTCATGTAATTATTTGAGCATGTATTTTTATGCCAAATGCAGTGCCTCTGAGGGTTTCTGGGCATATTTGTCATTTAGGTTAATGTATTTGATTGAATAAAGTTTCATTTGAATTACACTTTAAACACTTGAAAAATATCCCTTTAACCCTTGAGGCAGCCTTAAAAAAAACTATCCACTTTTTTCCCAAAGGCCAAAACACACTGCAGGCTTCAGAATAATGCAGTGAAGTGACAAACATTTCATAGCGTAGCCGAGCATCTGTCTGTTTCAGACAGATATTTTAATCAGATAACTGTTCAGTACCATCAGGATTTATCATCAAAAAAGTTTTCTATCAGTCGGCACTTCACACACGATCCCCCTCCCTCCCTCCTCTCTGCTGTCCCTCTCTAGATCTTCGTAGCTGTTTTGCTTTGGGAGTGGGGCACCTGGGCTGGAATGAGCGTGGTCCATTTGTCCTTGCAGGACCCTCTCATCAAAGGACCCCATTACCATGACTACAGAGCATTTGGACCTGAAAGGCTACAGATGACATTTAGCAGGGCTGTACACTTACTTTTTTAGGTGGTAGCACTGGTGCTAGCAAGTTAAAAATTTTAATAGCACAAAGAAAAATTTAGTAGCACACACAGTTGGACAGTTAGTTAACGTGTTTATTGGCTAAATTCGATACTGATCAAATGTTAACCCCCTGGCTTCGTCTTAATTTCCATCCTAATTGGTTGTTAAGGACAAAAATGTCCACCTCCATAAAAACTACATTAAAAAAAGTACAGATTCATATTTTTCTACTTTTTTCTGCATAAATCTCTCAAACAACTTCAGTCCTGCCCCCAAAACTAAACATTCAATCATTTTGAGAAGTTTAACCCTTTAAATGCCTGTTTGATTACTCGATATCACTGTTATTATTTATGAAAAAAAGCAAAGAAATTTAGATATTTTCCATACAACAAATGTTGGGTGGCTGGGGCATTTTTTTTATCAGTCTTGGATATGTCAAGGATTAACCAAAATATTGACTTTGATGCATTATTACTTTTTGTGTAGCATCAGATTTAGACGTTAAGGACAATTAACTCCCATTCAAACCACATTTTTTTTTTATCTCAAAGTTGCTGATTATAATCATGCATTCTGTAATGTTAGGGTTTCATCTTTGAGAAAAATAGTAAAATTAGTCATTTTTACTGTTCAACACTAAAATCTGCCATTTACTCATCATAGGCCTATGCATACAAATCTTGTTATTTCTTAGTGATAAAATACTGCAGTAACACTATTTCCACTTTTTTTCCACGTTTCCACTGAAATTATTTTTAAATCAGCAGCAGATCTTTCAATTCTCATTTATTTTACGTACTTGAACATTCAAATTGAACACTCAAAACAGAACAATATGTTACAAAACAACTTGACTTGAGGCGAGGTGAGCATCTCTACAGGTGATGTCGTTTTGTAATACTGTGTTTATAAACGTTGTCACGTTTAAAGATTGTACTCCCTGTGATGTATGGCGTATTCCCTGCCATCAGTTCACCTGCCGCCACACAATATTTACAAAACAGTGCTTTTTTGGTTTGTTTACCCGGAAATGTAGTTCTTTTGTATTCGGATTGAGAAGGACCGTACACACTTAGAACTACAACTCCCGTGAAGCATTGCTACAACAACTGACGTATAGGACAAGAGACGGCCTATAGCAGGGGTGTCAAACTCAAACACAGAAAGGGCCAAAATTTAAAACACAGTCTAAGTCGCGGGCCAAACAGGATTAACATTTATTAAACTGTCTAAAACTGACTATGTTTTATTCAGAAATATGAATTTGAACAGCCAGACTGCAACAACTTTTTCCTCAATAAAATAAATAGGATTTAAAATATTTTTTTTCTTCAACAATAACAAAAGAAAACGAGAATATTTCAGCTCAGAATATTTCAGCTCACATATCCAGGTGGGGGTTACATTTGAAAATGCTTGCTTTTTGTCTGCACACAAGATATCGCACACTTTAATCATGCAAACCCTCAATGGCACTGCATTTGGCATAAAAATATGCTCATATAATAATATTACAAACCCATCAGCCCATCAGGTACAGATGAACATATTGACCTGCGTCTTCGCGACTGCGAGCTGATTTATTTCTCGAGTTGCGCGGCAGCTGACGCAGTGCGTTGTGGGATTTGTAGTATGAGTGGTGGGAGTGCTATTTACCGATGGGCCATTCATAACAGACACGTGAAATTATCTCGCAGGCCGTATGTGGCCTATAGCCTTGTTTTCCCTACTATTTTTTTTTAGACATGATACCAGCGCAACTCCTTCACACTTGTGCGAGTGGACACGTATTTCTCTTCGCACAGAATGATTTTTATTACCAAATTACGTCGAAAATTGTCGCACTGTACAGCCCTGTTTAGGCTAAAAACATGGTGTAAATGGCATGAGTGGAATTTCATTTTTGGGTGAACTATCACTTTAACACACAGACACTTCTTCAGACCACTGCCTCTGCTCTCCTGCACAGACAGGAGCTCAGTCTCACAACACACGCTAGCTTGATGGCAAAGATGGAGGGTCAGAGATGCTGAGGTCGAGATATATTCCAAGCACACTGTCTTGGACGAGAGTGATGCAGCATGGCCCGGTGTGTTTTAGCCTTTAGTGATAATGGCCATAGAATGGTCAGAAAATTTCATAGAATGTAGTCTCCATCAAGACATGGTGTAATTATGAGTGAGTATTAAAGGACAACTTTGGAAATTTTCAACCTTGGCCTTGATTGAGACAGCTCGTTTTGAAATTGGTCCAGTATTGAGGAAAGCAGATGCAGCTGGCAGCTGCGAAATAAGTACAACAGTATACATTGGACAAATGTGTCCCGTACAAGTTCTTGCATTGAAAGTGCTTTTTTTCACCACAGACCCGCTCAGATTGCCAGTTTTATCTCTGTCAACAGCATGCGAAGCGTCTGTCTTACCCTTCACTTGCTCCGGACTGTGTGTGACAAAATCTCACGGGATCTTTGCTTGTTACTGGAAGAAAACTGAGGAGCCATGACTTGTAAAAGTCAGTTGGTTGTCCCATAGTACAGGTGAGAGTTTACTAGGCCGATTGAAGTGTCATGGCTAAATATTTACCTGATTTGGAGAATGTAGATGAGACCTTTGATTTCAGTGGCTGCCAGTACTTATTTAAGCCCGAGTATACGGATGAGGAGTTTGAGTTCCTACAAAGAAAGAGCGGATGAGGATAGAGAGAGAGGGGCAACGGGCAGATGAGGGTGAAGCAGCTGTTGCATGTCTGTGAATCTGTGAAGATTGGTTGTGCTCCTGTGAATGCTGTGACTCTATGCCCACAGAGGAAGAATGTCTGCGTTGTAACGAGTGGGACCTGTTGCCCAGTATTTATGGACTTGATGTGTCCAGGGATGATAGAGAAATTACCCAACGCTGTGTAACCACTGTGGTGGGAAAATTATTCACCAAACTGGTCACTGTTGTTCCTCTTAGTTATTTCGCATGTTCTGTCAGGCACTAACTGGTTACTCGTCCTTGTACACACAGCTGTTTTCCCTTTGGAAGAACAACTTCTGATAACACAATCACATCCTGACTCTCCCGATAAGCAGTTCAGGTCCATCCTGACCCAACCTCCTTCATCTCCTAACCCTGTAAGACAGATTTACATTCTTGACTTGATTATCAGTTCCTTTTACACTTTGAGTGTGACTGTGTACTGATCCTTTGCAAAGCTCGATTAAAACACCAGAAAGACAATCTTGGTCATGGGGTCATGGTCTTAATTTTCAGATTTTCAATTTACAATTTGGTGTCAGAAGTGGGATCGCTTGTGTGAGGGTTTCTGGACTCAGGGTCGACGGTGGTAGTGCACACCCTGAGGAGATATTCCCTTCAACCTCAACCTCCCCACAAAGACTGGTGAGAAGGAGGGCCTTAGACCCGAGACCAGACTCACTCAGCGCTGCGATTCAACAATTCTGATTGGTGAGAATCTGAAAATTTATTTAATTGATTTTTAGAAAAATAAAAAAGGGGGAAAAATCAGGTTACTAAAGATGTCAAGATATAAGAGTTGAGATGGGAAAGAGTCCCGACAGTTTTTAACCAAGGTTTAGTAGAAACCTGGAGGTGCACTGACGAGTCCAACTTAAAAGAGTTTACTAAGACCACAATACTGTATGGGAAAAATTATCACTGGTTAATTGTCGTATTGTGCAAAGTAAGACTCAGTGTTTACTAAAACCACAATAGTGTATGGAAAAATCATTACTGGGTAATAATTATATTGTGTGAAGTAAGACTCCAAAAAGCATGCGTAGAAGAGTAGAGAATTCCTCTGTACTAATTAATTTTGATTATCTTGTGAGAAAAAGAAAAAAAAGGGGTGAGAGAATTTAATAAGAAACAGCAATGCATTGAAATCAATTATATTATTTTGAGCATACTAATATTGATCAGTTCTGATACTTTTGTATTGGATCGTGGAAATAAGTTGAGGACACAACTATCTTCTAATTTTTTGTCGTTATTCTTCAGTTTACCAAAAATGGGTATTTGTAACAGCAAAAATCAAACCAAAAAATAAATAAATAAATAAACAGGATAATGTGGATTTGTCTGCTCCAAACATAAATTACATGAACGTGAACTATGGTGATTCATTTGTGAAACAGATAAATTTTTGGGTGACTGAATGTAACTTTTTGAGCACAGAAGCAATTGACTCCATGTCTTTCCCTATTTGTCTCAGAGATCATCCAGCATCATGAAGTGTTTTAATGTGTACTCTTTGATTTTCACTGCACTCTCGACGTTTTACCATTGTGAACAGGAATGAGGAATTTCAAACTGAATTCACCTTTTTGTACCCAAATTTGAGCTGGCTCACTGGGCTTCTCTGAGAAGTCAGAAATTAATCAAGCATAGCATTCAACCACTAAAACATTGTTTTCTGTTCAGGAATGCAAGTAAATAACTATAATTTGACATCTTAATCAAGAAATAATAATGTGCTTTACTATGTTTTCTGGGTTTTTTTGTAAACAGTAAATTTGAAAATTCATGGATAACAATAATAATTACATTTTAGCATTAGAAATATTTCGGTTAAATTCCCTCTACATACTGGTGTATTAACCATTACAGAAACATAAAAAAATGATTTGGGTATTTCCCAATGCTGTTAATTTAGGATACCTGTGGCATAAACCTTACATTCCATCCTTACCAGAACCTGTTTGCCATACATTTAAAATATTTTCACACTGCCACTCTAAAAACAAATCCAGCCCCCACACTGGGGTACATTAGGTTTGAGGAGGCAGAAGATAATCCTCTGAATTATTTTTTATATTTGAATTCAATTTTAATTCAGAGGATGTTCTTGCCCTACTTGATTTTTGTTACTGTGCATTTTTATATATTGATACTGACATTCTAATATTCCATCATATACAATGATAGAAATAGTCATACTGATAACTGCATACTCATATCAATTATATTGTATACAAATATATGACCTTTTTTCTTTAGTTTCAGGCCGTCAAGTGATGGGCACAGAGCAATGAACCAACCTGAAGTTTCTGGTCCGGCTGAGGAAAAATCTGTCACAAACTGACACAACCCGCTAATCCCTACCCGACTCATAGCTCACACAGCACACTACGTCCTGTTACTTTTTGACACACCTCCTAAATAACATACACATTAAACAATCTATGAACTTTGATAATCATATATTGTAAAATTTTATATATTGTAAAATCTCCCTGTGTTGTGTGTTTGTTTGAAAATACCCCTCTGTTGTGATTGGCTGTCATGAAGAACATCTGTGCTGTGATTAGCTGTTGCAAAATCCCCCTTTATTCAGATTGGCTGTTTGAAAATGACCTTGTATTGTGATTGGATGTCATGAAAAACATCTGTGCTGTGATTGGCTATTGTAAAATCACCCTGTATTGTGATTGGGTGTTGTAAAATCGCACTGTAATGTGATTGGCTGTTGAGAAATACCTCTTTATTCTGATTGGTTGCTGGAAAATCCCCCTGTATTGTGATTGGCTGTTGTAAAATCCCACTGTAATGTGATTGGCTGTTGAGAAGTACCTCTTTATTCTGATTGGTTACTGGAAATTCCCCCTGTATTGTGATTGGCTGTTGCAAAATCCCACTGTAATGTGATTGGCTGTTGAGAAATACCTCTTTATTCTGATTGGTTGCTAGAAAATCCCCCTATATTCTGATTGGTTGTTTGAAAATAACCCTGTATTGTGATTGGCTGTCATGAAAAACAGCCGTGCTGTGATTGGCTGTTTTAAAATCCCCCTGCATTGTGATTGGCTGTTGTAAAATTCCCCTTTATTCTGATTGGCTATTGTAAAATCCCCCTGTATTGTGATTGGCTGTTGTAAAATCCCCCTGCATTCTGATTGGCTGTTGGAAAATCACCCTGTGCTGTGATTGGATGTTGTAAAATCCCACTGCATTGTGATTGGCTGTTGTAAAATTCCCCTGTATTCTGATTGGCTGTTTGAAAATCACCCTGTTTTGTGATTGGCTGTTGTAAAATCCTCCTGTATTCTGATAGGCTATTGGAAACCCCCCCTGTATTCTGATTGGCTGTTGTAAAATCACTCTGTAATGTGATTGGCTGTTGAGAAATACCTCTTTATTCTGATTGGTTACTGGAAAATCCCCCTGTATTCTGATTGGCTGTTTGAAAATCCCTCTGTATTCTGATTGACTGTTGCAAAATCCCCCTGCATTCTGATTGGCTGTTTGAAAATCCCAATGTAACGTGATTGGTTGTTGTAAAATCCTCCCGGAATTGTGATTGGCTGTTGGAAAATCCCACTGCACTGTGATTGGTTGTTGTAAAATCCCCCTGCATTGTGATTGGCTGTTGGAAAATCCCACTGCACTGTGATTGGCTGTTGTAAAATCCACCTGTATTCTGATTGGCTGTTGTAAAATCCCCCTGTATTGTAATTGGCTGTTGGAAAATCCCACTTCAATGTGATTAGCTGTTGAGAAGTACCTCTTTATTCTGATTGGTTGCTGGAAAATCCCCCTGTATTCTAATTGGCTGTTGGAAAATCCCCCTGTATTGTAACTGGCTGTTGTAAAATGCCCCTATATTCTGATTGGCTGTTGCAAAAAACCCCTGCATTCTGATTGGTTGTTTGAAAATGACCCCATATTGTGACTGGCTGTCATGAAAAACATCTGTGCTGTGATTGGATGTTGTAAAATCCCCCTGCATTCTGATTGGCTGTTGGAAAATCACCCTTTGCTGTGATTGGCTGTTGTAAAATCCCACTGCATTGTGATTGGCTGTTGTAAAATTCCCCTGTATTCTGATTGGCTGTTTGAAAATCACCCTGTTTTGTGATTGCTGTTGTAAAATCCCCCTGTATTCTGATTGGCTATTGGAAAATCCCCCTGTATTCTGATTGGCTGTTGGAAAATCCCACTGTAATGTGATTGGCTGTTGGAAAATCCCACTGCACTGTGATTGGCTGTTGTAAAATGCCCCTATATTCTGATTGGCTGTTGCAAAAAACCCCTGCATTCTGATTGGTTACTGGAAAATCCCCCTGTATTCTGATTGGCTGTTTGAAAGTCCCTCTGTATTCTGATTGGCTGTTGCAAAATCCCCCTGCATTCTGATTGGCTGTTTGAAAATCCCACTGTAATGTGATTGGTTGTTGTAAAATCCCCCTGCATTGTGATTGGCTGTTGGAAAATCCCACTGCACTGTGATTGGTTGTTGTAAAATCCCCCTGCATTGTGATTGGCTGTTGGAAAATCCCCCTGTATTGTAATTGGCTGTTGGAAAATCCCACTTTAATGTGATTAGCTGTTGAGAAGTACCTCTTTATTCTGATTGGTTGCTGGAAAATCCCCCTGTATTCTAATTGGCTGTTGGAAAATCCCCCTGTATTGTAACTGGCTGTTGTAAAATGCCCCTATATTCTGATTGGCTGTTGCAAAAATCCCCTGCATTCTGATTGGTTGTTTGAAAATGACCCCATATTGTCACTGGCTGTCATGAAAAACATCTGTGCTGTGATTGGATGTTGTAAAATCTCCCTGCATTCTGATTGGCTGTTGGAAAATCACCCTTTGCTGTGATTGGCTGTTGTAAAATCCCACTGCATTGTGATTGGCTGTTGTAAAATTCCCCTGTATTCTGATTGGCTGTTTGAAAATCACCCTGTTTTGTGATTGGCTGTTGTAAAATCCCCCTGTTTTCTGATTGGCTGTTGGAAAATCCCACTGTAATGTGATTGGCTGTTGAGAAATTCCTCTTTATTCTGATTGGTTGCTGGAAAATCCCCCTGTATTGTGATTGGCTGTTGTAAAATCTCCCTATATTCTGATTGGCCGTTGCAAAACAACCCTGCATTCTAATTGGTTGTTTGAAAATGACTCCGTATTGTGACTGGCTGTCATGAAAAACATCTGTGCTGTGATTGGCTGTTGTAAAATCCCACTGTAATGTGATTGGCTGTTGAGAAGTACCTCTTTATTCTGATTGGTTACTGGAAATTCCCCCTGTATTGTGATTGGCTGTTGCACAATCTCACTGTAATGTGATTGGCTGTTGAGAAATACCTCTTTATTCTGATTGGTTGCTAGAAAATCCCCCTATATTCTGATTGGTTGTTTGAAAATAACCCTGTATTGTGATTGGCTGTCATGAAAAACAGCCGTGCTGTGATTGGCTGTTTTAAAATCCCCCTGCATTGTAATTGGCTGTTGTAAAATTCCCCTTTATTCTGATTGGCTATTGTAAAATTCCCCTGTATTGTGATTGGCTGTTGTAAAATCCCCCTGCATTCTGATTGGCTGTTGGAAAATCACCCTGTGCTGTGATTGGATGTTGTAAAATCCCACTGCATTGTGACTGGCTGTTGTAAAATTCCCCTGTATTCTGATTGGCTGTTTGAAAATCACCCTGTTTTGTGATTGGCTGTTGTAAAATCCTCCTGTATTCTGATAGGCTATTGGAAAACCCCCCTGTATTCTGATTGGCTGTTGTAAAATCACTCTGTAATGTGATTGGCTGTTGAGAAATACCTCTTTATTCTGATTGGTTACTGGAAAATCCCCCTGTATTCTGATTGGCTGTTTGAAAATCCCTCTGTATTCTGATTGGCTGTTGCAAAATCCCCCTGCATTCTGATTGGCTGTTTTAAAACCCACTGTAATGTGATTGGCTGTTGTAAAATCCCCCTGCATTGTGATTGGCTGTTGGAAAATCCCACTGCACTGTGATTGGTTGTTGTAAAATCCCCCTGCATTGTGATTGGCTGTTGGAAAATCCCACTGCACTGTGATTGGCTGTTGTAAAATGCCCCTACATTCTGATTGGCTGTTGCAAAAAACCCCTGCATTCTGATTGGTTGTTTGAAAATGACCCCATATTGTGACTGGCTGTCATGAAAAACATCTGTGCTGTGATTGGATGTTGTAAAATCCCCCTGCATTCTGATTGGCTGCTGGAAAATCACCCTTTGCTGTGATTGGCTGTTGTAAAATCCCCCTGCATTGTGATTGGCTGTTGTAAAACCCCCCTTTATTCTGATTGGCTGTTTTAAAATCCCCCTCTATTCTGATTGGCTATTGGAAAATCCCCCTGTATTCTGATTGGCTGTTGGAAAATCCCACTGTAATGTGATTGGCTGTTGAGAATTACCTCTTTATTCTGATTGGTTGTTTGAAAATGACTCCGTATTGTGACTGGCTGTCATGAAAAACATCTGTGCTGTGATTGGATGTTGTAAAATCTAGACTTGCACCGATTTCAACTTTCTTAGCCGATTCCGATTTCCATTTTCACAAACATTTTTGCAACTTTTCTTGTAAATATGTTCATAATAAGACACTGACTATTAAATATTCATTTAATACTTTCTCCAAAATCATCCAGATTACAACCAGGCCTTATTATAATTTTATATTAAGATTCTGAATTGGGTGAATGTGATCTCGCGAGATCATCTCGCGGGATTTCGTGGTACGCGATTTCACGTGATCTTTTGTGGAAGCGAATGTAAACAAACCAGAGACTAACGCGGTGCAACAGTTTGAAGTAAAACTTTGCCGTGAGAAAAACAAACACAGAAGTTAAACGAGTCTGGATGAGAAAATGTTTGAGGAGACACATCAACACAGGTTGTTTATTCTTCAGCCAGAACAGGAGGTGAGATTTTAACTGTCCCTCTGTGAACAGCAGTCTGCTGCTAGCTTGCTAGCATTAGCCTGAAGTGCGAGAGAGTTTACGGCTGTTTTGCGACATTGTCAGCTGCTCTGTCTCGTTGTAGACTGTCTGTCTTCTCTTTATCCTGTTCTTGGAATCTGTCGCTGACACCAGCTTCATGCAGACGTGTGTCTGAGTGTGTAGCTGTTATCAGTGCTGTGTTGACGTCACGGTCAGTTTGTCTGCTGTGCGCATGACGTGACCATCGTGCAGAACATGTGTGTAACAATGACGGGCCCAGAACCGGATTTGTGACGCTGACCGGCTAGTCACCGGTCAAGGCCAGTCACGTGAAAACCGGCCCGATTCCGAGCATTGCCGATTAATCAGTGCAAGTCTAGTAAAATCCCCCTGTATTGTAAGTGGCTGTTGGAAAATCCCACTGTAATGTGATTGGCTGTTGAGAAATACCTCTTTATTCTGATTGGTTGCTGGAAAATCCCCCTGTATTGTGATTGGCTGTTATAAAATCCCACTGTAATGTGATTGGCTGTTGAGAAATACCTCTTTATTCCGATTGGTTGCTGGGAAATCCCCCTTTATTGTGATTGGCTGTTGTAAAATCCCACTGTAATGTGATTGGCTGTTGAGAAATACCTCTTTATTCTGATTGGTTGCTGGAAAATCCCCCTGTATTGTGATTGGCTGTTGTAAAATCTCCCTATATTCTGATTGGCTGTCAAAAAAACACATCTGTGCTTTGATTGGTTGTTGGAAAAATTACTTGTATTTCATTGGCTGTTACGTACTGTGACAGGCCTAATGAAAACCCATCATTTCATGTTCAGTAAGCCCTCTTAACTATCCGTAACTCAAAAACACTAACTTAAAACTTAAAAAAGAAGATGTTTTTCTGTGTCATACAATATTATTTATGTATAAAGGAAGAGTGCTGAGAAATGTACTCAAAAAAGTGAGGCAGTCAGTTTCAGTAATTTTTTATTTCTTTTTTTATCCTAAAAGAACATTATAATTGCAGAGAAACACATTTGGCCATCTGTAAACTGTGTAGCAACTCAAAGCCTCTGGAAATCTGGTTTAAAATAAAGTATCTATCAACGTCATGTAACTAACAATATCAGGAAAGTGTGCAAAAACTATACCTTTAACTACAATATTTCATATTTGTATTAAAACTAATTTCTAACATTTTTCAGGTGTTTATACAGAACCTAGGTTGTATGTGACACTGACTTACCTGCAGTCGATGGATGTTGACACGCCTCCAATTTTGTAGAAGCAAAGACGCATACCAGCACAGAAGCGTAGCAATGCACTGTTGAGGAAAGGGTCAGCAACAACATATAACATATTTTAACCACTTACAAAAATTTGTATCAGTTTAAATGTACATTATATTTTGAATATTTTCTCAGCTTCACCTTTCTACCAGGCAGCCTTTTCTCATGGTATACTGCTGTTATATAAGCCAAATATCGCGCTCTCCAAACCAACCATGTATTAAGTAAGTAGTGCTTCTGCTAAGACTCGGGTGGCTTTGGAGATATGATATTTGGCTTGTATAAAGGTGAGATCCTGTTGGAAAGGCTGGCTGACAGGAAGGTAAAGCAGTGAAAATATTTGAAATATTGCATAAAGTTAAATACTTTTTTGTTGGGAAGAACACTTTCAAGTGGTTAAAATATTTTGCTGCTAACCCTGTCTAAAGCAGTATACTGTTTAGCTCATCTGCATCGGTACTCCTGCTGCTTCTCCAAACCAGAAGCAGGCAACTAACATCTACTGTGGGCAATACACTGACTATGGATAAGTACCCTATACAAACACACTTCGAATAACAGGAACCATCCTTTTAACAGTTATGAAGGTACTGTGTGGCATACTTCTGACCATTTAGTGTAAACCTAGCAACTATAAAGGCACATTATGCAGTTTTGGAAAAGAAATTCAAACTCAGAAAAGTAATAATACAAACACAAATATTGATATATTTTCATAACTGAATAAATAAGGGATCCTAAGAGGAAAATGAGGTCCCTAAAACACTGTCTGAAGCCAGAAAGTTGGGTCCCTGCAAAAAAAAGAAACAATATGAAAATGATGCTCTTTGAGGACAATTTGTTTATTCTGTAATTAATTATTAATTCAGTCAGTCATGTATGTATCCGTGAATATTCTTTTTTGATTCAAAATTCTTTCCCAAAACTACAAGTGTACCTTTAAAAACAAGATCTTTAAAATTGTCACATAACAGGTTATGAACACTACATATCTTTTTTACAATGGTTCAATGCAAATTTATTACATAAACAAGTTCAAATACAATGTGTACTGAAAGCCTGTAGACTACATTAGCAATCTGAACAAGATGAGCTAAACAGTTGTCAACATGGACAACAACATATTCATGTCGCAGACCATGCTGTAACTGAGTGAGCCACTAAAGTTCACTATTCCTTTTCAGAATCCACTAATCTTGTTTAGATCTTGAATTCTAAAATTGTGTCGTCGAGTCATTCTTGAGTCTGCAGCCGTGGTTTGCAGCTCTAATTTGCAGCTCTAAGTGAATTTAAAAGTGTTGGTCAGTCTTTTTGGGATGCATCAACAATCTGGTGAGGTTGATCACCACATCACCTTCTGCAGTGACAGATCCTTATAGGCTGGTAGTGAACCAGAGTCCCAGTGATTCACCCCAAGATCTGGCTGTGGCTCAGAAAGACAATGCACTAATCGCATCCAGTGAAAACAATGGAAACTAAGGTGAGCAAAGAATTTTGATTATGGTTGATTGTCATAAAAATGCTGTATACACAAGTCCGATAGATCTGTTTTCATTCTACTGTTTAGTGCTCTTGATTGCAGAGAAGGTAAGATAACTTTTAAGTGTGCCACTACTGGACTAATGACATTTATTTCATTTGTTTGGGGTGGTGCTGCTACTAACAATTATTTTTAATATTTCATAATTTATTATTTCAGAATTAATGTATTGATTAATCAATCAGTTGGTTGGACTATAAAATGTCAAAAAAAAGTGTGAAAATCACTTGATCAGCGTTTCTTGAAGCCCAAGATGACGTCCTCAAATGTCTTCTTTTGTCCACAAACTAGATATATTCAGTTTACTGTCACAGAGGACTAAAAAAAAACAGAAAACATTTGAATATATTCACACTAAAAACAGACTATTGAGACTTTTTTTCTTTAAAAAATTACTCAAAGTGATTAATCAATTATCAGAATTATTGGTGATTAATTTGATAGTTGATTAATTATCTATTAACCAATTAATGTTACAGCTCTAGTTTGGGGTGGCTGTCATATATATAATCAACACAGCCCAAGTGGCCAAAAAATACACTTCATAGGTTTCAAAACTTCTCACCTGCAGTTGAAATTTAGCCAGCTAACTGTCTGTCTAATACTGGCACATTTACAGAAATGCTGATTAGGTTATCCCTAGAACTAAATGAAAATGAGGAGTCACGTGGGTATGCTGAGCAGGATGGCAGCACTGTAGGAGGGCTCAGACCACTCGCAACTAATTTAATTGTTTAATCCATATTTATCTGCCTACCTTGAGCTAAATATTGATAGACTTTATCCCAGAAAAGTTCTTAGTACTTTGACTACATTTTTGGCGGTGAGAAATGGCGACAACGTCGAAATATTTTAAGGATATGGGCCACATAGCTACTCAGAACAAGCTAGCTGCTAATGAGGACAAGTCTCCCGACGAAGCTGCAGAACAGAAAATAAGTATGGAAAAAATCTTTGCTGAAATAACCAAACTGAGTACTAAACTGACGGAAGTAGCTGCTGATGTAGTGACCATCAAAGAAACCACCACCGAGCTGAAAAACTCTGTCAGCGGGCTACAGGTACGAGTGGAGGAGGCGGAGGAGCGAATCTCCCAGCTGGAGGACACGACTGAGGGCCTTGTGACAAACACCGGTACCATGGGGAAAAAGGTGGATATGCTATGGGACCGTGTGCAAATCCTGGAGAATCATTGCAAAAGAAACAACGTAAGATTGGTGGGACTGGCGGAGACATACGAGAGCAGAATTAGTTTACAGTCACCTTTAAAAGTAGGAATTCCTGTAGTTTAGCTGAAAAGTAGGCTACAGGTCTCTGTCTGTCTCCGTGGTCCTGGAGTAACACTCAACACTCTTTGTCTACAGTCTGAGGTCGGTTTGGATCTGGTAACCCAAGAGTTGGAGTCGTCAGAGTCTTCCGAAGGACAAGTTTTAAGTCAACAAATGTTTACCCTGCATCAGCAGTCCATGTCACTTTACTATGTGCTTCTAGGCCTCACCCAGGTGCGATTGCACTCAGGGGGGCCTTGAGGACACCAGTGAAAACACCAGTGGGAATGAAGGGCCTGCAACAGGAACACAAAAGGCATAACGTGTTTCTTTATGATTGAGTTTGAAAATGTTTTAAAATGCTTTTACTCTTTTTTGGGAGAGGGATTTGCCCTCACATGTCATCACATGACCCAAAAATGTCACTTGTTGTTGGACAAACTGCAGTTTTGACGAGCTAGCTTTGTGACCTTCTCCATCCAAATGTGTCAAATGTGTCTTTTTCACACTGAGCTTGAGTAATCATGCACTTCCTGGTGACAGATTTAATGAGCTCAAACTTTGTTTTGAATTTCATACCTGAATTTTTGTTTTGTTTTGTGGGAATGATTACACCTGTCTTTAATCAAGTGATAAAGACTAGTGTAATACTGTCAACAGCCACTTTTTTTTTTTTTTTTTTGAGTGGATATTATGGTTGACAGGGCCTTTAATTAGATTTTGGTGTGATCACAATTTGTTGCATGCCTCTGATTAGACTGACCTACAGTGTATCATTCTCTCACGGGGCGCTCGGCAAAGTGCCCCTGACCTGCAGCTAAGTAGCCAATCCGGCCTATCAATGTCACCAAATTTAATGCCGGTGGGGCGCTGGAAATGTAGCCACAACTGCTACGTAAAATGTGTGAAGGTTTATGATTGCTAGAGCTACGTGAGGAGCCAGTGATAGGTTTTTTTTGTAGTGCGACTCCCAGACTCTGTCCTACAGCGGGAGAAAAAAAACTATGGTGACGAGGAAGAGAGATGATGGCGATGGCGATGGCGATGGCGATGGCAGTGACAACTGGAGTTCAAGCACAGCTTCCACCAAATTCGGTGAAATTATTAATGTACCCTTTTGCGAGACGGACGACGGAGGAAAAACTTCTCGTTAAGGAGCTGGGACCCGACAAACCTGAAATGAACATTTCCCAGCAAACCAAGGAGAAAGATAAATTGTACAAACAGAGTTTTTGTCTGAGCTGGTTGAACCGTAAGACGTGGCTGGCAGGTTGTGGAGCAGCCAATGCACTTTTCTGTTTCCCCTGTATCCTCTTCAGAAGTGACAAATGTGATTCAACTTGGACAAAGACTGGACTAACTGACTTAAAGCACCTCTCTGAACGGATCAAGAAGCATGAGAGGTCAAGGGGGGGTAAAGCTAGCTGTGCTCGGAAAGATTAGCATAGCAACACAGCTAGATAATGGGGACCACATCGCTGTAAGAAGGCACAATGAAGAGGTAGATAAAAACCGTAATATTTTATCCAAAATAAATGTAAAATTTTGTGGTGCTTTTGAATTAGCAATGCGGGGACATGATGAAAGGGATTCCTAAGACAACACCGGGATATTCAGAGGTTTAGTCAACTTAATGGCATCCATTGATTGGGACTTGAGGGAGCACCTTGAAAATGCGACCGTATTTAAAGGCACCTCGAAGACAGTTCAGAACAAGCTCCTGGACTGTATGCTGGCAGTTCTGAGAGAACAGATCATAGATGAAGTAAAGACAGCTGAGTTTTTAGCAATCCAGGCTGATGAAACTACCGACATTTCCACACACTGTCAGCTAGTCCTGGTACTAAGGTACATTGATGGACGCAACAATATACAGGAGCGGTTCTATGAAATCATCAAGCTACCCAACAGCTATGCGGATTCAATAGCCAGTGCCTTATTGGAGAGGCTGCACAGCATCCTTCCCGAGAGACAAGAAAAAAAGTTGATGGCCCAGGCATATGATGGGGCTGCGGTAATGAGGGGTGCCACTGGAGGAGTGCAGCGAAAGGTGCAGGACATCTATGCAAACGCTCACTACATTCACTGTCATGCCCATCAGTTAAAGCTGGTAATGCAGCAGGCAACTTCCCACATCCCTCAGATCATTCACTTTTTTACTGACATGGGGGGATTTGCTTCTTTTTTCTCAAAAGCGAGCAAGAGAACTGCAGTGCTAGATGAGATGGTGGCGCACCGACTTCCAAGTGCATCGTCAACACGTTGGAACTTCAACAGTGGTGCAGTCAACACAGTCTATGAGCACAAGAATGATCTGGTGAAGTGTTTTCAGACCATCTGGAACAGTGAAGTGTTTGATAGCCCTACGAAGAGAGAGGCTGGAGGCTATTTGAGAATGCTGGAAGATGAAGCTTTGTGTTTTTCCCTAGCCTTGTTCCATAAGATCATGCCACATGTGGACATGCTGTATAATCAGCTCCAGAAGAGGAACATCGATGCTGTCTACATCGCAGGAATCACCCAGACATTCATGAATCGCATGCAGGCTATCAGGTATGTTAAATGCATTATTATGTAGCCTAGCCTAATTGTTAATTCTCTGCATAAATTATGTGTAGCCTTAAATGCTTATATGTCATCTTATTCAAATAATTAATTAATGTGAAATTTAGATGAAATATAATTGCTGGGTTTGGTTAATATATCCCTAATTGGTTTTCACAACTGATTCATAAAACTTATGTATTGGATCAGGGAAGCTGTTCCTAATCTGGCTGAGGATGAGGAGTACAGGGGACCTGTTCAGGAGCCACCCACAAAGAAACGGAGAACATTGGGAGAAGACACGCAGCACCATTTGGCACTGGAGGTCAGCACTTGCTTACACACACAGAGACACAGAGAAACACAGGGCCCTATCTTGAGCTCGTGCCTTAGGGTCGTGTCTTGTGCTGATTGAAAGCGTAAGTGGAAGGTGGGAGGTGCAGTGGATTTAATTTATTCAAGGTGTGTCCAAATCCAACCTTGTTGTCTTGTGCCAGGGGCGGGAGTGATATTTTGCCCTGCCCCGCCCTTTGCGCCACCAGCGCAAAGCGGGATAGACCTATCAGACGTGCCCAAGTGCCCTCATTAATTCACAGGCGAGTTTAGGCCGAACATGCAATAAACCAATCAGAAAGTCAGCTCTCATCACCTTTCAAGAGGCAGTTGCGCCAGCAGCGCAAGCGGAGGCAGCATGACGGCGGATTTACCAGGAAGAAACAAAGAGAAAAGATTTTTAAAGTGAGGAGACAGATCTCCTGGTAAGAGAAGTGAAAACGTGATATATGAAGATAGCAGGACGTCTCCAAAACAGCTTCACGCCGAAATAGTTTACTTTACAGTAACGCCTGCAAGAAACTTTACAACAAATGAACCGCAAATGTCATGCAGATATGTAACTGGTTATATTTTAACCTGAAGCACGTTGAAAGTATGTTATATTTCATAATTAGTTGTTATAATCATCATCATTATTAACTTTGCTGGCTGAGGATCGGGGGAGAGAGATGGTGCAGTAGAGAGGGGAGGCGAACCGATCCAATCTAGCTGCAAAGCTTCCTGGTTCCACTGGCCCACCTGAGCCAGTTGAAGGCACAGATACGCGGCTGTCTGTGCTCCTTCTTCTTCTCCTCTCCCACCTAATCATCATCTCCTCCTCCTGCTGACTCCAGATGCTGACTCATCTGATAAAGACTATCAGACAGCTGTGATCCTGTTTGCAGGTCTGCTGAGATTTATTGGGCTTTATAATTATAATAATAGTACTGTTGTACTTATTAGTGTGATTAACTTCAAAGACACACACGCGAGTGCACGACTTTTAAACATAAATGAAAGGTGTTTGGTGATTGTGGAGATGAGGGTGCGCACCTCAGCCAAGGGCAAGACACACACATACCTGCACTATTAACTTCAATATTCACACTTTATTGCTGGTGGATATGTTCAAAGGACACTTCACTAATCGACACTCCTGTGGAGAATGTAAATGTGTAATGTAAATTAAGGTGTTTGGTGATTGTGGAGCCATCGCGCTTGCGCTGGGTCTGTGCCGCTGTGGGTGTGAGGTCTAAACATGAAGGCGTGGCCCGGCGTGTTTGCTATCTTGTGCTGAGCACATTGGAGTAAAACGCGCTTGCGCTTTAGACCAGCCAAAACCTGGTCGAAGCGCAAAGTCTGTGGTTTTTCAGCACAAGATAGCACCTGGCGGGCTTGGCCGAAACACACACACGTCTTCACAATCACAAAACACCTTCATTTATGATCATTCTCTTCCTCTCACTTGAGTGTCGATTAGTTAAGTGTTATTCAAACATATTTTCTATCAGCAATAAAAAGTAAATATTGAAGTTAAAAGCTTTCACGTGTGTCTCACGCTTGGCTGAAGTGTACACGTCTCTACAATCACAGAACACTTTTCTTCTTTGAAGATGAACTCACTAATGAGGAAAAGAATTATAATTATAAAGCCTAAAGGTTGTCTTTATCGGATGAGTCAGCATGACAGCTGGAGCAGCTGTAGTGTGTGTCTGCCTGTTTGTTATGATCCAGAAAAACAATGATTGAACAATTATGATCTATAACATACAAAATATACAGACACTATATTTGACCATAGGAGTCCGGCCCAACCTGAGAGAAAAAAGTTATGTGTGCTTCTGTCATAGCTGGTTGGATAGATCCGTGCGTAATTTTGCACACTCCAAACTTCAGAACAGAACAACTTGTTTCGCAGCGGGACAGAGGAGGGAGGATGAGAGGAGGAGATCAGGATTAGGTGGGAGAGGAGAAGAAGGAGGAGCACAGACCACCGCTTAACTGCTCCTCCACCTGGCTCAGGTGTGCCAGGTGGAGCCGGGAAGCTTCGCGGCCTCTGGATCTGTTCGCCTCCCCTCTCTACTACACCATCTCTCTCCCCGCTCCTCAGCCAGTAAAATTAATAATGATGATGATGCTAATAATTAATTATGAATTACAACACAGTTTCAAGGTGCTTCAGGTTAAAACATAACCAGTTACATATCTGCATGACATTTGCAGTTCATATTTATTGTATTATTGTATATAAACTATTTCGGCGTGAAGCTGTTTTGGAGACGTCCTGCTGTCTCCATATATTGCGTGCTCTTGCGCATTCTCTTCTGGAACCAGGAGATCTGTCTCCTTGCTTTGAAAATCTTTTCTCTTTGTTTCCTCCTGGTAAATCTGCCGTCATGCTGCCTCCGCTTGCGCTGCTGGCGCACCTGCCTCTTGAAAGGTGATGAGAGCTGACTTTCTGATTGGTTTATTGCAAGTTCAAGCAAAAGTGCCCAGCCACGCCTTCCTTTTGCCTTCATGTTTAGACCTCACACCCACAGCGGCACAGACCCAGCGCTAGCGCGTTTGCTATCTTATGCACATAGCAAAAATGGCACTTGCGCCAGGCTAAGATAGGGCCCACAGAGACACACAGAGGAACAGACACACAGAGACACAGAGGAACAGAGAGAAACAAAGACATCATCAAAAAAATCTAATGAAGATGCTCACCACTTGATATAGTAGTCCAGACTCAAATGTTTATTGTCATATGATATCTATGAATAATTACAGTTAACCATTTTGGTTTATTACACAATATAGGCTAGCTATTCAGAACATTGATTGTAGTGAGACGTGAAGACCTAATTCTTTACCTTTTTTATAATTGTATGTTATCACATAGGTATGTGACACCGTCATGAGCCATGCCAAGGAGAGGTTTTCTTTCACCAAGCACCTCATCAGTGCCACTGTCTTGCAAGGAGACTTGTTCCAACAACACAGCAGAACGTTCCCAGATTCAGCACTGGAAACCACGGTGGAAGCCTATCCCTCATTGGACATGGCCAGACTTAAAACAGAACTGTCCCTGATCTACGAGAATGAAGAGTTCCGGAGTTGCAAAGGTGCACTGGCTCTCTATCAGGTTTTGATGGAAAACGACCTTGGAGAAACATTCACTGAAACTGTAAGTCTTCTCAACATCATCATCACAACACCAATGACAACATCAGAGTCTGAGTGGTGCTTTTCTACATTAAAGAGGATAAAAACTTTCCTTAGAAACACTATGTCACAAGATCAGCTCAACGCTCTGGCTATGCTCTGACCCAAGATTGTACTATATCTCTTTTGAGATGGTGAAACTTGCCCTACATTGGACTGGACAATGCAAGTTAGACTGGCCCATTATAGAAAAATCTTTATCCTTTCCCTTTACACCCATAGAGCTCCTCTCTCAAAATTCAGGTAGAATCTCTAACCCTATTATGTTGCATTCCAAGGAAGTTTGGATGAAGATACACAAAATGATTAAATTATCTCATTCTAAACAGCCATATTCGTCTTTGTGGCAAAATCCTGCAATCTGTATTGGTAAAACACCGGTCTACTGGAAGAGTTGGCACAACCATGGAATATGTACGCTGGATAATTTGTATGATGGTAAAGTGTTTATGTCTTATATTGATGTATTGAGTAAATATAACCTAAATGGAAAGGAACATTTTTGGAAATATGTTCAGACAAGGCACTGTGTTATGTCACTAGACTGGCAAACTGAAGACAACCATATTTGAGGGTATTTGGTTTTGCCATCACACCATCACAGAGCCTCGATATTTTACAGAAGAATGAACTCTACACTCAGTACTGATCTAAACAATTTGAAGGTTTTATGGGAAAATGACTTTGGGGTTGTTCTTGGGAATGAGGAATGGAGGGAAATAATCTCACAATGTGGGGAATTTTTAAGGGAATGTAAAGGCAAATGTACACAATATAAGATTGTACAAAGATATTATTGGACTCCTGTGAGACTGAATAGATTAGGCCTTATGAACAACTCATTGTGCTGGAAGTGTCAAAATGATAACGGTATTCTGATACATTGTTTGTGGGAATGTCCAATTATCAAGCACTTCTGGATGGTTGTCGTACGTATTCTAAGTGATTGGTTAGAAAGACCTATGCCACTTTGTCCTACACTGTGTTTACTGGGTGACAAAGGACAGATAGATAATATATCAAAAGGAAAATTCTCTGTTATCATGGTTGGGGTCTCAGTGGCAGCTAGGATTATTCTTAAAGGGGACCTATTATGCTTTTTCCTCTTTTCTGACCTATAAATGTTGTCACAATGTTGGATACTTGTGTTAAACGATTCCAAAGCGTCAAATAATGAGGTTCATGCATTTGGAAGCGAGCCCCGCAAGCTGTTTTGGATGGCTCTGCACGCTGTGTTTTACTGTCTTTTTTTAATGGTGTAGTAACATTAACGTCAATGCGTGCCAGACTTACTTATATGGTCATTGCCCGACATGTGCTCTAGGCCTGCCCGCTCCCCCGCTCTGCTTCGTAAATTATATCGCTGCTCTGAGTGGTGAACTATTAAGTGAGATTAATGTGTTAGCGAGCTATGTTGCGTCTAAACACAGGATTTTCAGTGTGACGAATGTGGCTCTCTTTTAACCTGGTAACCATGGTAACTACTAAACTCATAACCTGGTCGCAAGCAGGTTATGTTCAGAGTTTTAAATTAAATCGTCTGTAAAACACGCTATTCTTTAACAAATTTTTGTCCTTAGCTTTTAAACTGAGGGAGGACGTTAACATTGAAAAATTACTGAGCTGTATGCTCGTAATATCACAGAACGAATCCATATAATGTAAAAATGTAACAGCAGCACAAACTGTCTGCATCGCGCTGTCATGATGGTAACCTCCGTTTGGTGATGCAGAGTCATTTTTCCCGTTTGCTCCAGATCATATTAACACTTTAAATTGACATCGTATATAATCCACACAGTAAAATAATGATGAAGCAACTACAGACACTTTGAATACTTTTTACTGTTATCTGTTTTGTCTTTGTGATTTTGCAGCTCACATCACTGATTAGAAAATTCATCATCATTTATCACAGCCATCAGTTGCACTCATTTTACGTTGGTTTGGTCAAAAACTTCAGTGATGTCCATGTCTCTGTCATCATAGGACAGTGTCAGACAGACTTAATCATGTTTAAATCTGCTGTATGGAGTTTTATTGTTTATTGTGCGGGTTTCATGTTAGAATAAACGGCAGCATTAAGACCGCATTTAGTCCATCAGTCATTTTCTGACATCATTCTTCTTCTCCTGCTTTATTTGCAGCAACAATGTTGCTTTTGCCGTAATGTATTTTGTATATTTTCCACAGCTCATAATTATAAAAACTTGATGATTTTGACTTAAGTAAGGCTCGCGATCGCTTCATTTCATGTGGAAGAAGAGTCAAATGATGCAACAAACGCCCCTTTTATATGAACGCGCACAGAGTCTGAAGACGAAAGCCTGGATTAACAAAGTGAGTTGATAACCACCATCATGATACCCGTTATCTCTGATTGCAGTTTTAGGCTTTGTCATGCAGAGAAAGCCTGGCTGTGTTGAGCTTCCTTCGTAGCACAGCCAATGGCTTCCAAAAATGATTGTTCGGGTGTGAGGGAAAGTTAACTTTGTTTAGCTTTCCTAAAGAGGCGAGCACCAGGCAGAAGTGGATAGAGTTGCTTTTTCCCGGCCAGCAATGGAAAAATACCTCCGTGTTTGTCTGTCTATGGCACTTCACAGGGGACTGTTTTGTCAACACTGGCCAATACGAAGCTGGGTTAGCCGGTAGCCGAGCTCGGCAGCGCTTGTCAGCCCTTCGGAAGTCCTCGGGAGTGTGACCAATCACAGCGGAGTGGGCTCAGCGGGAGGCGTAAATGGAGGAGGGCCGGGGGGCGGAGTAAAGTACACAGACCGTTTTCACGGGATGCAGAAAATACAAGGAAGAGATGCAGCGAGAGGCACAGCGTCCTGAAGATCTACAAAGCTTTCTGTGCGGGCGATCGTGTGTAGCTGCTCTATAGGAGTCCAAAATCAAATACAAAGGCCCGAAATTGAGTATAATAGGTCCCCTTTAAACACTGGAAAACTCTGAAAGCCTTACCGTTTAAAGAATGGGTAAATATGATGATAAAGACTGCTTCATATGAATGTATGCTTTATAAGTTGAATAATAGAGATGGTACCACAGCGCCAGAATGGGAACCATTTTGGTCCTACATTACTTTTACTGTCAGTCAGTAGGACGACAGCTGATTTCCTTCCCTCTGATATTTATTTTATTTTATTTATTTTTTGTTTGTTTTTCTTTCTAGGAACTTCCACACCTTGTAATATCATTGATACTTTCATTTATGTTTATGTATAAGAGCCCTGTTCTTTAATGTTAAAGAGCACTGTACGATTGTCATGTACCAAGTAAAAACTCAAATAAAAACCTGAATTATAAAAAAAAAAAGAAAGAAATGAAAATATGAACGAATTAATAAAGAATGGGCCTGGTTTTTCTTAACTGAAACTTACCACATGATACACAGGAAGGCCAAGGAGAATAGCAGTACACCTTGTGTTTGATGTCATGAAGTTCCTAAGAGGATAAAAATAGTGTAAATTCTGTGACAAATTTATTCATCAAGCCCAATGCCAAACCGTTCCAACCAACTGGCCACTACAGCATCAGAAAATAAGTCCACACGTCTTGTGCTGATTTATCTGGTGCAATCAGAGAAAGAGCATGGACATGCAAAAACGGGGACTATGCAGTGGAGCAATTGTGGAATTAAAGTTCATTTGAACCATCAAATTAAACATTCCAAAAATTTAACCTGTGAAATGCATAATCACCTGCTGGTCGTGCACTTGAATATATCACCCATAGCACGTGAAATCTTGTTTTTGTCTAGTTTTGGAAGCCCTTTGTCTGAATAAGATCATCAGTTGAGGGGTGTGGCAATCAAACTCGGTGTTCAAGGGCAGGTTCTTGTGACCATTAGAACGCTGCATACATACAGCTACATTTCAGAAAAGAAGAAGTACATTAAGTTCTAGGTTTGTGAATCACTAAGATAAATTATTGTTTTATTTAAAAAAGAATAATAAAATCAGAACAGGATTAGAACAGCATTTTCTTATTATGGCTAAATGTTTGTAAAGCAGTATTAGTAATGATTACAACATAAAAGTCACTACATAAACTCATTATCTCATTGCAAACAAATCTATAAAGTCAAAATAAATAAATTCACAGTAAAACCAATGATTTCAAGATTAATTAAATTAGATAAAACTATGCATAATGTGACATACATTACTGACAAAGGAAAAACAGGTGAGAGAGATTAACCATATTACCTCAGACTGCATATGAAGAGTGGGCCAGAGGTCCCTGAGCTGTTTCACAGAAAGTTGATTCTGCATGTTGGAGTCACTGGAGTGTGAAGGTGTGGAGTTGTCTTGGTTTCTTGGGCTTCTTGTTTCAGCTCAAGCCATCAACCCAAAGTATCCGTATTTGATGACCAAGGAATGAGACTTAACAATCAAACGTCTTCCTCCAGAATTACTTACTGCTCCTTGAAAACTGGGACTCGTCTGACTCCTGATCATCATCAAAATCGTGGTACTGGCGTCACAGTTCGGTACACAGCATGTGCATGATGAATACAACAAATACATCTGTTTTCTGACCGACTCAGTCACACTATTGTCATTCTGGCAAGTGAAGTAACACCCCAATCAAGCGGGTGGCATTAAATCACCAAAATGCTGTTTGCCAACTGCCATTTAAAACAAAGAACAGCCAAAGAAGACGGTGCAGCAAAACAAGGACATTGGATGCTTTTCATTCTGTAAATTCATCTCCTCCACTTGCTCCCTCTCCTCACATCTTTGCTCCACCCAGCGAGGTCATGACAGAGATGTGAGGACGGAGGAGACAGAGCTGTGAGATGAAAAATCCTTGGTTCCTTTTTCGGCATTAGTCTGAAGCGGCGTCAGTTACTGATGACGAGCTGATAACAGCTGTATCAGCGGTCAAACTGACTGGTACGAATGTTCACAGAAACAAATCTAAGAAAGATTTCGATACCTGACAGCATTCAGTTAGATCTGTAAATTGAAATGGCTGATTATTGGTAGTATTCTTTCTGATGCTGATTTTAATCATCATTTAATATTCCCTTTTCCATCTTCTAATTAATATAGGCAACTGATCAGTGTTATTTGTTTACTTAGGCTATTTATTGGCTTGCATTATGGTCATCTGCACAGTAATACACACATCGCACTTTCCACTTGCTTGTGTCATTATTCACAACATGCAGGTGCAAGTGCTGCAGAAACTTCTGTCAGTCACTGGACTTTGATCTCCCTTTGTGGGTCTTGATGACGCAGGATGAAAATTGCCAAAACTGCCCAATTAAGGGATACACCAGTGTATCCTTGGTCTGAGCACCTCCCAGTAAATTGCACTACTCTCTGCTCAAAGTAAATGAAAAGAAACTAAACTTTATTGATTTGGGGTTTTTGATGTTGTTGTTGTTGCTTTTTCTGCATTTTACTGTGACACACCTAGTTTTCTTACTGAACATTATTCAGCTCTTGCAGTGAGTAAGGTGAACGAAAATTCAGAGTTGCATAATCAATCATTTTATTTCACTGTAATCAAAGACTACATGTAACACAAACTCCAATTTTTTAAGCCCTGATAAGCCCAAGCATTTGAGTTTATTAGTTAGGCAAGTACTAGAGTACTGCTAACTTATTCAGGTTTACAGTGTTCCATTCATCCACTCATGGAATTGATAAAAAAAAAAAAAAAAAGGTCAACCAGTCAAAAAAGCCAGCATTTCTTTTTTTTTTGTGTGTGTATTTTTTTCCATAGCACCTGTTCATCGAGGCACCAAAGAAAAGACATTTGATGAAAGTATCTGTGTATGATGAATTGCACGTCATGTAATGTTAATTTGGTAGATACATTTATGCGTATGGTCTGGGAGTGTCTTGAAGTCAAAACATTCTGGGAAAGGGTGTCTCAAAAATTGTCCAATATGACACAAATAAATTTTTATTGTTTGCCATCTCTAATATTAAGGAATGATCATTCATCTGACCCTTAACTCAGAAGCGGTTGTTATCTTTGGCAGCCATGGCTGCTAAAATGTTGGTTGCTGTAAGATATTTATTTTCTAATAAATAATCAATCCATCAGTTGTACCATTCTTTAAAGTGATAGTTCACCCAAAAATGAAATTTCATTCAATATCTATTGACCCCTTTGCTGATGTGAGGATGAGTGAAGATCTCCAGTTCACAAAACACTCCTGGGGTTTCAGTGGAAAACAGCCAAATCCAGTGACCAGTTTTGAAATTAAAAAAATAAATAAAATAAAACACAACAAAACACAAAAAATGTCTCCATACTGCTTGTGTTGTGTAATCCAAGTGTCTATAAACTCCAACATTAAAATCTGACCCAAAAAGATGCCATTTACGCCATGTTTTTACCCTAAATGTCAACCGTAGCCTCTCAGACCAGAGCCACATGTACACCTGAAACATAAGTCGGGCCTTTCTCAATCTGGAAAGGATTTTGTACACAACACTACAAGGTTTCTGTTGCTCTCGCTCTGTAGTCCATGGCTGCAGCAACAAAATGATGTTCCTCCTCTATGTCGAAGGCCTTGTACATTTTGTTCTTTGTTGAAAGTTTGTGAAGTCAACTGTATGCGTAACAAGTCACTATTTCTGAGCAGATCTCTCTCTGTTGTCTGAGTCACTTCCAGGTAGCATGTAAACAGAGATGTGAGGGTATTGCGAGATCTCATATATCTTGTGTCGTGCAGCTTAGGCGAGAGCTTATGTACCCACTTCAGGCGTGTGCATGTAGCTCTGTTGTGAGAGGTTACAGCTGAGATTTAGGCTAAAAACATTGTGTAAAGGGTGTCTTTTTGGGTCAAATTTTAATGTTGCATCTTACGGACACTTGGATTACACCACACAAAGCAGTATGGAGACATCTTGTGGTTTTTGTTTTGTCTTGTTTTGTGTCTTTTTTTTTTTATATTTTAAAATTTTCACTTCAATTGTACTGGATTTGGCTGCAAGGCTGTTTTCTGCTGAAACCTGGGAGTGTTTTGCGAACTGGAGATCCTCACCCATCCTCACATCAGCACAGGGGTGAGTAGATATTGAGTGAATTTTCATTTTTGGCTGAACTATTGCTTTTTAATAGAGTATGTGCTTATAGAACTGTCCAGAGCAAAGATGAACTATTATAGCCAAAACAATCTTGAGAAGTGGATGGAAGCACTGAGCTCAACAAAGCATATAACAAGTTGAAGGGAGGAAGAAGAGAGATCAGAAAAATTCTTAGTATAAAAACTTGTATCAGTGGCGTACAGTGATGATTAGATCTGGGACTTCAGTTCAGCCAAAACTTTGCTAGACAAAAAAAAGGATTTTGGTGGAATAAAAGGCAGGCAGCAGTTACCTTGATAGCTGTAGTAAAATTTGTATTAAACAGTAGATGACTACCATTTACTCTGTTACTATTGTTTGGTTAAGTTATAATGAAGTTTGTGTTTGATATTAAGAGCTGTAATAATCAATAAGGATAATTGAGTTTTATTATTTCTGTCTACCAACACAGCTCTGTCTGCTGTGCTGTGCTGTTGGAAGAAGTTTTAATAAAGAAGATTCAAGTGTCTGAAAATTGATTTCTAAAAGACTCGGAGATGAGGGCAATTTCAGTAAAATGTGTCAAATATATCCCTACCTGGGAAGCTGGGGGAAATAGGCTATTTCCAAGTAAGTAGAAAAATGAAAAAAATATCTTCTCCAAACAAATCCAAATTTCCAGAGCTGTCTTATTTACACACAGGGTCATTTTGGTGAGCAAGGTAGTTGCAGCATTATTCAAGTAGTGTCCAAAATCCTCTATGAAGACAGTCTACTTTATGCAGCTTGTGTGCCCAGCATTTTTTATCACTCTTTAAAAAAATGCTGCTTACACAACAATTTCTTGTTTGTTAAAAGTGCATTCATCCATTTTAGTCAATTATCACAAAGAATCATCACCAACACGTTTTAACCTTCTTTTAACCATTTGTTCTGATTTTCTAGATGGCAAAATCAGATCTCACTCTCAACATCATCAACCGAGGTTCCAGCAACAGCAGGCAGCTGTTCAGTCTTCAGTGAAAAGGCTGATAAATTCACTGTACAGTACCTACCCAGCACCAAACAGCAGAAAATCTGGTACAGACCTGAACAGAAATAAAGTAAATATTGATCTTTGTCAGGTGGACACAAATCTGAATTCAAATGAATGCCTAAGTTTCTCTGTAAATGGGCAACTGTTTGTTCATGTTCACCACTTCACTTACAACTTTAAAGTGGTGATAGGCCAATGTTCTGTTAAAGCTGTAAAGCCTGTTTTCCTTTCCCCTAAAGTGGTCAAAAAAATCAATAATTCAATAACATAACAACATCTAAAGAGATCACTTGTGACAGAGCTTCGTCAGAAGTTTCCCCCTGCTTGCAGTCATTGCACTCATTCAGCATAAATATCTCTGTTAATATTCAATTAAAAGTTCTCACTTTTTTTTGAGATATTGGCTTTATATTTAATAGTTCCTGCAACTGCCAATTCACCTGTCTTTGATTTCAGAGCCAACAGTAGACATCATCCATCTAACTGGAGACAGCAATGGGCATGTGCAGTTTGGTCAAGACGCATACAGTCTACCAAAAGATCAGGCATATCCCCAATCACTTCAACTTCCTGTCAAGCAGAGTCCATTGTGAGACCAGACAGAGCTGGGCAGTGAATGATGGCACAGAGATCTGGTCACACCATTCTGTACCTTCAGCACTGGATGTTCCATGAACAGACACTTTACCCACAACATTCTAGTTTGACTTTTTTTTTTTTTTGGGGGGGGGGGGGGGGGGCATTTAGCCTTTATTGGACAGGACACCTGTTGCCATTCACAGTAGGTATTTTTAAGGACTTGTCCCACAATGATACCATTCAGAAATAACACTGAAAGTACTTTCTGATGGCACTCTGCTTCAGATTGGTATTTGTAAAGTGTTATATCATGACAGAATTTAAGGACAGGCCTTCACACTAAATGCTGAAATGATTTGGGCCTTTCTGTGTGGAGTTTGCATGTTCTCCCCTTGTCTGCGTGGGTTCTCTCCGGGTTCTTCGGCTTCCTCCCGCAGTCCAAAGACATGCATGCTAGGTTAATTGGTGACTCTAAATTTTCTGTAGGTGTGAGTGTGTCTGTCTCTATGTTGTCTATGGTGTACCCCGCCTCTCACCCAATGTCAGCTGGGATAGGCTCCAGCCCCCGCGACCCGATCCAGAATAAGCGGTTACAGAAAATGAATGAATAATCATATCATATGAAATGTCAGACATTTGAGAAAATACTCATCAGATCATATCTGTTTATATTTGTTGTATGTGGATGTAGCATGGATGAAGTCTCATTCTGTTGCCCAACCCTGTTATGATGAATGATAAAAAAAAAATTAACATTGATAGCTGTTAGGTAATTTTCTTATGACATTGCACCGAAAATAATTAAAATGCAATTTTTGTCATGACAAAGAGACAGAAAAGGCAGGGGAAGACAAATTTCTTCTTGGGACAAGAAACCCAAGTAGGAACTATGAAGTCCTACTTTTGAATCTGAAAATCCTTAATATTAAACTTCTTTACTTCTTTTCTTTTTTTTTCATAGAGATATCGTTTTCTCTTTTTATTTAAGTAAATTTTCGTATTTTAAAATACTGAGCAGGGTCTTTAGACTGACAGTATTTGTTGTTTGATCTTCTAGCTGCCTTGTGTTATATTCATAAATTGTAGCGTTCCCATTTCCGGGGCCCTCTGAATGTAGCATACCGGGTTGACAACAACGGGCAGTAATTAAATCAGGGGACTGACCGACCGACCAGAAACTCCAGGTGGAAAACTCCGCACAATAAAGTGAAGTAAGTTTAAAATTAGTTAAATTATAAATAAGTCTGTGTGCCGGTGATTGGTATATTGTTAGCTAGCTAACATTAATGTAGAGTCATGTCAGCTAGTAACAGTTTGCTATTTGAAGAGAAATTATTTTGACAGTTCAAGGGCAACTGTGGCATTTTAGGCTGGATGGTAGCTAACGTTAGCTAATTTAACCATAACACTAACCCTGCTTAATAGTTCTCATTATAAATTGTGCTGAGGATCAACGCTACGTTCCTCTTTTCACACATTATTTCACCCTGTTTGTCAGTGAATCTCAAAGTCAAAGTCTCAAAGTTGAGGCGCAGGGAGGGTAAGTGTCCGTGATACCCAGTTAACACCCAGAAATTATGGACAAGGGCATGCCTGATATTAGTGTATGTGGATCCGAAGTAAAGAAAGTGAGGGGACGGAGGTACCGGTGTTACAATTCTCAATTCGAGTAAGGGAGTAATAATGTTGATTTAATGACTCACTGGATGAAAATGCGTTTTGCAAGAGACTCGGGCTGGTATCAAAACATCCTTGTTTCCTTCTCTTGCTGTCATGCTACCACTGCTTGCGCTGGTGCCGCACCTGCTTTTAATTTCTGATTAGTTTATTGCATGATTGGCTTAAAAAAGTTAAAAGTTAAAGTACTTATCTCATCTTATATAAATTATGCGCAATGCTGCACAAATATTTTTATTCCTTTGTGAAGGCATAAAAAACAATAACATAACATTTTTCACTTTTATTTCATTTATTATTGTGCAGGAACAAATTGAAAATGAAGTAATAAAATCAGTTCAAATTAAACAGCCCTGATTCACTTAACTCTGCTTTACAGTTAATTCCTGTTCTGTATCACATAAAAGACAAGCTCACATGACAAAACAGAACCAACAAAAAATACATTCAAATTACTATACTATACTTTACTTTTCTGTATCAATTCAAAAATTTCATGACGTGATCACAAAGTAATGATGGGTTTGTCCTTTGCCAGAACTCGTTACATTCGTGCCAAATGTGTCAGTGGGACTAAAGCATCAAGTAATTTCTCTGTGGTTTTTGAATGTTTTTTTTTTTTTTTTGTTTAATTCCAGAGGAATTACTCACCCTATATTATGTTTTTGCCACACAATGTTTTGTGTCACCATGTTTTTGACTATAACACTCACTGTGCATACTTATGTTCCAGGAATTTGCTGCTGCGTGTAAAATACAGAGTGGCAAGTGTGTTATCACCATTAAGGTAAGCTGCTTCCATGTGATATAGCTTAAGTATGACTATAAAAATATTGGTTCTTTCTTTGTCAGAACTGACAGTGTATACTCAGGCCTGGAATGAAGTCATTTTTAGGAGAAGGCACAAAAAAAACATTATTTACCACTGTAAACCATTAATCAAACCAATAAATAAATGCAGTATATCAGACAACCTAAAAGCTCATTTAATATCTCGTTATTATAAAATATAATTTCTTTTAATTGTGTTCTGTACTTTCAGCAGTGAGTGACAGGTAAATATACACAAAGGACAACCATTTATTGCATACTGCAGTTAGAACCTGACTATAATTAGCTGATAATTAACCAGCTACAAAGTAATTGATACACAAAATATTAAACCATTAACCAACCAGTATCTAACAGTCAATGTCAAACAACTGTATGCTTATAATTGTATAGATTGCGATGTCCATGGCCAACTCAATTCTATTTAAAGTCGACCTTTGCAAATTCTGCTTTTCTGTCTTTGTAAGACCTGCAATTGACAGTATATAGAAACATTTTTGTAACTGTTCTTTAATGGAAAATTAAATTGTACATTCACACATACATTCATAATAAAACACTGGCTATGAAATAACTTTTACATTTTCTCCAAAAGTGCTCTGGGTCACTCTTAGCCTTAGTCTTATTAAGTTTATATACCAGAGGAAGCACAATCTCTTGTGAAGTCATGGGTAGGCAGATGTAAACAAAACAGAGGCTGACTTGGTGCAACAGTTTGCTGTAGTACTGCTTAGCAGTGAGGAAAAAACAAAAGAAGAGAGCTTTCTTTGCATGATCTGGATCAACAAAGTCTAAAACCGCAATCAGAGATAACGGGTGTCACGATGATGGTTATCAACTTGCTTTGTTAATCCAGGCTTTCGTCTTCAGACTCTGTGCGCGCTCACATAAAAGGGGCATTTCTTGCATCATTTGACTCTTCTTCCGCATGAAATGAAGCAATCGCAAGCCACTTAAGTCAAAATCATCTAGTTGTTATAATTATGAGCTGTGGAAAATATACAAAATACATTACAGCAAAAAGCAACATTGTTGCTGCAAATAAAGCAGGAGAAGAAGTATGCTGTCAGAGAATTACTGATCGACTAAATGTGGTCTTAATGCTGCTGTTTATTCTAACATGAAAACTGCACATTAAACAATAAAACTCCATACAGCAGATTTAAACATGATGAAGTCTGTCTGACACTGTCCTATGATGACAGAGACGTGGAGATCACTTAAGTTTCTGACCAAACCAACGTAAAATGAGTGCAACTGATTTAAGATTGTCTGTGATAAATGATGATGAATTTTCTAATCAGTGATCTGAGCTGCAATATCACAAAGACAAAACAGATAACAGTAAAAAGTATTCAAAGTGTCTGTAGTTGTTTCATCATTATTTTAGTGTGTGGATTATATACGATGTCAATTTAAAGTGTTAATATGATCTGGAGCAAACGGGAAAAATGACTCTGCATCACCAAATGGAGGTTACCATCATGACAGCGTGATGCATACCGCTTGTGCTGCTTCGTTCGGTGATATTACGAACATACAGCTCAACAACTTTTCATTTTTATTGTCTTTCCTCAGTTTAAAAGCTATATCGCTCATAAACAACCTTGTTAGGACAATTATAAGTGAAAGAACTGCGCTTTTTACAGACGATTTAATCTGAATCTCTGAACATAACCTGCTCCCGACCAGGTTATGAGTTTAGCATAAGTTACCATGGTGATCTAGCCAGGTTAAAAGAGAGCCACTTTCGTGACACTGAAAATCCTGGCTTTAGACTCAACATAGCTCGCTAACCCATTCATCTCGCTTCGTAGTACACCCCTCTGGTCAGCACAGATTGTTTATTCTTAAGTCAGAACAGGAAATGAGTTTTTAACTGCCACTGTGTGAAGTAATATGCTGCCAGCTACGCAGCAAAATCTGTATACTCAGATTAACACTGTTGGAATTTATTTCAACACTTTTGAAATGTCTATATGGGTCCACACCACAGATAGTTAATTTTATTGTTTTTGGAGAGTTGGTACCTTAACACTAATTTAGTGTAATTATTGACTATTTTGAGTTAAAATTCAACACTTCTTAGCACTAACAATTGTTAGTTTTTCTAACTCTCGTATGCAGTGTTGATATTAATTCTCTCAAGGGTTACCACTAACACTGTAAGATGTTGGTTAATATAGCTTTTCTTAATTACTAAAAATGAACTTGAAAAGAACAATTTTCTGTTTTTATTAGGGAGGTCATTCACAGTCCAGGTTTGCAAGACATTCGGTACATGAAGACAGTACATAAATCACATTTACATAAGTACATAATAGTAAAGACATAACTCAAATAATGGCATTAAACTTAGTCATAATAAGCTTGTCTTCTACTATTTTTCTCCCTTACATTTTAGTGTCCGCAACTATAAACATTTGAACAAACAATGTCATACACATTCATTTATCTATGAAAGTCTGCTCCTCATAGTTCATTGAAAATGGCAATTTCCTTTAAAGTAGGTCAGGTCTCTGTGAATTAATGTATCCAATCCATTTTGACCACAATGTCCTACATTTTTCTCTTTGCATTTTTATAGAAAAGGTTAGTCTCTCCATTGTGTAGATTTCCTGAATAATTTTTAACCAGTCCTCTAATGTTGGAGCATCTGGTTGTAACCACTTCCTTGTCACAGCTTTTTTGCCTCCAATAAGTAATATTCTCATTAAATATTTGTCTGTTTTAGTTTGAAGATTCAGTGTTACAGTGCCCATATACATTGTCAAAGCATCAAATGGAATAGTGATCTGAATTACTGTTTCCAAACATTTATGAATTTCCCTCCAATAGAATGTAATTTTGGGGCAATCCCAAAATAAATGATAATGGTTACCTACATCTGTTCCACATAGCCCCCAACAATTAATTCCAACACCTTGATATCTCTTCTGGGCAGGAGTAATGAAAATCTCATGATATTTTTCCATCCAAATTCCCTCCAACAGTGTGATGATGTAGTTATCCACTGTGATTTGCATATATCTCCCCACTCATCTTCAGATATGACCATTCCTCCCTCTCTTTCTCATTGATTTTTTACATGTTGGGTGGTTGTCTTTGAGGAGTCCTGAAAGCTTTTATATAGAGCTGCACAATATATCGTTTGAGCATCGTCATCGCAATGTATACGTGTGCGCAATAGTCACATTGCAGGTCCTGCGATGTAGGAGGCAAATGAACTAAACGTGTTCTCATCTAATTTCAAGGGTACCTGACACACACTGCGTGCAGCAATCCACCAATCACAATCGTTCTTAATCAGGTTGCCAAAGCAGACCACGCCCCTGTATGTGGAGTGAGTCACAAGATCAGTGCAGGTTAATTGTCCACAAGACGGTGGCAGTGGAGCATAACATAAAGTGTTATTCAAGTCATCTGGTGAAAATTCCTGTATTTTTTCATATCGCAATATATATCGCAGGGTTAAAAAAAAAATTTGCAATGTCAGTTTTTTCCAATATTGTGCAGCCCTACTTTTATATAATCTGGATATTATTTTGCATCCATTTCCTGATTTGTAAGTTGACACAAAAATATTCAATATATCATTGTCTACTTTCTCCAAGCCCTCAGCTATAATTTAATTCACCCTGTGTCTCACTTGTAGATATCTGAAAAAATCTTGATCCTCCAATCCATAATCTTTTTTAAGTGTCTCAGAGCTTTTCAGTGTTTTGTTATGGATACAGCAGCAATATGCTGTTAGCCCTTTACCCATCCATATTTTAAATCTGGTATCCGTCTTGTTTGGGATGAAGTCAGTATCATATGGACACCATCTTAATTTCTCCACACCCTTCAGGTTTTACTTTTTAACTACCCTCTGCCAGGTGTTAAGAGCCACTTGTATCCAAGGATTGTTTTTATCTGTAAAGGTGTCCATCAATCTACTGTCTACAATCATAGCTTGTATTGATGATCCAATAGATTTCCCAACTTCTTTAGCTCAGAAACTTTACTACAAGGGATCTCGGAGGAGCTCCTTCTTGCGGTGCTGGTCCAAGTGCACTGTGCACCCTTTTGATCTGGAGATCCATATCAGGTGGCAGAGATAAGTTATGTTTCAGCAGCTCTTCAACAAAGCTTATCATTGATGGAGACTTGTTCTCAGACCCCTCCACTACGGAGTAGATCCTAACGTTGTTTCGTCTCGACGTTCCCTCTTGGTCTGTTTGTTTTGCTTCCAGGCGAGTTTTGGAGTTTTATTAGCTCCTTCATCACTTCTTCCATAGACTGTAGCCTCTCCTCTGTGTTTAAAATTCGCTCCCCTGCCTCATCGAGTCTCAGCTTGGTTTTGCTTATCTCCTCTTTGATTTCTCCCAGTTGTTGCTTGTTTTCTTGTCTGAAACTTTTTATCTCAGCGAGTATGGTATTCAGACTGACCATATCGGTGTCCGTGCCTTCTTTTCCATTAGCCTTAGCTGGCAAGCTGCAGCTAGCTGGGGAGGACTCTCGGCTTAAGTTATCGTGTGAATCGACATTCTGTGCATATTTCTTGATTTTGACTTTGTTCTGCCTGTCTTTCGTCATGATTTTGCCCTTATCCGTAGTTTAAGGTCAACTGAAGCAAGTTTAATAGTTTTACAGGGCTATTTAATCCAAGTTGTCGGGGGTGAATTTCTTTTATGCTGCAATCTTTGCGGCTGCGCAGTGGGAAGTCGAAAAGAACAATTTTCAACACTTTTTACACTTTTCAAAACTTAACAGTATTGAACAGTATATGCTTTCGTACTTATTTAGAGTCTCAAATGAGTGAGCTGGTTAAAAGCACAACATGTTCACTATTTTCCTCCTATATACACTATACAGCCCACAGCTAAAAGCACTATGTAAAAGGATAGTCCATCCAAAAAATTTTGTCATTATCTACTCAAACTTATGCCAATTGAGGGTAGGGCATATTTTGTTAGTCTGCAAAACACTGCTGGAGTTTGACAGGAATCTTCCAAACAAAGTAAATGAATGGTGACCAGTTTTCAAACTCTAAAAAACAACTGGGGAGAGAAGAAACCTAAAATCCCTCCATACTGGTGTAATCCAAGTCCCCTTGCACACCGTTCCATTGTTTGGAGGATTCTGCAATGCTCTTTTCCTGTGAAAGTCCAGTAGTGTTTTGTGGACTAAAAAACTAAACCTGATCTTCAGTTGGCATGAGGGCGAGTAGATGACAACTAAATTTTCATTTTTGGGTCAACTATTCCTTTAAACCCCTCCTTTCCTGTGATTTGCTGTTGAAAAGTCCTATGTGCTGTGATTGCCCGTTGTGAAATACACCAATGGTTTGACTGGCTGTTGTAAAACCCTCCTGTGTTATGACCGGCCATTTTAAAATCCCTCTGTGTTGTGATTGGCTCATGTAAAGCTCCCCTATTTTGTAATTGGCTGATATAAACTCACCTGTGCTTGATTTTGTTTTGGAAAATCTCTGTGTTGAGATTGGCTTTTGTAAACTCAATCAGCTGTTGTAAAATTCCCCTGTACCGTGATTGGTTGTGGTTAAAAAAAAGCAAACACTTGTGTTCTAAAACCCTCCTGTGTTGTGATTGGCTATTGTAAAATGAACACCTGTGCCATCATTGGCTCTTGTAAAATCCCCCTGTGCTGTGATTGGTTGTTTAAAAAAATCCCCATGTTGTAATTGGCTGTTGTAAATGACCCATTTGCTGTAATTGGCTGTTGTAAAACCCCCATCAGTTGTGACTGGTGGATGAATCCCCCTGTGTTATGATTGGCTATTGGAAAAACAACTTTTCTTTTATTTGCTATTGTAAAATCCACCTGTGCTGTGACTAGCTGTCATAAAACTCCCCTTGTGTTGTGATAGGCTTATGTAAAACCTCCCTGTCTCATGATTGATGGCTGTAAAGCCCCATGTGATGTAATTGGGTATTACAAAAGGCAACAGTGCTTTGATTTTCTGTAGTCAAATCAGTGTGTTGAGTCTGGCTGTTGTAAAACTCTCTTGTGCTGTCAAATGCTGATTTAAAACTCCTCCGTGTTGGAGTTGGCTTTTGTAAAATCCTTCTGTGTTGAAACTGGCTCCTGTTCTCTTATTTACTCTTGTAGAGAAAACCCAGTTTTTGGATTGACTGTCAAAAATCACCTATGATGTGATTGGCTGTTGTATAAACCCCCTGTGCCATGGATGGTTGATGAAAAATCCCTCTGTGTTGTGATTGGTTATTGTAAAAAAAAAAAAAAAAGAAGAAGAAAAAGAAAAAAAACTGTGTTCTTTTATTTGTTCGTGTGCTGTGATTGGCTGTCATCATTGGCTGATGTAAAACCCACCTGTCTCGTGGTTGGCAGCTGTAAAGGGTGTTGCAACAAGGGTTAGGGTTAGCAAAATAAAACAAAAACAACCCTTGTGCTGATAGAAAATTCCCTGTGTTTTGCTATGCTGTTGTAAAATCCCCCTCTTCTTTTATCTGAGGGGTGTACTACGAAGCGAGATTAATGGGTTAACAAGCTATGTTGAGTCTAAAGCCAAGATTTTCAGTGTCACGAAGGTTTAACCTGGCTAGATAACCATGGTAACTTATGCTAAACTCATAACCTGGTCGCAAGCAGGTTATGTTCAGAGTTTCAGATTAAATTGTCTGTAAAACGCGCTGTTCTTTAACTAATTGTTGTCCTAACAAGGTTGTTTATGAGTGATATAGCTTTTAAACTGAGGAAAGACATTAAAAATGAAAAGTTGCTGAGCTGTATGTTTGTAATATCACTGAACGAATCCATATAATGGTGATGCAGAGTCATTTTTCCCGTTTGCTCCAGATCATATTAACACTCTAAATTGACATGGTATATAATCCACACAGTAAAATAATGATGAAGCAACTACAGACACTTTGAATACTTTTTACTGTTATCTGTTTTGTCTCCGTGATATTGCAGCTCAGATCACTGATTAGAAAATTCATCATCATTTATCACAGACAGTCTTAAATCAATTACACTCATTTTACGTTGGTTTGGTCAAAAACTTAAGTGATTTCCATGTCTCTGTCATCAAAGGACAGTGTCAGACAGACTTCATCATGTTTAAATCCGCTGTATGGAGTTTTATCGTTTAATGTGCAGTTTTCATGTTAGAATAAACCGCAGCATTAAGACCGCATTTAGTCGATCAGTAATTTTCTGACAGCATACTTCTTCTCCTGCTTTATTTGCAGCAACAATGTTGCTTTTTGCTGTAATGTATTTTGTATATTTTCCACAGCTCATAATTATAACAACTTGATGATTTTGACTTAAGTGGCTTGCAATTGTTTCATTTCATGTGGAAGAAGAGTCAAATGATGCAAGAAACGCCCTTTTTATGTGAGCGCGCACAAAGCTTTAAAATGAGAACCTGGATTAACAAAGCAAGTTGATAACCATCATTGTAATACCCGTTATCTCTGATTGAAGTTTTAGGCTTTGTCGATCCAGATCATGCAAAGAAAGCCTGGCTGTGTTGAGCTTGCTTCATAGTATACCCCTCTGATCTTGTAAAATCCCTGTGCTACGATTGGCAGTTGTTAAAAAAACAACAACACGTGTTCTAATTGGCTGTTAAAAAACAAAAAAAAAACAAAACCTGTGCTGTCGACTATTGGTCGGCTCAGCTCAAAATGATGTTAGATTGGTTTACAAATATGCAAGAAACTTTTATGGATTGGTCTCCAGTCTCCAGCATGTTATCCCAGGAGACTTAAATCCCTGCCTTTTATCAACAATTTAGACCAAATAACTTCCCTTGATCATAACACAATCATTTACAACACAGTATTGATGTGGAAGGATGTGAGAAAACACCTAGATAACCTGTCTGTCGTTTATGTTGGATCTCCCCTAACGTTTAACCCTGATCTTCCTGTACAGATCAGGAGTTTTGGTCTGAAGGAGTGGCCTATTTGATTTTGCAGGCCTGATGATCTTTGGCTTTGAAGTTGTTTGAGCAAATTAGAACAGATTTTAATATCCCTCACAGAGATTCTTTTAAGTATCTCCAAATTTGTGATTTTACAGAATCTCTTTTAAGGAAGAATGGGATTTGCTTGAAACTGTCAGTTAAGAGATATATTGATCTCAGCCAGGTCTTCCAAGGATGCAAGGGGATCTTTCCGAAATGCACTTCAATTCCTATATGTCAGCAAAATTTTTACATTTTTTCACAGGATTTATTGTACACCTGCCTGCCTCCAGAAAATGTTCACCAACAGCTCAAACCTCTGTTTTAAATGTAAAACACACAAAGGTACATTTGCTTCATGTGTCCCGGTCATGCCATTGTATGCACGTATTTTGGAAAGAGCTTCACTCTGTAATTCAGGAGGTTACTGGCAGACAGTTCTTATTGACTCCTTTGTTCTCCTTGCTGCACCATACTTCAGACAATTTCTTTAATAATGATGTCAAATCTGTGTTAACGGCTCTTTTATATTTGGCTAAAAAGCGCAACTTGTTGGGATGGTCTGTCCCACAGGTCCCCACAGTTGACATGTGGTTATCACAGATATCAGCTGTGCTTCCTCTGGAGAAACTGACTTATGATCTCAATAACAAGTCATCCAAGGAGCGACGCCTGTAGCTCAGCTGGTAGAGCGCATGCCCCATGTACTGTTGTTATCAGTCCTCCACAGTGGCCGCTGGTTCAACTCCCACCTGTGGCCCATTTGCTGCGTGTCATCCCCTGTCTCTCGATCCCCCTTTTCTGTCATATCTTCGGCTGCCACTGTCAAATAAAGGCAAAAAAGCCAGAAAAAATTATCCTGGAGGAAAAAAACAAAACAAATCGGGCAGGTTCTGTCACCTTTGGGAACCCTTACACCTTTTCCTCCAGAAACTCTGACTTGCTAACTGATGACATCTGTTGATGTCAATATCACGTTGTTGGACAATGTCCTTTTTTATTTGCTTATTTGATTTTTTTTTGAATGGATAATATATTATGTTTGTGTTGTTTATGTTGGTTGATCTTGGTTGTTTATACCAGTGATTTTCAACCACTGTGCCGCGGCACACTAGTGTGCTGTGAGAGATTGTCAGGTGTGCCATGGGAAATTATCCGGGGGGGTGCGCAATGCCTGCTAGTGACTACATTGCATGGCAGAGCATGGCAGAGTAATCAAATACTCTTCCAGGTCAATAGGTGGCAGTAGGGAGCACAATAATGACCTTAATAGAATTAGTGATGCGTGCGAGAGGTGGCCGTGACAGCAGCGATGGATAAATATTTGACAAGGAAAAATGCAGACTCCGAACTGGGCCCTAGACAAAATTCTAACCCAGATGAAGAGCCTAGTACGAGTGGTGGTCAAAAGAAAGCAAAAACGGTGAGCTCGAGGCAATACAGCGAAAGTTATCTTTCATTTGGATTTACTTTCACCGGTGATCTGACTGCGCCCACCCCATTATGCTTGGTGTGTGGGGAAAAGCTATCCAACAGTGCCATGATCCCAAGCAAGCTTAAACGCCATCTGCAAACGAAACACCCATCACTTCAAAACAAGAGCACAGACTATTTTGTTCGCCTGCGTGAACACACTGAGAAACGGCTAACTTTAATGAGAAAAACCACAAAGGTGTCTGAGAGAGCTCTCAAAGCTAGCTTCTTAGTAGCTGAACTCGTAGCCAAATCAAAAAAAGCCACACACTGTGGCAGAGACATTAATACTACCTGCCTGTAAAGCCATTGTGAACGAGATGCTTGGCCCTGCTGCAGTTAAAGAAGTAGCCAAAATCCCTCTCTCAGATAACACAATTGCCAGATGTATTGATGACATGTCTGCAGACATCGAAAGTGTTGTCTTGGAAAAGATACGCATCAGTGGGAAATTTTCATTGCAACTTGATGAGTCTACGGACATTAGTGGACATGCTCAACTCTTGGCCAATGTGCGTTTTGTGGATGGAGACGCCATCGGAGAAAACTTCCTATTTTGCAAGGCATTGCCAGAAAAAACAACAGGAGAGGAAATTTGTCGGGTCACATCAGAATATCTTGAACAAGGAGGACTTAAGTGGGAAAACTGCACGAGTGTCTGCACTGATAGAGCAGCAGCCATGGTCGGGCGCACCAAAGGCTTCATTAGCAGAGTGAAAGAGAGACACCCAGATGTAATCATTACACACTGTTTTTTGCACCGTGAGGCGTTGGTCGCTAAGACTTTGTGTTGGATGATGTTGTGCGCATGGTAAACTTTGTTAAGACAAGACCTCTGAAAAGCCGCATAATTGCATCTTTATGTGAGGAAATGGGAGCGGAGCATAACGCCTTATTGCTCCATGCGGAGGTCCGATGGTTGTCACGCGGCAAAGTGCTGGCCCGTGTATATGAGCTGCGCAAGGAACTAAAAGTGTTTTTGACTGATGAGAGGTCCGATGACGCAAGGCTGCTTGCAAGTGATGAGTGGTGTGCAAGGCTGGCATACATGGCAGATATATTTCAGCATCTGAATGAACTGAACACACGACTGCAAGGCCGAAATGAAAACCTGCTCACAAGCACAGATAAAATAAATGGATTCCCTTCAAAGGTGCACCTCTGGCAACAACATCTGGAAAGTGCCAACCTTGAAATGTTCCCACTCACCCAGAAATAGCAAGGACATGTCAACACTGCTGCGTTGTGTGAGATTATAGGTAAACATTTGAAAACTCTTGAGGAGAGGTTGTCATTTTATTTCCCCTCAACCCTCATTGAAAGCTTTGACTGGGTTAGGGACCCATATAGCTCAGCAGCAGTTTTTGGAAATGATATGACTTTGCAGGAGCAGGAGGAACTAACTTAACTGAGACAAGACCGTGGTTTAAAACTAAGCTTTGCTGATCTACCTTTGGACAGTTTTTGGTTGACTGCTGCCAAAGAGTTCCTCATTCTGGCAAACAGAGCTATTTCAACATTGCTCCCATTTTCCACAACATATTTATGTGAACTGAGCTTTTCAAGCATGACTGCTATTAAAACTAAAAACGGAGAGAGACTGAGAGCTGTTGAGGAAGAGCTTTGTGTGTGCCTTTCTTCAGTTCCTGCCAGGATATCAGCTTTGTGTTCATCTAAACAGGCCCAGGTTTCAGACTGAGTGAGTATAAACAAAGTAAGAGACTAAATTGTCATTATATATACTGTATTAGGCTACAATGTGTCGTTTGTAACATTTTTGGTTGGTGGTGTGCCGCGGGATTTTTTAAATGTAAAAAAGTGCCGTGGCTCAAAAAAGGGTTGAAAAACACTGGTTTATACATGTATATGTTTTAGTTATAAAGTCTCATAAAAAGAAAAGAAAAAATAGGGTGGAAATTAGACACATTTTAAAAATATGACACTATTATCATTATTCCAATATGCTTTATTTGTCTGTTTTGCAGGATTATGATTGAATAAAATATTGAAATTTTATAAGACAAGTTTTTATCTGTAATTTTTGGTAAGTTAATCGTTATATAATTGAATAATAAAAAAAAATGTCAGATTAATCAGTAAATTAATTAAAAGATTAATCATTTAAATAATAATCATTAGGTGCAGCCCCTTGAGGGAATGCATTTACTGCTACACTGCACTTTTATATTAAGATAAAAACATGACATAGTAGAGCTTCACTACTTAGAGTGTTGACCACATGCTTGGAATAATAATGTCGTCTTTACAGTTTTTGTAAATGTTCTGTGCATCAGCCAAGTCACATTATCTGTCAGTCAGTGGCCATAAGTAATAGACTCTAGGGACACATAATTACAGATTCACTGTTTACAGTAAACTGTATCCGTATCTGTTATCCCTAAAAATAACACAAATTGTTTTGGCATGTAGTTTTGACATTTTTGAAGACCGCTCCCACTCCTTTTGGAGCTCAATATTTATTGTCTTTATTGTCTTTTGGCCTCAATGTATATTGATTTCTATATTCTGATATATATACAATTTCAAGTGGTCACACATGCTTACTCAGACCAACAAACAGCATGTTTATGTCTTTACTTTCAGAAGTTGGTGGTGCGCTTCTTGTTGCAACAGATATTATGTTTATTGCTCTCTTCATGTTTGCGTTAAATACACTTGAGGTGCACCTGTAATTGCAGGGCCTCACCACAACATCTCACTGAAAGCCATGTATCTCTCCTCTGAATATAATTCTCAAACATTTTAAAAAAAGAAAAAAAAGGGACAGAAACTTTTATCTTGGTGAGGAGGTGTGGTTGACCCTGTTGCTAGGTATGATTTATTCTTTTAAAAGGTGTGGTTGGTTGATCCAAAAAAATAGGACAGATAGAACTTAGTCTCTATTAGGGCTGAACAGTTAATCAAAATTTTGTCACAATTGCAATATGTTCTGCTGCAATCGCAGGATGCACAACATTTTTGAAAGGCAAAGTGAAGGTCAAAACAGAACAAACAAAAGATACAGTAACACACAAATTACTACATACTTTGTTGTATCAATTCAAAGATTTCATGAGATGATCACAAAGTAACGATGGGTTTGTCCTTTGCCACAACTCGTTGCATTCATGCCAAATTTGCCAGTGAGGCTAAACTTTGAATGTTTCTTTTTTTTTTTCATCCCAGAGGAATTATACATTTGATTGTCCTATATTCTGTTTTTGCCACGCAATGTTTTATGTCACCATGTTTTTGACTTTAACACTTTGTGTGCATACTTATGTTCCAGGAGTTTGCTGCTGCGTGTAAAATACAGAGTGGCAAGTGCGTTATCACCATTAAGGTAAGCTGCTTCCATGTGATGTAGCTTAAGTATGACTATAAAAGTATTGGTTCTTTCTTTGTCAGAACAGGCTATTGGCAACATATACTCAGGCCTGGAATGAGGTCATTTTTAGGAGAAGTCACTTTGGCCTATGATGAATTCAAATTTATTGGGGCTTTCTGGCCAAATTGTAGGGCACAAAAGTGCACAAACAGTAGGTGATAATTACACTGTATGAAGATGAAACAGTTTTAGCTGATAATTAGCTAGATGACCTACTGTAAATAACCAACACAAACACACATTATTAGACTGTAAACCATTATTCAAACCAATAAATAAATGCAGTCAATCAGACAATTTAAAGGCTAATTTTATGTTTCACTATTATAAAATTTTCAGTTTTTTTTATTGTGTTGTGTACTTTCAGTAGTGAGTGACAGGTAAACACACACAAAGGGCAACCATTTATTGCATACTGCAGTTAGAAACTGACAATAATTAGCTGATAATTAACCTGATCAGCCACAAAGTAATTGATACACAAATTATTAAACCATTAACCAACCAACATGATTAGACCAACTGTATGATTAGAATTGTGTCGATTGCAATGTCCATGGCCAATTCCACTCTATTTAAAGTCTGACCTTTGCAACATCTCACTGAAAGCCATGTATCTCTCCTCTGAATATCTGGTCATGTCTGGTCAATAGTGGTACTCACAAACATTCTAAAAAATGAAAAAAAAAAAAAAAAAAGAAGCAGGGACAGAAACTTTTATCTTGGTGAGGAGGTGTGGTTGCTGGGTATGACGCTGTTGCTGGGTATGACTTATTCTTTTAAAAGGTGTGATTGGTTGATCCAAAAAATAGGACAGATAATTTAGTCTCTATTGGGGCTGAACAATTAATCAAAATTTTGTCACAATTGCAATATGTTCTGCTGCAATTTTCAAATCACAGGATGCGCAACATTTTTGAAAGGCAAAGTGAAGGTCAAAATACCATTTTAAATTAAATATTGTGGCGCTGCAGAGGTGTACTGGCCGACACATCATTCTCTAGTTTAGTGCAGATCCCTGAAAATAACACACCATAATCATTTTAATGTGTTTTTCAACTGAGAATAATGATGTAAAAAATATCCTTTCCTCCAATATTGCAAATCCTATTGCAATAGCAAAATCAGTCAAAATAATTGCAACTAGATATTTCTTAAAATTTGTTCAGCCCTAGCCCCTATTAAGAAATGGTGTAATGAAAACGGGTAGAAGTCAACGCTGAAGCGTCGATTCTGATGTCTCCGCCTGCAACAGTTTCATACTGACTTTTTGTGTTTCCTACACCTGATTGAAACCATTGATTCATTATAAATCCTATTTGCAAGTGTCTCAGGAGTTTGAGAGTTATGGCTCTATTGATACACTATACAGTTAATGAGAAAAGATTGCAAGGAAAGAGCTATTACCTTTATTACCTAATAGTATCCAACATAGTTATTCAAAAATATATCAAGGTCAAATATAAAAAAGCTTTAAAATTGACCAAGTCATTGGCATAAGTGTGTTTTCAGAGACAGGTCTGTCAGGTGGCCATTTTGCGGCCATCTCAAAAGCGTTGGTCTCCAAAATTTAATCAGTTCATGTACCTGTTATAGAGTGTTAGCATACAAGATTTGGTGCAAATCTGTCCACCCGTTCAAAAGTTATCGCACAAACAAAAAGTCAGCCATCTTGAAAGTCGGTCATCTTGAAAGCGTTGGCCTCCAAAATTTAATCAGTTCATGTAACTATTATAAAGTCTAAGCACACAAGATTTGGTGCAGATCTGTCCACCTGTTCAACAGTTATCACGCAAACAAAAATCTGTGACGGAAGGACGGACACACGGACTCACGTACGGCTGGACAACCGGAGAACAGTATACCTATTTACTTGTAGTAAAGTTCAAAGTCCCTCAATAATCCACAGTCACACATTAACTCATTCATCTCATTCATGTAAACCAGGGGTGCCCAATACGTCGATCGCGATCGACTGGTCGATCGCAAAGGTAGTGTGGGTAGATCGCATGCCATTCAACAAGAAAATTAGATGTTAGCCTATCATCCATCCCCAGTACGGCATTTGCCACTTGACTGACGTACAGGGCAGCCAGTGTGAGACATAGCCGCAGGAACATATTCTCAGCAGGGGGGGGCTGAGAAAAAAAAAGCTCTGCGCTGCACTCGCAACTCCCTGCATTCATAATAATGATTAAAAAATACCCGCACAGTAATTAAGACTGCAAAAATCTGTCTGTATAACTGTCCATGGTGCCGATCACCTTGTCAACCATGGTGCTGAACTCTGTGTGTAAAGGCGCCGTGTGCTGCGCGGCGGCAGCATTAGAAAAGAAAAGTTTTTGACCGGCGTCACACAACTCCAAATGTGGCTTTCCTCTCCGGGTTGGCGCTGATGAAGCTCCTCATTAGGCTGCCAATGTCCAGACTGTCCAAAACATCTCCATGAACATGAAACAAACAACGCGATCGCCATCCTCAATATAATGGAGCCATCTCCATTTGCTAAACCAGCTCGCACTGAATGACCGACAAAACGTTTCTTTACCAAATGACCTTCCCGGAAATGTGAAGCTAGTTGTTTGATGCGGTGCCTCTGAAATACTAGCATTTTGACCTGGGACGTTAGCTTGAGTTGCAGGTGCACAGCTGATGTCCTGGTCCCGGGGGTCACAATCTGGGGGTGCTGCTGCTGTCTTGATCATTTTCGGGGTGGGTGGACTGGGCTGTGAGTCTGCCTCCTCATTTTTAATGTAGGTAGATCATTTTGACTTGGTCATTTTAAAAGTAACTCGCAAGCCGAAAAAGTGTGGGCACCCCTGATGTAAACAGACAGCTGCATGAAGGACACAGGTGCAGGAAAAACAGAAAAACACAAAGTCTGAGAGTCCATGAGTTTACCACACACACAAAGTCTCTCTCTCTCTCTCTCTCTCTCTCTCTGTCTCTGTCTCTCTCTCTCTTCTGATGACGTGACCATCATGCAGAACTCGTGTGTGACAATGACGGGCACAGAATGGGATATGTGACGCTGACCAGCCGGTCACCAGTCAGGGCAGGTCATGCTGAAAACCGGCTTGTTCCGGTCGATCGGTGCATCCCTAATATGTGCTGTACTTATTAAGGAATGCACAAGGGTTAAGATAATATCTTTTGAATAAATTGTAAGCCATACTGTAAAAGTAGCCTACAAAATTTAGCAGTAGCTATTAGAGATGCGCATTAAGACCCGGTTTTACTTTAGAACCAGTTCCAAAATTACGATTACTCCAGAATCATTAAGAATTGAGATTTCCAATTCCACTATTGATTCCCATGTGCAAATTTAATGCGTCTGAAGTCACAGACTCAAACTTTTCCCGACTTGGTTTTTGTTTTCTCTGCACCTGGGTCCTTGATACACATGTATGCATTACACGGAGTGCACGTGTGATTGATGTTATCGAGTGGCTTTGAACTTCAGCATTAAGCTCACATTGTATCTCTGTGGTTCACATCCACATGAAGCAGAGTGAATGCAAACATGCAATGAGCACCACTAACTCATATAGTTTTACCCCTACAAAGATGCACACATGTACACACACACACGCACACACACCACATAGCGGGTGAGGGAGGTACCCATCACCTGTTCAGGCCCAGATTCTTTAACTTGCTGATGAGTCTGAAGGGCCCTATGGTGTTACACCCTGAACTGTAGTCCACAAACAGCACTCTCACATATGTAATATGATAATTTTCTTTTTTTTTCAATAACAGGACAAGCTGTGGCATGTAGCAAGAACAAAGCACAGAAGAGGGGGCTATGCACCAGGGGCTATGCAGTAAGGACTTAAGTGTTGCATATGGGGCATGTGCACTACCAGGTACTACCAGTTGCTTACCAGGTAAGATAAGGGATGGGCCTTGACACCCTGTTAACCCACTTAACAACCAGTTCCAAAAGTACAATTCCATCAATGGCTTTACACATATGCGTGTATTTTTGGCCCAAACCTACTGCTACATAGCCTTTCTCTACAATGTTAAACACAAATTGAAGAATTGCCATTACTTCTTAAGCGAACATGAAGAAATGGTAAAATAAAGCAGTGACCTAAACGTATAAACAGCATCACAGGAGAGAAACTAAACGTTAATCCACAGTCATTCATTTAGAGGTTAGAAAGTACTGAGAGCCTAAGGTGATAGTTTACCCACAAATTAAATTTCTCTCGATATCTACTCATCCCTGTGCTGATGTGAGGATGGGTGAAGATCTCCAGTTCACAAAACACTGGAGCTTCAGTGGAAAACAGCGTTGCGGCCAATTGTAGTGAATGGTGACCAGTTTTAAGATGTAAAAAAGAACACAAAAAACCCACAAAATGTCTCCATACTCTTTGTGTGGTGTAACCCAAGTGTCCGTAAGCTGAGACGTTAAAATTTGACCCAAAAAGACGCCATATTTTTAGACTAAATGTCAACTGTACCCTCTCAGACCGGAGTTGCTTGCACACGCCTGAAGTGGGTACACAAGCTCTTGCCCAAGCGGCGCAACACGAGATATACAAGGTCTTGCGATACTTTCACACTTGTGTTTACATGCTACCTGGAAGCAACTCAGACAGAGCGAGATCTTCTCAGAAATAGTGACTTGTTATGCGTACAGTTGACTTTGCAAACTTTCAACCAAGAAGAAAATGTTCGAGGACTGATATAGAAGAGGAACATCATTTCTTTGCTGCAGCTACACCACTTGGGCAAGAGCTTGTGTACCTGCTTCAGGCGTGTGCACACAGATCCGGTCTGAGAGGCTACAGATGACATTTAGGCTAAAAACATGGTGTAAATGGCATGAGTGAAATTTCATTTTTGGGTGAACTATCACTTTAACACAAACACACTTCTTCAGACCACTGTCTCTGCTCTCATGCACAGACAGGAGCTCAGTCTGACAACACACGCTAGCTTGAGGGCAAAGATGGGGGGTCAGAGATGCTGAGGTCGAGATATATTCCAAGCACAGTGTCTTGGACGAGGGTGATGCAGTGTGGCACGGTGTGTTTAGTGATAATGGCCATAGAATGGTCAGTAAATTTCATAGAATGTTGTCTCCATCTAGATATGGTGTAATTACGAGTGAGTATTAAAGGACAACTTTGGAAATTTTAAACCTTGGCCTTAATGGAGACAGCTCGTTTTGAAATTCTTTCCAGTGTTGAGGGAGGCAGATGCAGCTGGCAGCTGCAAAATAAGTACAACAGTATACATTGGACAAATGCGTCCTGTTGCATTGAAAGTGCTTTTTTCACCACAGACCTGCTCAGATCGCCAGTTTTATCTCTGTCAACAGCATGCGAAGCGTCTGTCTTACCCTTCACTTGCTCCGGGCTGTGTGTGACAAAATCTCACGGGATCTTTGCTTGTTACTGGAAAAAAACAGAGGAGCCATGACTTGTAAAAGTCGGTTGGTTGTCCCATAGTACAGGTGAGAGTTTACTAGGCCGATTGAAGTGTCATGGCTAAATATTTACCTGATTTGGAGAATGTAGATGAGACCTTTGATTTCAGTGGCTGCCAGTATTTATTTGAGCCCAAGTATACGGATGAGGAGTTTGAGTTCCTACAAACAAAGAGCGGATGAGGATAGAGAGAGAGGGGCAACGGGCAGACGAGGATGAAGCAGCTGCTGCATGTCTGTGAATCTGTGAATACTGGTTGTGCTCCTTGAATGCTGTGACTCTATGCCCACAAAGGAAGAATGTCTGTGTTGTAACGAGTGGGACCTGTTGCCCAGTATTTATGGTCTTGATGTGTCCAGGGATGATAGAGAAATTCACCAAACTGGTCACTGTTGTTCCTCTTAGTTATTTCTCATGTTCTGTCAGGCACTAACTGGTTACTGGTCCTTGAACACACAGCTGTTTTCCCTTTGGAAGAACAACGTCTGATAACACAATCACATCCCGACTCTCCTGATAAGCAGTTCAGGTCCATCCTGACCCAACCTCCTTCATCTCCTAACCCTGTAAGACAGATTTACATTCTTGACTTGATTATCAGTTCCTTTTACACTTTGAGTGTGACTGTGTACTGATCCTTTGCAAAGCTCGATTAAAACACCACAAAGACAATCTTGGTCATGGGGTCTGTCTTAATTTTCAGATTTTCCACCACACCACCTTACAGGATTTCCGTCCCCTGACCAGCAGGGCAGTGCTGGATACCTTCTTTCATGTGCCCAAAATAAATTGGAGGAGGCAACCAAAACCTGGAGCAGGGCCGGGGGGGTGGAGTAAATTACACAGACCGTTTTCGCGGGATGTAGAAAATACAAGGAAGAGATGCAGCGAGAGGCACAGCGTCCTGAAGATCTACAAAGCTTTCTGTGCGGGCGATCGTGTGTAGCTGCTCTATAGGAGTCCAGAAATCAAATACAAAGGCCCGAAAATGAGTATAATAGGTCCCCTTTAAGGTATGCTCTACGACAAAATTTCAAATGTATATATATTGATGGTTTGGGTTTTAGGAGGCATCAGCAACGTTATTCCAAATTACAACCCATTTCAGTTCTTGTTCCACCTCAGCTATGTCTCTCCCCCAAGCCAAGCAAGTTTAATTTGTCATATATATAAGCCACTATTCATCTGGAGCACACTGTATCCAACTTAAAATAGGATGTTCTTGTAAGGCTGATTCCCACTGAACTTTATAGGCTTAACAAACTGACCCTAAAAGAGAATGTTTGTCAATATTGTATGGAACTTAAGGATTGTGCTTGCCCCATTAATATCTTGTTGTAATACCTTTATCTTCCCAGGCTTTGTTAGTAAAAGCGGGGATTATTTACACCAAACACTTTTAACTTTGAGGAATTTTTCTGTCGCTTTAAACACTTGTAGCATATGAGTTAAAATCGGATGTATTCTCTTCTTGGGCTGGCAGTAGTGATCTTGGGACACTGCAGACCCGATGGTCTGCAAGATGCAGTGTCTGGACAGGAATGTTAGCATCAATTTGTAGCACAATTAGCCACAACTTCAGCATCTTTTTTTTTTTTTTTTTATCGATATAGTGAAACTCTCAACTGCACTCAGGGACAACCAACTCCACTCTGACCGGCTCTCAGTCATGGTTCCTTTGTTTTCTTCTGGCAACACACTAACATCCCATGAGATTTTGTCACACACAGCCTGGAGCAAGTGAAGGTTAAGAGATGTGCTTTGCATGCTCTTAACAGAGTTTACACTGGTGATCTGAGCTGGTCTGTGGTGGAAAAAAAGCACTTTCAATGCATGAACTTTTACAGGAGGCATTTACCCCCATATATACTGTTGTAACTTGTTTCGCGACTGCTGGCTGCATCTGCATCCCTCAATACTGGACCAATTTCAAAATGAGTTGTCCCCATCAATCATACACACACACACACACATGGGGAAATTAGACCCAGGCTGAAAAATACTGAAGTTATCCTTTAAGAACTGAATACTTTGTAAGCCTAATTGTACTTCCTGTGTCCATGAATGCCATTTTGTGAGCCTGGCAGATGTGGGCATCCAGTGGAAATGAAATCAACTGTATCACCATGTAAGACTGTGAAAGCACCGTAATTGTGTGATCACTCTGCTGATGGAAAGTTGTAACAGACCAAAGTCTCCCTGTTATGATCACTTTAATTTCTGGCATCATAGTGTTATTGTTATTGTTGTTAAGGAAGATTTATCAGCCTTGTCTAGTTTTATTTTATCTTGTAAAGTACTTGGTAACATTAAAAAAGTGGTACATAAAAAAAAATTGATCATTATTATTGTTACATGAGCACGTCTCTCATGAGATCGACCACAAATGTTATCCCCGCACAGTCCAATCCATAGCGTTTTACTAACTCACTGTCACTCATCAGTTCTTTGTCATGTTCTCCTCTGCTTAAGAAACACTTAAGCCTCCTCCCTACTCTGACTGGAATCAAACCAGGGCCGCTGCAGTAAGGATGCAGTGTTTGCATATGGAACATGCGTAATTACAGTTGAGCTAATGAGGAATCCGAACATAGATTGACTTGAGATTCTTTTCAAATCTATTCTAGACATGCAAAATTTAAAATATATCTTCTAACAGTGAGATAAGCTGGTATAAAGCACTTCATTTTCCACTCAGGGGTTAGAAGCTAGTTTCCACATTACAGACATTAAAAATCATGTCTTATGTATTGAATAACATTACAGCTTGATTTTTTTGGCTTTAATAACAGGGCAGACTGAAGAATGTGATAGGAAAGGTGGCAGAGAGAGAACAGATGACATGCAGGGCAGACTGAAGAATGTCATAGGACAGGTGGCAGAGAGAGAACAGATGACATGCAGCACATGTCCAAGGGCTGGAATGAAACCCTCTGCAGCAAGGAGTCCGCCTTTGCAAATAAGGCATGTGTTCTACCAGGTGAGCGACCAGATCTTGATCTTGAAGAGGGGTCTATGTATCATCCCTCCCAAACTGTATTTAACTTTGATAATTAGGATAAACAAATATACAATATATCATTTTATATCGATATGTCAAACAAACAACCAACCAAACAAACAAAAAATAATAACAATGAAAAATCCACTTGCTTTTTTGGTCCATGTCCTCAAATCAGCAATTGAAATAGAAGTTAAACCAAAACCAGAAATGACTTTATTGTCACTTTAATTGTGTTATCTCTATTTTCTGATATGTTCAGGCACTGCTTATTCTGTCTCATTTCATTATAGCTAAAGGCACTGCTAAGATTAAACATATATCATTTGTTGAATTATGAATAAAACTATAGGCTAGATATTTATTTACATATTTTTTTTAAATTAATGATTCTAAAAACTTTTCACCACTCCACTTGTGCCACAGATCCCTGTTTGAGAACCACTGCCTCAGAATATCTATACGAATTTTTTAAAAAAATCCATTCCTCTAAAACTTTGTAGGTGGCAGGAAATGGTAGCTGTATCTGTCTGACCCTTGAATAAAGAATTCTTATTTTTTTTCCTTTTCATGGTTGGTATTCTGCAAAAAAGCCAGAGTTTGCAGTGTTTTTATACATTTCTGCCCAGCCTTTCTTTTATAGCACCACATCATAAGGTGTGTGATGTATGTAATTCCTTGAGCTCATTAAACATATACTCCCTCTTGTGGCATAAAGGGACAACAACTTCTGTCTTAAGATGTGCTGTGCCTCAGGTTATTTATGTATTTACTGGGTAAAAATTACAGATTTATTTTTTAACTTATTTTTAATTTATTCTAGTTAACTCAGCTACACTGTAAGAAAACAATCTGTAGAGTAATGAATGATGTCCTGGCAAAAAATTATCAGTACATATTCTGTTAGGTTTGTGGATATTTCTTTCAACCCTAAAATGGAAAATTCTGTAGATTTACAGTATATCCCCTGGGCCGTTCATGGACACTTCTGTTAATCCTTAAGTAGACATTTCTGTAAAATAAAAGCACATCTAGAGCAGCATTTTCTGAAAATTTCTTCACCGCTTTAAAGTTCTAATCAAATATCAAATCTGTACAGTTTTTATGGGCAGTTTCTTTAAAAGTGAAACGTAAATGGTGACTTACAACCACTTACATTTTCTGGTAAATACAATTGTATTTTCTTCCCCGGTTTAGACCAACATCATGTTCTAATAATCTAAAATGAAAGACACCAGATTCGACCACCACAACAGAGTTCAAGGTCACTTGCTAGACTCTTCCATTCTGGTGGAACGATTGTCAGAGTCTCTCAGTCAGACTTGAACTTTGCTTCATGGGACTTATTCGTGTTGTTCTCTCATGACTAGATCCTTGCTTGTGTGTTGTATCAGCTCTCAGATGTACATGACTTTAGATAAAAATGTCTGCTAAATTAAATTGTAAATTGTAAGTTGTGATGAAATAAATCTTTACACAGCGAATACAGCATCATGGTCCAATAAATCCACCACAATATAAAAATATTTTATGTCTACATCTGCTAGTGGGCCATCACAACGAGATGAGGAAAGATATATTAGTTCAGTCCAAGAGAATCTTGGTATTGCCAACAAACTGCCAACTATTTTGATAATCTGTTAATTGCTTTGAGTAATTTTTAAGAGAAAAAAAGTCAAAATTCTCTGATGCACTTTCTCAAATGTGAGAGTTGTTGTTGTTGTTTCTTTAACCCTTTATTACAGTTTACTAAATATCTTTGGGTTGTGGACAAAATAAAACATTTGACACCATAATTGTGCACTTCGGGAGACACTAAACAAAAACCTTTTTTTTTCACCATTTTGTGGCATTTCACAGACAAAAGAACTACTTGATTAATTGAGAAGATATAATCAGCATTAATCAACAATGGAAATAACCGTTAGTTGCAACCCTAGTTTTAAACTTTGAAACAAGTGGAACTGTCAAAATGGAAAGAAAAACAACCGTGCAAGCATGAGACTGTTTACACCATCACTACAGAACCTTTCAGTGTTAGTGCCATTTTCTTGAACAGGACATGTAATGTTCTTTAGTTGGGCTATCTTATTCATTCAAGTGCTAAGTAATGGTTGTGGGACAAACTTAAATTGGCATGTTTCTGCAGCAATCCTTTCTTGTATCTTGCATTCATACATGACAACAATATTTCATGTAAAACTACAAAGAAAATGGTATAATCAGAGGTTGAGGGAAGAAGAAGAAGAAGAGGCAGAGCTCTATGCATGCTTGTGTGTGTGCTCCTGATACCTCTCTCGGTGTGAGCAAGGTACTGAGTACAGCCTTCTGTCTAACAGTCATGGAGGAATGTATTGCTGTTTCATCCCCTTATCACAGCTCTGTTGCATGTTTGGAAGAGGTATATCTATATATATATATCTATGTATATATATATATGTATGTATGTATGTATGTATGTATGTATGTATATATATGTATGTATGTATGTATAATAATAATAATATATATATATTTCTAGTGGAGCCCCAGTATAAAGTGTTTGCAGGCCAAGATGATGTCTAAATTGAATCCATATTTTAATACTGGAGGACACTATCATAGTATAACAGTCAGTATAACAAGAAATAGAAGAATACAAGGGTGAGTACAGGAAGGGTTTCAATGATACCGGGTGAAAAGAATTCGACTCCAAAATCAACCATGACGGAGGGCCCTCAATATCCCCATATTTGACCCAATAGTTCAAATTTCTTATGTTTGTTGCCTAATAATAGTACAGGAAGTTTGGTAACACCATTCCGCCCTGAGCTTTGGGCCTCTGTAAAACTTGTCGACGTAACCTTGGAGACTTCTTATTCCAAACAAAACCGAGAATAATACTGTCCACTTTATGGAAAAATGAAAGAGGAAGAAATATCGGAATACATTGGAATAACTATAAAAAGTGCGGGAAAACATTCATTTTAATTGCATTGATTCTGGCAGCTACAGAAAGATTTAGTAGGGAGCACTGCTCAAAATCCTGTTTAATTTGTGTGAGCAGCAAGAACTTATATATATGCAACATTCTATATACTGTCTATTTGTCTGAGCCAGGAAAATATAACTCATAGCACATAAATTATGCACATATGAAGACAAAGAGTTGTTGTCCGTTTATGACACGTTTATGAAATATACCCTTAAGTGTGCCCTTTCTATATTTTAAACCAAAATTGAAAAAAGGTCATTTTTACATCTAAATTACTTGAAAGATTACATTCTAATTAAATCTGAATCTGAATCTGAATGAATCTGAAATAATTTATATGAAAATTCTTACTACTAGTCCAACACGCATAAACCAGTATAAACCAGCATAAGCGAGTATTTTGTTTCGATATGATGTAAATATCTTTAATACATGTGTTTGTAATCTCCAAACATTAACTCTGTGTTTACCTTCATAGTTCAAAAAATAATACTTTGTCTCTTATAATGTGTCCTGAAAACTGAAGAAACTCAGCCCTTTGCCTTTATATTTATCAAAGTTCATAGATTGGTTAGGATGGTTGGTTAGGATGTAATCTATAAAATTATTTTGGATTTAAAGGTGAGCAATTTCACATTTTGGTTTATTATTTATAGGATATATTCCCTACTATGGTATGAAGGGGCAACACTCATGTCTTCATATATGCTATGCCTGAGTTTGATTCTCCTGGCTCTTATTTTGATAGAGCTTATTTAACTTCCGGGTCAACTGTCTGCCTTTCTGCTGTTTTCAAGTCAACAAGTAAGAAATAAAATTACACTGAAACTGATCCCTTTTTTTAGTATCATTATTTAGATTTTTACTCTTGTTTTTATGTCTGCTGGCAAAAAAAAAAAAAAAGAAAATTAGCTCTCTTTACCCATTTTTGTTTTCTGGTTCAAAGCACTAACTTGAGGGTATACTCCCTCTTGTGGCAAAAACAGGCAATAACTCAGGGTTTCATCTGTACAATGTGTGAGTATACCTATGAATTGCTGGCTAAAAATTACACATTTATTTTTCAGAGAGGAAACTGGTGCCCAGTGACTGTTTAGCTATCTCGGTTACATCTGAACATAAAACAATAAGTCCCTGAGTAAATGGGACAACACAACCTTCAAATACTATTTCTGTATTTGCTTTTAACTAATATCTTGCCTTTTACTTATAATATTTGTGCCTTTAGTGATGCTTTGCCTAACTGACACAAGCCATATATATATTATATATATTGATATCTTGTTTATTTAATGTAATTTCACTGTAGTTGAAGGCAAACACAGAATTAATGTTTGAAGGTTGCAATGTCCTGTTTGCTAAAACATACATGTATTGTTTTCCATTGTGATATGACTGACAGGAAGACTTGACACAGAAGTTAAAGTAACTTTATGAAAATAAAATATATATATATATATATATATAAATATAATAAATAGTCATTGGATATTGGTTAAAGGCAAATACAAAATTAATATTTGAAGGTTGTAATGTCCTAAAGCAGTAGTTCCCCCAAAAATGAAAATTCACTGAGTGAAGATCTCCAGTTCACAAAACACTCCCGGGGTTTCTGTGGAAAACAGTGTTGCAGCCAAATCCAGTACAATTGAAGTGAACAGTGACCAATTTTAAAATGTCAAAAGAATACACACAAAACCCCCCACAAAATGTCTCATACTGCTCATGTGGTGTAATCCAAGTGTCCGTAAGTCGCGACATTAAAATTTGACCCAAAAAGACGCCATTTACACCATGTTTTTAGCCTAAATGTCAAGTGTAGCCTCTCAGACTGTAGCTGCTTGCACAGAGATAACTGAACAGTCATTGGACACCAGATTCCTCCTTGAAAAATAAATATGTAATTTTTAACCAGTAATTCATAGGTATACTCACACAATGTACAGATGAAACCCCAAATTGTTGCCTATTTCTGCCACAAGAGGTAGTATACCCTCAAGTTAGTGCTTTTAAGCCAACAAAGAAAAATTGGTAAAGGGAGCTAATTTTCTATTTTTACTGGCAGAAATAAAAACAAGAGAGAAATCCAAATAATTATTGTAAATTATACTGGTGTTATCTTATTTCTTACTTGTTGACTTGAAAACCGTTGAAAGGCAAACATCTGACCTGGAAGTTAAATTAGTTCTATCAAAATAAGAGCCAGGAGAATCGAGCTTATGAAGAGAAGAATGTTGCTCCTCAATACTACAGGAGGGAATATATGCTTCAAAGTGTGCCCTTTTTGGGTTTTAGCTTTAAACCTATGGAGCTATATTTGGGCCAAATGTTTTGAACTTGAAAAATAAAATTTGAAACTGTTTTGATCTTGAATTTTGAAAAATACATCAGTGTATTCAAAATAAGTGTTCAAAAAGTTTTTTTCAGGTTAAATATAATTATGATTCACTCTGGTAATTATTTTGAATAAATTATTTTCATTTTTCACTTTCATATATTTAGATATTTGAGATCCTATTTCTTTCAGTTACAAATTTTATCTTTTCAGATTCGAATATTATTTTTTATAGTTTCAAATCTTTTTTTCACTTTCGGATCTTTCTGTTTCAGTTTCAGATCTTTTCTTTTCAGTTTCAGAATTTGGTATGTACTCCTTACAGCAGTGGTTCCCAACCTTGGGTCAGGACCTCAAAATGGGTTTGACAGATACTTAAATAAATAATTGCTAAATTAAAATTAAGGAGGAACTGATGCTCTGTGTTACCTGTTGTCACAGTGACATGACGTCTCTGTGGGTCAGACTTGTGGCTCTGTGCTTTTTCACTCACAAAAACAAGCCCTCCCTCTTCCCTCTCCTGTGTCTCCTCTTCATTTGCTCATAACAGGCGGTGCTGAAAACAGTGACAGAATTGACATTGTACCGCGTTGCATCACCAAACTTTCATAAGACTCAAGTGTAGAATAAGTTTGGGTTTTATAAGAAAGATGAGAAATGCTGCTGCAAATCATTTATGCAAAACGTGAAAGTAACCGTATATTAAAAAATAAAGCCAGTAGGACATAGTATTCATTGGATTTTAGTCAAAAGCAAATACAGAATTAATGTTTTAAGGTTGTAATATCCCGTTAACTCAAAAACGTATTGCTTTACTCCCTGAAAAATCAATAATTAATTTTCTACCAGTAATGCATAGGTATACTCAGACATTACACACATAAAACCCTGAGTTGTTGCCAAACCATGCCACAAGAGGGAGTATGCCTTTAAGTGAGTGCTTTTTTTTTTTTTTGTGGTTTAAACCAAAAAAGAAAAATGGGTAAAGAGAGCAGTTTTTATTTTTTGCTGGCAGAAATAAAAACAAGACAGGTTTGTAAGTTTACATTCATGAATATGGAATTTACACAGTAGTAATATTAGATTAATAAAAAAAAAAAGCATCTTTTTCTCTATACTCAACACTTCCTAATATAATATTCCTCTCCTCAAGAGCAAAACCTCATCTTGTCTACTATATAGTCATACCAGAAAGATGTGTTTTGGACAAGACCAGAAAAGATGGCCTAGAGTACCATCACCTGACTTACACTTATTACAAGTAGAAGAGACAGAATTAATGACTTTAAACTGAATGAGTTGAAGTCTAACATTGATAGAACATGCTTTAATCCTGCCCAGCCCTTTTGCCCATAACTTGTTTGAAATGTCTACAACAGTGTCCTTAATCCATGCCTCTTTAATGTGGAGAGAGGAGGTTGCCAATGAGAAAAGACCTACAAATTGTGAAATTAAATGTTTGGAGGTAGGGGTTTTAGTTGTAAGCTCATAAAAAATGTGTTATTTGGGGATCGTATCAAAGTGAGGGAGTGACTGTCTGACAAAATTTCTAATTTGCAAATAGCGAAAGAAGTGACCAGGAGGCAGATTAAATTTCACCTGAAGTTACGCAAAAGAAGCAAGATGGTTGTTAATATAGAGATCCTTAATAGTGGACAGTCCCTTATCTGACCAGTGTGAAAAAACAACATCCATCTGGCCTGGCTTAAAAGGGGTTCTGACATATAGGAGCATAGATGGACAAATCTGGGAGGCTCAGCACACCTTTGATTTGTTTGAGGATCTTAAATGAGTTATGCAAAATAAAGTCATCCTTTAGCCATTTGATAAGTGGATTTGGCTTCGAAAATAAAAAGGCCATTAAAGAGGCTCCAGTGAGTAAGACTGCATTACAAGACTCAATCTCAGGCCATCTGAGACAGGTACTGCTCTCCTGTCTAGCAGCAGAATGATGAGAAAACCCATGATCTGGCATTGCAGGCCCAGTAATAATGTTGGAAGACAAGAAAGCCCTGGCCACCTTCGTTAGCCCAAATGAAGGGCATATTTTAAAGAACAAACATGTAAGAAAAATCGGGACATGTTGAAAGAGAGAAATAAATTTGGGGAGTACTAGCATCTTAATAATATTAACGCATCCGATTAAAGAAAGAGAGAGAAATTTCCATTTATCTATCATAGTTTTAGTCCCCAAATCCAAAAAAATAAGTTTAAAAAGAAATTTAGGGTTTCTGCACTGTAAAACATAATAAGTTGACTTTACTTAAAAAAATATGCTAACTTGCTGCCTCACAAAAAGTTATTTATGTTGACTTAGATGAATTACATTGGATTTACTTAATTATAATGAGTGTGCAGTACTTAAATTAACCTAAATAAGTGGATTATAGTAACTTGTTTATTTAGAGTTTGCAGTACTCAAATTATTCTAAATAATTGGATTATAGTAACTTGCTTATTTTGAGTTTGCAGTACTCAAATTATCCTAAATAATTGGATTATAGTAACTTGCTTATTTTGAGTTTGCAGTACTCAAATTATTCTAAATAATTGGATTATAGTAACTTGCTTATTTTGAGTTTGCAGTACTCAAATTATCTTAAATAATATGATTAGAGTAACTTGTTTATTTTTAGTATGGAGTACTCAAATTAACTTGAATGAATTAGATTACAGTAACTTATTTATTGTGAGCTTCCAGTACTCAAGTGATAGCTTAATTCGCTTTAGTGTTGCTCATCCATCATATTCAGGTCAACTTAATGTAATCTAACTTTGTGAGAGCCACACTTGGCCACTGTACTCAGGTTCAACTCAAGGAGCGAGGGACGGATTAGTATAAAAAGTAAACACATGGGCCTGGTTTTGGTATTGACGAGGCTAGTTCAGCTAGTTGGCTGAGGTCATAAAAATAAAGCGTTTAGCTTCTCAAAACAATATGCGTTCAAGAGTGAAACATTGGCATCACAAAACCATTGTCCACGAAAAAGTCTGACCTCACAATCGCTTGGCACTATTTTCTCTGAGAGAGAGAGAGAGAGAGAGAGAGAGAGAGAGTGAGAGAGAGAGAGAGAGAGAGAGAGAGAGGTGGTCCAAGCTGAAGTTGGACCCACAACTGTCTCTCATGGCTACAGCTTGGACCACTTCTCTGTCCTTCCTCTCTCTCTGCCCGTTCCAACTCCATCTGATGAAGTTCGGCATCTGTTTATTCAGGTTCATAAAGGTATCCCTGGCTCTGTGCTAAAAGTTTCTTGACCTAAAAGAACAACAGCACATGTTAATTTCATAAAAAAAACCCCACACACACAATGAAGGGAGAACACTTAATGGATTAACTCAGTGGAATTAAAATTTATTTTAAAATGCTCAACAATGCATTTAACAGAAGACACTGGCTCTTGACAGGCTGAAGAGTGTTTTGTTAATGCTCAGTATAAAAGTGAACAATCAATAGTTTGATTACAAACCTACTTAACATTCTTTTATGAATTTTTATTCATCAAACTATTCAATCCAGGTGTGCCTTGCTGCAACAGCCAACAGATGTCAACATATGAGGCAGTATAATCGAAAACGACAACTTCTCAGCCGAAAAAGTCAGTTTTGAGTCTCCACTACATTTTTTGAATAAACATTAGCTCAAACAATTGAACTACCTGGGAACATGTTCCAGTTTTAGACAAGAAAAATATCAAAGAAATAGCCTCTCAACAAAAATGCACAACATATAAAAAAAATTATGTTCCTGAAATAATTGCAAGAGAGAATATTATTATTAAGAACTAAACCCTTTCAGAGAATCTTTCTGAACTAATCATTTTTAGTTCTGTAGCTTAGGGTTATCTTGGGTGCCTATACTTTTTGAAGACCAAAGTAACAACCTGAAACATGACGAATGCACATTAACAACAAATATTTCCTGTTCTTCCTCTCTTCAAAATAAGAGTCCTGGATGTGTTGTCATTACTTGTACAAAAGCACATACATTTAAAAAGCACATACATTAATTTAAAAAAAGGTTACAATTCTTTCTTGGTATGAGACACAGGAAACTATTGATATTACTAAAACAATAATATTGGTGTGTCAACACTACATAGGCATTTTAAATTATTGGGATTATTATCTTGCAGGAGCTGTAAGTGAAGCCTGTGCAGTGTGGACATACTAATATTGCTGATATTTCCGTGTCTCCTATTGAGAATGAAATATAATCTTTTTGTTAAGTTGCTCACACCAAATGGGTTTGGGTAAATTTAAGTCAATTTTCTTTTATACAGGTAATGCTGGGACATCTGGGACTCTATTTTGAAGAGGGGAAAAGGTTTTTGCACTGTATCAACTTGCCTACCCCAGTAGTTTGTTTTTCAAGCTAAGCAGTTTTGGAGGGAGTGTTTTGCTTCCCAATCCAAGCATGACTGCTTGAATGAATCTGAGTGTGTTCGCCATGCATTTTGGGTAATCTAAGTGAAGAGCATACATAAGTCCAAACATGAGGCAGACTGCCTGGGGAAAGTCTCTAACATTGTCCATGACAGTACTTCCCTCAAGTATGATGGCAGTGGAAATGGGCTGGAGGTGCACTGCATTTAGACCCTGCTGCTGAGCATCTTCGTTGACCACGATCAGCACCCCAACTGTCACTGAGGCAAGTGCTTCTTCCTTCGCTGTATCCTGCAAAAGAAGCACACACAACTACCTTTTGAATCTGGTCTTCTTTTGGGAAATTCTGTAGACTGGAAGTGTGAGATTGGGGAATTCACATCCTTAATTTAATTACATTATGTACTAATTTAGGGATTCTGATCATTTATGAGTGAGATTAGAATCCACCTGATTCTGATCAACTGAAAATAAGTGTATTTTAAATAGGGCTGTCAAACGATTAAAAATTTTAATCGAGTTAATTACAGCTTAAAAATTAATTAATCGTAATTAATCGCAATTCAAATTATCCCCAAAATATGTCATACTTTTCTGTAAATTATTGTTAGAATGGAAAGAAATGACACAAGGCGGATATATACTGTACAGCAACATACTGTATTTGTTCATTACAACCATAAATCCACAATGAATGGCATTAATATTGTTCAAGAACATTATTTATTTCTTAGACAGTTTTTTTTTTTATCTCTTCAAAATCAACAAGACTTTTTCTTTCTTTCTTTCTTTCTTTCAGTAACAGGACAGTATTTTTCCCCCTCTTCAAACTAGCACAACAGGGCCACTCTTTTTTTTCTAATTAAAAATTCAAAACCAGAAAATCTACCTGCTTTGAGCTTCACCATATAAATCAAATGTTTCTTCTGCTGTGTCTCTGTGTGTGTGTGTGTGTGTGTGTGTGTGTGTGTGTGTGTGTGCGTGTGTGTGTGTGTGTGTGTGTGTGTGTGTGTGTACATTTAAATGTGGCCCTCTTCTCTACTCATCCTCTAGCCCAGGGGTGTCAAACTCAATCACAGAAGGGGCCAAAGTTTAAAACACAGTCTAAGTCGCGGGCCAAACAGGATTAACATTTATTAAACTGTCTAAAACTGACTATGTTTAATTCAGAAATATGAATTTGAACAGCCAGACTGCAACAACTTTTTCCTCAATAAAATAAATAAGATTTAAAATATTTTTTTTCTTCAACAATAACAAAGGAAAACGAGAATATTTCAGCTCAGAATATTTCAACTCACATATCCAGGTGGGGGTTACATTTGAAAATGCTTGCTTTTTGTCTGCACACAAGATATCGCACACTTTAATCATGCAAACCCTCAATGGCACTGCATTTGGCATAAAAGTCTGCTCATATAATAATATTACAAACCCATCAGTCCATCAGGTACAGATGAACATATTGACCTGCTCAATTTAACATTAAGGCCAAAACGCACTGAGAACTTCAACAGAAAAGTCAACTGTAGCTTCTATGGTGCACTGCAGGCTTCAGATTTAAAATGTAACACCACAGAACCAGCAGTATTTTAGGAAAAGGTTAAACTGCACACTGACAAGACAGAGTCTGTCCTCTTCATCATGACTTACAATAATGCAGCAATTAAGTATTTAAAAGTACACAAATCAGACTTGGAGTAAAAAAAAAAAAATCGCGCACCACATAAGTGTACATTAATATTATGATTCATGATCATAAAAAGTTTTTTTTATCTCTCTCCCTCTCCCTCTCTCTGCTGTGGGTCAGTCTTATTTTTATTTTTACCTGGTTTCAGGTGGAGCTGCAGCTCATCTCCCTCGTCATATACTTGTGTTTCTTTGCACTGAGTCAGTTGCCTAAACAGACAAACCTGTTTACATTGTCGTTTGACAGAAGCTCGCGTCTTCGTGACTGCGAGCTGATTAATTTCTCGAGTTGCGCGGCAGCTGACGCAGTGCATTGTGGGACTTGTAGTATGAGTGGTGGGAGTGCTATTTACCGACGGGCCATTCATAATAGACACGTGAAATTATCTCGCGGGCCGTATATAATTGAATCGCGGGCCAGATGTGGCAACATGTGCTCTAGCCAGTCGCTGCAAATTACTATCTGCTTATTTATTGTTCCATCTGTATTCTTTTTAAACTGAAATTCCCCATCCAGAGGGCCAACCTGCTCTTCCTCCATGTTTACATTCACCGCACGCATGCATCCGCTCTGCTCACTGCGCGTCACTGCACTTCTGAGTGGTATTATGGGATGTATGGGGCGGGTCATTCTGCGCATGCGTCAAATACGTGAAAATTTTTAACGGCACTAATTCTAAAAATTAATTATCGCCCGCTAACGCGATAATTTTGACAGCAGTAATTTTAAATATTTGACAACACTATCAAACGTATCAAATATGATTTGTCAATAACTTGAGATCAATATGTTTCTTTCTTCTTTCAATATGTTACTTACAAAGCAAGTCTTGTAGACCTCACTGGAGTCATCACCAAGCACAATAGGAAGGCCTCTGAGGACAACGAAGTGCCGTCACATCTGGCGACTAAAAATACAGAGAGAGAATAGATACAAGTTAAGAACTTCGTAGCATTTTGAGGGGTGGGGTGGGGGGTATGTGTTGATATACTTTTCTATATTTTCTCTAATAGTTCATAGCCTCATAATAGAGACAGGGCTTTAAGTTTTATTAGTATAATTGGTAACATTTAAATACCTAATTTTACACATCCCAATTTCCCTGTAAACATTTTCTTTGTTTTCATACAAACTCAACATTTCAATTAAATTTAAAATAAAATGCCCTTGTGCATGCATTTCATTGAGCACTCACTTGAAATGTGCAAACTACCATACTGTTGGACTTTCTTGTTACGAAGAATGACAGACTGAGAGACACATAAAAACCTGTTGAAATTGAACAAAAACATGTTGAGATGAGTAGTCCACAACAACTGGTATATGTGTTGTGAAAGGATTTTAAAAAACATGATTTAATTGTTGAAGTGATTTTGTTAGTGTATTTATGGGTACACATCACTGGTACGGTCACCAAGGGTACATCTGTCTCGCTTGCTCTCCACAGCAGCATGCAGCAACACAGCAGAGAGGAAGGCAGTGTGAATGGTATGTGAAACAGGCCTAAGGTGTATTGCCACCACCCGTTATTACTGGAGTGTAAATTACAAAATCCTTACCAGGCAGTTGATGTGCTGCATCAAGTCTGTCAGTTTTTGTCCTGTAGTTCCTTTTTTGGACTTGAAAAGCTCGATGAAGCGTGGGGTGTGTTGGTCTAGGGCTTCATAGAAGTCTCCTTCAAGGTTCCTACTGGCGACGCGATTAAACTCAGCAAAGACCTGAAAAAATGGAGAGTGGAAGGAGGGAGAGGGATAGCAACATTAAACTGACTGTCATTCAATTAATACTGTAGAAAATTAAAGAGCTTAACATATGAAACTATGGTGAATAATACATTACTACTTATATTATTAAACAAATAACATTAGTACACATACTGACATTGAAAACATTTTACTGATTTGTATATAGTACAAGAGTAATTTTTTGAGGATGATGTGTTTTAATATTCCACCTCACAGCATTGATATGTTCTGACTGACATTTAATCTGCTGGAAACTTAATGGGGGAAGGCAGGCCAAAACGAACAAGTAGCTTACCTGTCTCTCAGTGAAAAGTGCTGGCCAACGTTCAACCGTGCTCTGCACAGCAGGCTCCTGTGTCACTATCTCCCTTCTGCACAGTGGGAATGTTTGGTCCATCATTTGCGAGACTATAGTGGCATTGGGTTTTTTTTTCTTCATTTCCTCGATGACAATCTTCCTGGCATTTTCAAGGCTTCTTTCATCATGTCCGTCAAGTAAATTAGGCAAATAATTGGCTTCACCTCTTTTTGGTCGCTTGACATTCTTGCTGGATGATTCTCCATCTGGATTAAGTTTACTTCTTTTACCCCCATTTATCATTACATCATCACATCCTGCTTTTCGTAGCTTTGTACGATAGTTTGCCATCTTGAATTTTATGCTATTTTTCCAGCCATACCACCCTGGCTGGGGACCAGGTTCAGTGAGACTGGGGTGCTTACTTATCAGTGATTTTGCGACACTGCTGAAGTCGTCATCGTTCGGGTACGCCTTGAAACTGTACATTGTTTTGGCGAGCTTCTCAAGTATGTCATGTTTCATGTCTTGTGATGGAGTAATTGGAAGACGGTCTTTCATGAATGAAAGGTCTGCCTGTCTCAGCCTGTACTCTACATCCACTGAGAAATTGGGTATGTCGAAGAACTCTGGCCACTGTTTTCTAAGCGAAGGTGACAATTCAGCGCGGGACAAGATCTCAGTGTCTACTGTGCTGCAGTCTGATTCTTCGGTGGGTGAAGACAGGGCGGTCAACTCGAGAGTCACAAGAGGAATTACTTTCAGCCTAGCTCTTGCAGGCAAATCTGTTACTTCAGTCAAATTGCATAGCGCATTACTGAAATCTGGATCTTCATATTGGAGTTTGAAGTCGTACTGCAGTGACAGCTTATCCCGCAGCTGTGTTTTTAGTTCTTCAATGGAATCTGGTCTATCATTTAGGGTCAGCTTCCTTATATCATCTTCATCAATGACAACTCGGAGCATCAATCTTTGGTCCATCTCGATGTCACCTCCTGTGAAAAAATGAGATCATCTTGAGACATGCAACATCTCAGTGTTTAATCCACTTGGCATAATATGTACCGTTTGAGTGTAACAAGCTGTTTGCCATGAACTCTGTAAAGTGACAGAGGAAACACATCATTCAAATCTGACAACTGGGTGACTGAGAAGATGGGCAGATGGCTGCTGCAGAGGTCATACACTCTAAGATGCTCATCGTACCATGAGGTCATCAGTCTGCAGACAAATGCTACATCTGTGTTTATAACAACAATCTTTGAGATTTGTCTGAACTCTGGGAGCCCTGCGCAAGATCCAACAGAAATGACCATGTCAGAACTGTACTTGATGCCATCAATGATGACAGAGGAAGCTACAAAGACTGTGTTCAACTGGTTGTTTCTTTGATTGAGCCAGTTCTGCACATTTTCTGGAAATGAGGAAACCATCACAGACTTCACTTTGTGAATTTCAATAGATGGCTTAAAAAAAGTTGTGGCAGCTAGATGGAAGGCCATCATTTTCTGATGTCTGTTTGCTAAAGTCAGGGGAATGTTTTTAAAGTTGTGAGAGTGATGCACAACTTTCTTGAAGAACTTGTGTTTCCCCTCAAAACGCATTGTCCACACATCAGATAGAGGACCAAAGGTTTGAATGAGCTGAGGGTAATGCTCAACGTAGTGGTCCTTTGGTTGTAGCTTTTCACCCGGGAAAACCTCCTGAAACAAGTGTCTATGGTCAGAGATTTTGCTATCAAGAAAGCACAAAGACTCTTCTGTAAAGCTTGTGGACATTGCCAATTCCACCACATCTTTTAAGGTGTTGTGCCGTACAAGGATTACCAATAAAAGGCCCACACTTTCTTTGTTCACTTTTGGGGCCTGCATGTACCCATAAAAGCCTGAGACCACATGTGGCTCCCAAGAGAACAAAGGACAGAGTCAACCCCCTCTTTTTGGATGACTCAGCAGAGCCAAACCCCTGCAGAACCCCCGCTGGCCAGCAGGGGTCCCCAGGGAACCCACAGCTCCCATTGGGTGAAATCCGCCATGGCCAATGACGTCACGCACAACTATAATAACGCGAAGCGCACCCCAAGACAGCGCTTCCGACTGTGACCCCATAGTCAATGGAAGTGACCAGTAACTGCTCCTAAAGTTAGAAACTCGCCCCCCCCGTGGCGACGCTTTAGCAAGAGTTACTACTGCAGTATACCATTAGACGCGTTAGGCCTACGGATTTCACTCGCTGGTCCAGCTGATCTCCTCTCCTCTCCTCCACCCTGTGCGCCGAGGAACGCAGAGCCGCCCAGTACGAGACCACGGACTGCCCCTCTCGACCGGATGCCCGCGGATGCGAAGCCTGGCAGATAACAAGGACTGCCCGCTTCAAAAAGAAGGATAAGTACACCTTCTTTCCCTGAGTGATTCCCTGCTACGAGCCAGAATCAGCTCACCTCGCCAGAGACCTGCCCCTTGCCGAGGATCGCAGAGCTGGATGCCCGCGGATGCGAAGCCTGGCAGATAACCAGAACTGTCCGCTTCAAGAAGAAGGACCAGGACGCCTTCTTTCCGAGTGATTCCCCGCTACGAGCCGGAATCGCCTCGCCTCGCCGAGGACCCGTTAGCCGCTGGGAGCCGCTAACCCCATTACCTCTGCCGCAACCAGGACGCACGAGGAACAACAACACATCACTCCACCTTCTGCAAAGTAAGAGGCTTTAGCTCTGGGCAGATATCAGATAGTGTGTGCTTTCCTTTATATCAGCTGTAAGGACTTGTGAATACGGACCGCCGCGTCCGGCTATATGCTGCAATTTTTAATGTGTAAAGACATTGTCTGTGTTACTGCATTTGTTATTCCCTTTCCGCTCATTTGTGTCTGCTTGTGATCCGACCTCATCGGACTGCTATTGTGTCGCCTCGCACTCGGGATTGGTCAGTACTTCGGCTGTGTTGGTTCAATGTCCAGATTCACGCCGCTCACCAGCTGAGCCGAGCGCGTCTCTGCGTAACACAGACGGGTAACTGCACCTCAATACCGCCTGCGTGACGACACCCTTGAGTGCTCTCCTTTCTCTCCCTCTTTCCTACTAACCTACACTTGGAGCCGAGTAACTTGAATCTCCCTCGCTACCTTCTCTCCTCCTTTATTGTGAGTCACGTGAGTTCTTGGCGAGCCTCCATTACGGGTGTAGTCAGTGGCCCTCGCGCGACGTAGTCCGCAGCGTCACCGCCGCCATCTTGCCACGTCTTACCCCCACTCGGGCTCAACCCCCCCCCCCCCCCCCCCTCTCTCTCTCACACACACCTCGTTCCCTCACACTCACCTGCTCACACACACACACACACACACACACACTGTCTTCCACACTCTCTCACACACACACATACATACACACACACACACACACACACACACACACCCTTCTTGATGCTTGTTTGTGTAACATGTTATAGTTAATAGGGTTTATACAGCAATGTTGATGTTGATTGTAAATTAATGTCATCAGTGTGAATAAATCCTGTTATGCTATAAAGAGAAGTTGTCCTGGTTTTTCGTACATATTGTGATAAAAGCTGGTTGACAAGGTCAGTGCTCGAGCTTTACTCCTTCTTCTGAATATTCTGAGACTGAATTACGTCTGATCATTGGTCCGGGTTTTTCCCGGTGGTGCCCCGTTATAAGCTAATTAGAATATTATGCTTACGTAATAATTAATTAATTATTAATTAATTAATCAATTTTCTTTTAATAATCCATAATTAATATTATTAATTATGAATTATAACCAATGATCTTATGTAGCTCCTGCACAACAAAGGTCATTAAAACCTCCCAGGTTTCATCACCGTCTGGAATGTGTTGACCAATTAATAATGGTAGAAGTCGGAGAAGAGTCCAATTTTCGTGACCATTTCCTCCAATTGTTGACTTTGAGGAGAAGGTCTTTGGAATGAGTTGGGGTTGATTTGCTCTGTCTGCAAATGTGTATGGGAACTGTTTAATAGCATCATTCAGGGCCTCAAGGGAGATAGTTCCCTTCGATATCAGTGCCTTTAAGCACAGAGCCAACTCTAGTGGAACAATATCCTCCAGAAGATCATGTAGAATGCCTGGAGGGTAACCATCAACGACATGAAAATGTTGCAAGCTTTCAGTAAGTGGACAGCTTCCTTTCACACTGTATTGTTGAGCCTTGGTTGAATCCTGTGACACCTCTTGCACATGTTTGTCATGGTTTTCTTTTGTTCTTTGTTGAAATAAGCCTGTCCGTACTTCTTTGTCCTGCATTTCCTCCCGCTTGGCCATACAGAATCGACAAACTTGGGTAACTCTGAAGCTTTCAAAGAACCCTCCCAAAGAGTGGGCAGCCAGATTGTCTGCTGCAACAAATAACACTGTGCCCTTAACAGTGGCTCCCAACTGTTCAACATATATGCCTTGTTGCTCAAGAAAAACAAGGTCCTGAATAAGAGGGTGAAGAATTTTGGCATAACCCTGGTCTTTGATGTCATTGGCCTTGCAAAGCAGAGCAAGCTGAATGGAATGAAGAGACGAGCGATATTTTGGGTGTAAATTGCCAAGTGTCCAGTAGATGGCAGTTTGTTTGTGCTTTTTTCTGGAGGTTCCCAAGGTTTTAGCCACCTCAAAATCATCAATATACAGTTGGAGAGCGATCCTGAATTCTTCCTCATTCAAGAAAGCACTGAAGCAGGCACCATCTCTGTAAGATTGGTATTTCTCTGACAAAGTTGCCTCATGTGACATGGTCTTTTCCAGAATTTCTCTATTGCTCAGTAATGTTTGCAGCATTTTTAGTATGGGGACATACACAACATCCTGCTTGTTTTCTAGGACAAATTCAACTGGCATAACCAAAGAGAATTCCCTTGAAATGTATGATTTTTGCCTGTTAGCAGTTGACAACGATCCCTCATCAGAAGTGAATTTGAGGAATACATTATTCTCAATGACCACTTGAGCTATCTCATTCACTAAAGCATCATCAACATTTGCACAATGCGTATGTAGAATTTTTCGAATAGAAGAAGTAGCAATGGCTGTGATAACAAATAAATTTGGTTGATCTGATCTATGACCTCTTGCAGGTCAGTTTCAGAGATGTTAAGAATTGATGACATTTTCAGGAAAAGAGCAGCTACATTGCGTTCCAACTGATTCTCTAAGTCCTCCACATCTTCATTTTGCTCAGCAACTTCACAGTCAATATCATCAACTTCAGGGTCACTCTCCTCTAGCTGAACACTCGTATTTTTTGGAAGTTCTTCAACTACATTTTTTTAAACAATTTCCTGTTTTAATGGTGTCTTGTTGTGCATCTGATGCTCTTTGCTTTTGTGTGCAGTAAAGGTAGAATAAACACTACTCTGAAAGTTACAGTCCTGATATGGGCAGGCAACCATTTGCCTCAGCTTAAGATGTCTTCGCAAATGGGTAAAGAAGTCTGCTTCTGTGCAAGGCTCCACAAAGTCGCACAACTGACAGTGAAATGCAGTTTCTCCACTTTTGCCTGCATCCTTTTGAGTGTTCCATGTTGAAAGGTGTACTTTGAGTGCATTAAAAGATTTAAATGTGCAGAGGCATTCCTTATGAAGGCATGGGAGTGGGGATGTCCGAGTGTGAAATCCATGTTTTAAGCGGTAATGCTTAAGCAAGTAGCCTCTCTTTGCAGCAAAAAATGTGCAGTACTTACAAGTCCACTGCATTAGGGAGCACTGCTCTGGTTGACCTGAAAAGACATGATAATTAAAAAACTAAAATGTGCAATAAATTATTTTTAAATGAAATGAAAGATTTTTTAAATAGTGAAATTGAAATATACAATGAATTTTTTAGTCACAAACCAAAAATGTGCTTTGAATTATTTTTTTAAACAGTCATAAATAAAGATGTACAATTAATTATTTTTTAACAGTCAAGTCGAAGTGTGCGATGAACAGTCACAAACTGCCATGTACAATGATTTATTTTAAACAGTCCAAAATTGGAATAAATTAACTTGATCCGTTTAACAATGGAATTGGTTTTATCATAATCCCACTGTAGTAACATTAATGTATTTCTGTTACCCAAACCCATGGAACTAATACAAATATTGAATGATTATTCAGTGTATGAAGCATTAGGTAAATAGCTTTAATTGCTGAGAGCGGGGTAAGTGTGGACAGTTGACCATCTGCTTCAGCCTGAATGGAGGACAGTGAAAAAACACACAATTAAGGCAACAATTTCAAAATATAGACACATAAATCAACACACCAGGTTGTTATAATATCACTCTTGTTAACTGTATTCCTATATTGAGCTTTAAATTCAGTGGCAAAGGAGAAATCCTTTAGAAAATACAGAGATAAGGACCCTGACTCTCGTTACATTGTCAAAATAAATTAAATCTGTGTGGATCCTTAGGTGTAGTTCACATCAGTGGCGCCGGGGTCGCTCGCGCTCTGCAGCGATCGTTTCGGCGAATGGCCTGTTTTGGGCGCGAGCCGCGAGCCGCAAGCGATCGTGTCAATCTTGGCAGGAAGTCACACATTAAACAACGAGAGAATCCGGTCAATTTTCTAAATTAAATCAATTTTCAAAATAAAACACCGAGATTGACAAATACCATAGCCCTCTCCGTGTGCGTTTGTTGCCTATTTGTGTTTATTTATCTAAACAGAATGCAACAGAGATGAAAACACACACACATTGACACACATATATACACAAAGGGTACCCACACACACACCGACACACCTTAGGTGTATATAGATGACCTATATACGTTCAGGGTACACATAGCCTACACTGACAGACAGACACACACACACACACACGGACACACAACGACACAGGCTACACATACACAGCTGAGGGGCAGAGGCCTTGTCGACCGGTGCAGAGAAATGAGCATCTGGTGTGAACTGGAAGGCTGCGGCTAGCGCGCGATTTTCGAGGGCGAGCCGCTTTGCACGCTTCGGCGTCCGGTGTGAACCGGCTGAAACTAACTTCCCTGTGCGGGTCGGAACACCGTGGTCCCAGTACCGAAGCTCCGCCACACCCACAACAACGCCAAACGGCTGACCTTCTCTCTCACACTACATAAACTGTAGTCTACATTTGTTTAAAAAAATGGTAACGTTACTGTGCTAGTGGTGATATTTGAATTTGATTTTGTTTACTCCTCCCTGGCAAGCACACAGCGCTACACTACAACAAGACAACGCGACGGTTTACAAAAGAGTAAAATATTTACTTACCAAATCAATGTGCTAAACACAAGTAGGCTAGGTTAAGGTGTTGAAGGGAGCTCCTGGTTGACCATGCGGTTGACGTGGACATGTGTAGGAAAGTTCTGGTTGCGCGAAGTAGATGAGGCAGGTCTGAGCATGTCCAATAAAACGCCCAAAGCACACTGGGTACAATAAATTATTCTTTCTAATTTGACTTAACTGGGATAAATCAAGTTAAGCATGTTTTCCAACCCCAAATTACTACTTACTTATTTAAAATTAGTGTTCATAACAGGTTGATGAAAACTGAGTTTGGTTCACTTATCATATTTAATTAATTTGTATGTTAGCATTTGCAGTGTAGTGATATTAATCCCGAGATACACAAGGTGTTTAGTGGAAAGTCTGAAGGGTAGATTACCAAGAAAGCCAGCGTCGAGACCATGAGAGAAGGGCATGAACAAACTTTTTCCCCAGTTAACACTAAAAGATCTAAGAACATCCCTGTCTCCCCTTTTTGATATAATAAACAGCTTTGGGCAGCTTTCTGGGTTTAGAGACAAGATTATATCATCTGCGTACAGACCAATGGTACAATGAGATGTGCCGCAACCAGAGGCTCGAGAGTCAGCGCAAAGAGCATTGGGGAGAGGCAGCAACCCTGCCTGGTTTCATGGTGCAGTGAGAAAGGGGGAGACCTGTCATGATTAGTCAAAACGGAGGATTTGGGGCAAGAATAGTAGCAAACATGTACTTCCATTCAATTTGATCAAATGCCTGTTGGGAATCCAGGGAGATAACTGCCAAGTAAGGCAACTTAGTAGAGTAAATTATATTCAATGAACGCTGGGTGGTTAGAAAAGGAAAATCTATCTGGAATAAACTCTGTTTCAGTACCGTTGGAATTACTGTTGGTGGCTGAAAACAGCCACTAACAAAAACCGCTGTAAAAATATATCAGATAAATATTTTTCAACTTTTTTTGCATAAATATGTTAATTAGCCTCACTTCTGGTCAAAACTACTAAATATTTAAATATTTTTAAAAAAACAAAATGAAACAGAAAACCAACCATGCACCCTCAATATGCATTTGGTTTTCTGAGTTTAAATGGAAGTCAATGGGGAAATTTCATCCACCAACAGTATGAAAGGGAGAAAAAGTTCAAATCTGATGGTGCACAAAAACTAATAATGCATCAAAGTCAATGTTGTACTTATCTTATGTACATCATGCATGATGCTGCACAAATAGTTTTATTACTTTGTGAAAGCATTAAAACTTACAATAACACACATTTTTCACTTTTATTTCATTTATTATTTTGCAGGAAAAGATTAAAAATAACGTAATAAAATCAGAATTAAACAGCTCTGACTCACTTAAAACTGGTTTACAGCTAATTTCTGTTCTGCATCACATAAAAGACAAAATCATATAACAAAACAGAACAAACAAAAGATCCAGTACCACAGAAATTACTACGTACTTTGTTGAATCAATTCAAAGATTTCATGAGATGATCACAAAGTAACGATGGGTTTGTCCTTTGCCAGTGGTTATTTCTCTGTGTTTTTTGAATGTTTTTTTTTTATTCCAAAGGAATTATAAAATTGCTTGTCCTATATTATGTTTTTGGCATGCAGTGTTTTGTGTCACCATGTTTAACACTTTAACACTCAGTGTGTATACTTGTGTTACAGGACTTTGCTGCTGGATGTAAAATACAGAGTGGCAAGTGCGTTGTCACTATTAAGGTAAGTATTGGTTCTTTCTTTGTCAGACCTGGCTATTGGCAATGTATGCTCAGGCCTGGAATGAAGTCATTTTTAGGAGAAGTCACTTTGGCCTATGATGAATTCGCATTTATTTGAGCTTTCTGGACAAACTGTATGTCCTTTATGTCCATGAGTGTTATTTGAGGTCCAAAAAGTTTTTATGACCCTTGGCTCCATTTAATGCTAGTCGTCAGTGTTTCCTTCAAAGTGAGATGTCTCCCATTCTTTCTTAACTTAAAAGTCTACTCTGTTTGTGCAAAGGAAAAATACATTACATTGTTTCTCCAACCAAACATGTATAAAGAAATCACTACAGTTTCAAATAGGACAAATCGGACATTTTTTCCAGTATTTTTCACATTTCTTGGTAGCATGTCTCAGGGAAAAGGTCAATCGTTCCATAGTATAAATGGCATTAATTATTTCTATCCACTCAAGGATTGTAGGAGGTTCTATGCTCAACCATTTTCTGGTTATTGCTTTTTATTACTACCTGCTAGTAGTATTTGTAACAGGTATATGTCCTGTTTTTTCAGGACAGTTGATACATTTCCCAAATATATAACATTGAAATTAAAATCAAGCTCTGAGCTGATTATAGATCTGATCTCTGTCACCACATCTGTCTAGTAAGAAAAGATTTTAGGGCACTCCCAAAAAATGTGAAAATGACCAGCAGACATTTTACCACACATTCTCCAGCACCGACCTTGTTCGGGGTTGTGACTTTGTGATTTTTTAACCTTTGGAGTTATAGGTGTCTAGGTGTATTCCCTCCATAAATCTAAACTTGAAGTTGTAGACATTGTCCTACAAATATTTAACCAGTCATCTTCAGTCAGTGTTATGTTAGCTTCTTTCTCCCACCTTGATTTAACATACAGAGTGGAAAAACCCCTGTCCAGTTGTAAAGATGAGTAAGTCTTTGAGATCAATTTCCTATTAGAGTTACCTTTGTATGCATCAGTGAATATCTTAATCAATCTCAGTCCCTTCTCTCCAATAGTTTTAATATTTGTGTCAAAATAATGTCTCAGTTGAAGGTACCTGTTACAGTGATGATTATTGTGGGAATAAGAAGAAAGAAGAGATGACACAGGTGTACCCAAAAAAAATGTTCAATACGAGCTCGGGTTCTTCCACATCATACAGCATACAGAGTAAGAAGGAATGAACCAAGAACACTCCAACAGTTACAGCTTATATAGGGTTGTCTGACTAGACATAACCAGTTTATTTTTGTACCATGCAAATATGCCAACAATGGACAGAGTCTTGTCCACCAGACTTTCTGGCACCCTGCCATCCATATATCTGTCACCATACACGTCATGTCGGAGTGTAAAACATACCACACCGGTCACAGAAATACATCCTGACAGTACTTAAAGAAATTGCATTTCTCTGCGTTATATGTTTTTGAAAGACTGCATTTGTCCAGAGTTTCAATCTGTTGTCAAATTTAGGCGGTGTTGCCAGCGTAATATTCGCGCATTCCTCTCGAAGTTCAGGTCTTTAAATTCTTTATGCCAAATGTTTAAGGGGACTGCAGTCCATTTAGATAATTTGTCTAAATATTTCTTCTGAAGGGATTTTTCCCCAAGTACAGATTGAAGAGGTATGTTTGTTTGAGTTTGTTCTATGTCTTTCCATTTCGCATCATATGTAGGATCACACCAGCAAACCAGAAAACGTTAACTGTGCTGCTTTGTAATAATCTTCTAAGCAGAGTGAAGCCCTTCCTCTTCTGTCCTTGGGCAATTGTAATGTCTGAAATCGAATCCTAGGTCTTTGCTTTCCCCAAATGAAGGATGAAATCATTCAGCTCCACTCACTGAATTGCTTGGGAGGGACATCAACAGGCAATGACTGAAAAAGGTAGAGCAGCCTGGGTAATATATTTATCTTTATAACGTCTATTCGATTATACATGTTCATTGGTAATAATGACCAGCGATTTAAATCGGCCTTAATATCCGCTGTTATATGAGTATAGTTATGTTCATAGATGGCAGTTAGATCTCTAGGTATTTGTACTCCCAGGTATTTAATTATGTCACCCTTCCATTTAAAATGACATAATCTGTAAACTTTTTCTTGTGGTTCATAGTTAAAAGTAAGAGTTTGGGTTTTCTGTAAGTTCAATTTGTACCCGGAGTATGAACCAAATACTTTAAGAAGAGACAGTAATTTAGGCAAGCTTTCATTAGGGTTGGTAAGCGTCACAAGAATGTCATCTGCTTACAGACAGGTCTTGTGTTGTGTATCTCCAATCAATATGCCTGTTACGTCATTATCTTCTCTGATTGCCTGTGCTAGTGGCTCAATAAAGAGGGCGAAAAGTGTAGGGCTGAGGGGGCATCCCTGACGACATCCCCTCTCAAGAGACACTGTTTTAGATAAATTCCCGTTTATTTTAATTCTGGCTGTGGGAGAGCAATGAAGGTAAGGATTTCAGGCATCCAACTACCTGGCTGTTAAAACCAAATCGTCTAAGAACCAACCAGTTTGGTTTGTATCTATCAAATCCAGGATTATATTTTCCATTCGTTTTGTGAGTATTAATGCAAATAATCTGTAGTCCATATTTAAAACAGATATGGGTCTGTAAGAACTAGACTCTGTCCTATCTTTACCCGTGTTAGGAATTACAAAAATTACTGCTTGTGTCCAGGACGATGGAGTCTCCCCCCCTCGAAGAACATAATTAAAACATTCCTTAAGAACTGGTATTGTAATCTCTCTAAAGGTTTTATACCATTCCGATGGGTAGCCATCTGCACCTGGCATTTTATTCGTTTTTAATCTTGATATAGCCTTGTTTATTTCTTCTTCTATTATCTCTTGAGTTATTATTTTATTCTGTGTACTGGGAGACACTGTGCCATTATCATTATGTGTAGTGCATTCTTGACATTCTCCCTTTCTGTATTTCTGACATTGAGGATCATTCAAAAGATTAGTGTTAAATCTCCACAATGTGTCTTTGGGCTTGCTGTCAAAATGCAGTGTTAAATATACCCCTGCATGATCAGAGATATCCCTTACCCCAATGTTACATTTGGTAATCCTGTGGTGATCTGAATTAAACATAAAAAATAATCAATTCTTGAATATACAGAATGAGCATGAGAAAAAAAAAGTAAAGCATCTATCAAGTGGGTGTCGCTCCCTCCACACATGTACCATACCGTCTTATTATTTTTTTGTTTTGTTTTGTTTGAGGAGTCCATAGAGGGATAAAGTTGGATATTCCAGTCTCCCCCACATACCAACACACCTGACACTTTCGTAGATATAAGATTAAAAACTTTTTTTGATCTGCTGTTTATTATTTCCTGGTGGTCTATAAACATTCAATAATGTCACTTGTTTGTGGTCAATTAAATCTTTGACCATTAAGTAGTGCCCTTCTTTATCGTTGATCTGTGAGGAGAGCTGGAAGTTTACCTTGTTTGAAATTAGTATCGCTACAGTGCAGTGCGCCATAGAAGCTTCAATTGACTTAACTATTGAAGTTTCTAGTGCATTTTGGCCTTAATGTTAAATTGAGCAGGTCAGTGCTCATCTGTGCCTGATGGACTTTGTCATGTAATTATTTGAGCATGTATTTTTATGCCAAATGCAGTGCCTCTGAGGGTTTCTGGGCATATTTGTCATTTAGGTTAATGTATTTGATTTAATAAAGTTACATTTGAATTACACTTTAAACACTTGAAAAATATCCCTTTAACCCTTGAGGCAGCCTTAAAAAAAACTACACACTTTTTTCCCAAAGGCCAAAACACATTGCAGGGTTCAGAAAAATGCAGTGAAGTGACGGTCTTTTTCAGACAGATATTTTAATCTGATTTAATCTGATGCTGTGGATGTGGGCCCTCAATTCTGCAGTGTCTCTTGACTGGTCCTGCCATATGATAGCCAGAATACTTTTGACTGCGGTCTGGTGTTTGCTGAGTGTCCTGTATCTCAATGCAGTTGTCTGGATGCGGGCCCTCAATTCCAGTGGTGGACAAAGTACTCAACCCCAGTACTTGAGGCAAAGTATAGATACTCCTGGTCAAATATTACTCAACTACAAGTGAAAGTTGCTCAGTCAAAATTTTACTTGAGTTAAAGTACTAGAGTACTTGGTTTTAAAAATACTTAAGTATTCAGAAGTACACATTTATAAAAATACTTAAGTATTTAAAAGTACAAATTACAAAGTACATTTTCTAATATCAATACATGCTGTATTGTTTTCATGATGCATTTACAGAAGCTTGTAACTCTCTGAAACCATCTAATGATGCACTGACCTGCTTGTAGAACCACTCTGCTACACAAAGCCTATAGAAACACCTATAAACACTTCAGCATAGAAATACAATCAAAACCAAAAAGGACAGCTGTTGTCATGTTCTGATGTAACTGTATTAAAATCACCACATAAAATTAGATTGAAGCTAACTGTAAGGAGTTCTCCAAGTCTGTTAAATAACTGAGATTTCTTTCTGTCTTCAGAGGCAGTATATATACATGAATTATGTGGTATTTTTCACCCCGATAAAAACTCTGCTGTCACCATTACTGCTTTTTGTTTGAATGACAGAGGGACAACTTGCTTGTTCTGGGTTATGGGTCCTGGATGATGTATTTCCACTTTTACATCAATCCAGAGGAGCTACTGTGATTGGTTTTCTTTTGTGAGGAACACAGCATGTGACCAACTGCATTTTAGAAAAGAAAAACACCAACAGCTGACTTCAAAGCTCAGTCGAAAAGTAACAACAACCTTCCTAGAAATGTAGTGGAGTCAAAAGTACGATATTTGTTTTTGAAATGTAGTGGAGTGAAAGTAATACGTTTCCAAAAAAACAAATACTCAAGTAAAGTACAGATACTCAAAAATGTAATTAAGTACAGTACTCAAGTAAATGTACTTTGTAACTGTCCACCACAACAACAAATAAGTAATGCGAGTTTAATATTTAAGAAATTGAGTGACTCGAACTTAAACTAACATCATTTAAAAAATTTTTGATTTAAGAGCTAAGTTGATTCCAAGTTTTAGAAAACTAAATCTGGTAAATTCCCTAAGGATTCTCTAGGAGAGAGGAGGCACCATGGTAGGTTTGTGAGGCTCGTGCACACTGCTTCTTGTAACCGGCGCCAAAAGTAAAAGACTGTGTGCCTTAGGGAGCCTTCAACGAGCTTCATGGTCAGGCCAATGGGTAGAATAAGAGGGCCCACCTTCATACCTCTCCCCTTTCCCATAGCTTTAATGCCTTGGGGTTCATACGTTGTCTCAAGCCAGAAACGAGGCCAGTGAACAGAGGTCAAGTTGTGCAGGGGACCCACGGTGGCAACCGGACAAAGGACAGAGCCATAGCCATAATTTTTCTGGGGGCTAAGGACCCGCTAGTACAGTCCACTGATCCATGAGTGCTGCAGGCAGCAGATTAATGAACATGCTGTCGCCTGCAGGAAAGTCTCAGTTTGTGGGTCTTGATGACACAAGATGAAAATCGCCAAAACTGCCCAATCAAGGGATACACCAGTGTATCCTCAGTCTGAGCTCCTCCCAGTAAATTGCACTGCTCTCTGTTCAGCGTAAATGAAAAGAAACTAAACTTAATTGATATGTTTTTTTTTGTTGTTGTTGCTTTTTCTGCATTTTACTGTGACACACCTAGTTTTCATACTGAAAATTATTCAGCTCTTGCAGTGAGCAAGGTGAACGAAAATTTAGAGTTGCATGTGTTGAAAATATCTGTTTGCTTAATCAATTTCAATTTTCACTGTAATCAAAGAGTACATCTAACACTTATTCCAAAATTTTAAGCACTGATAACCCTGAACTTTTGAGTTTATTGGCTCAAAAAAAAGTTAGCTTTACTCTAGTACTTGCCTAACTTACCCAGGTTTACAGTGAATAAATATTAAATAACAACAACAACAACAACAACAATAATAATAATAATAATAAATAATAAACAACCAGCCAAAAAGCTGGTATTTCTTTTTCCTTTTTTTTTGTAATTTTTTTTATAGCACCTGTTCATAGAAGCACCAAAGAAAAGACATTTGAGGAAAGTATCTTTATCCCTGAATTGCACCTCAGTGGCGAACCGTGACAATTAGAGCTGGGACTTCAGTTCAGCCAAAACTTTGCCAGACACCAAAAATGCAGCAAAATGGAAAAGGATTTTGCTGGAATAAGGGGGAGGCCGCAGTTAGCTCATGACATGTTTGTACTATATACAAACCATGCCATACGTGTCATATACGTGCCATATATAAACTCCACTTGAGGGCAGCAAACACCACACAATAATAGCTGAACAAGAGTTTTCTGTACTAAAACTTTACTGCAGTTACTGTTACTGTTACTATTGTTTGGGTAAGTTATAATTAAGTTTGTGTTTAATATTAAGAGCTGTACTAATGGATAAGGATCATGAGTCTCCAGTTTTATTTTTTCTGTCTACTAACACAGCTCTGTCTGCTGTCCTGTGCTGTGCTGTTAGGAGAAACTTTAATGAAGAAAATTCAAGTGTCTGAAAATTCTTTTCTAACAGACACCGGGATGAGCGCAATTTCAGTCCCGGACATGCAGATCCTCCACTACACCACGAAAGTCTGCCTTAAACAAGTCAGTACTATCAAGTCAGCCACCGAGCAACAGCGTTGGTCTCGATGGCTTAGTCACCAGCAAGATATCACTGACCTTCAAGAAGGCCTAAGGCAGGGGTCGGCAACCCATGGCTCTGGAGCTGCAAGCGGCTCTTCAGCCTCCTTGTAGTGGCTCCCTCTGGCTTTGACAGAAAAAAAAGAAAAGAAAGAAAATTAATAACAGTAATTTCTTAATTTAACTTTGATTTATTTCATTTTTATTTATTTTGTTGCACAGTTATCTTGGAGTTTGAGGTGATACTAATTTTAAAAAGTTTTAATAATCTGTCAACTAAAATATGCATCACATCCACGTCTATCCACGCCTTTACCTGCAGGGGGCTTCTTGAGTGTGCGATCCCCGCCCTCGGTAAGCCAACCATGAATAAATCCAAAAAAAGAAAAGTCTCAGAGGAAAATAGAGAGTTTAATTCTGCGTGGACATATTCCTTTGCCTTAACTGCCAGCGATGCTGGCTTACCTGTGTGCTTGATATGTGGCGAGAAATTAGCAAACCAAAAAAAATGTAACGTTGAAAGACATTTTCAGAGCAAGCATTTGCTGAAAAGTACAAAACAGGAAATTGTTCAGAAAATTACAGAAGTGCCTCTCTTTGCAAAGACCGTCAAGGACAGGGCCATTAAAATGGCATCAAACATCACCAGTAAGCAAATTAATGACATCAATTCAGCTCAAGCATATTCAATTGCCTGTGATGAGTCAAGTGATGTAACAGCACTGTTATGCAGATGTGTAAACTCTGATGGGTTGCAGGAAGAACTGATTGAACTTATATCGCTAAAAGGCCAAACACGGGGGGAGGACATTTGTGAGGCTGTTGTGAGTTGCCTAAAAGCCAAAGGAAAAAAAACCCACTCACCTGGTGTCAGTGGCAACTGACAGTAGTATGAGAGGAGCACAGAAGGGCTTTGTGAATTTACTTCAGAAGTCACTGGATTGAAAGCTGCTGACGTTTCACTGCATCTTGCACCCAGAAGCACTGTGTGCTCAAACAGCATTTGGGGAAAGATTCAGTGAGTTCAGAAAGGGAAAAAAACACTCTGTCCTTCCCTGTCACACCCCTGGACATGGACCCATCCCTGCTGAACATTTCTGCATTCACAAGAGTAATTCAGCCCGATCTTGAAATTGAACTGGCCGACATATCGGATAAAGACTTATGGGTGTCCAAGTTCAAAAGCCTGACAGCGGATCTTGAAAAAGTCATCTGTCAGAAGGCCGTTCTCGCTAAAGAGCACTAATGGAGTGATATTGAAACCCCCCCAAACCCGACAAACTTGTTTTTGAAACATGAAATGCCATTCCCGACACTTATATGAACATGAAAAACCATTTGAAGTCCTGTCCATCTTTGGCTCAACATACTTATGTGAGCATGAAGCATGAACTTCATAAATTCCAAATATCGCTCCCGCCTCACAGATGAAAATCAAGTCACATTAAATAGGTGAGAACACTAGCATTTAATAGGTTATTGCTTTTCAGAAAAACATTTATTTTAGACCCGGAGCTGATGTAGTTTTGTTTGTATGTTCAGGTGCTTTGGTGCTGATTGCTGTACGTGGCTGAGGAAAACAAAAACAGAAAAGGATGACAGCACACTGAAATGGACTTCACTATGTTTTATTTATATTAAAGTGGGCTAGTTTTTATTTTATTAATTTTACACAAATAGGCACGCATAGTTCAGTGTTTAATTCATTTCAAAGTAGGCCTACACATGCACACTAAACTTCTGTTTGGGGTTTTCCTTCATTATAACAGGTAAAAATAGAAAAAGAATAAAATTTATAAAATTTTATAAGCTGTGTATGTGTATATCTATATCTATATCTATATATATATATATAATCACTCTTTAAAAAACTGCCGCTTACACAACAATTTCTCGTTTTTTTTAAAAGTGCAGTAATCCATATTAGTGAATTATTACAAAGTAAAAAATTATCACCACTTAATTAATCAACACTTTTTAACCTTCTTTTAACTGATTGTTCTAATTATCTAGATGGCAAACTCAGATCTCACCCTCAGTGTTATCAACCCAGGTTCTAGCAACAGCAGGCAGCTATTCAGTTTTCAGTGAAAAGGCTGTGATAAATTCACTGTACACTACCTACCTAGCACCAAACAGCAGAAATTTGGTGCAGACCAAAACACAAATAAAGTGAATACAAAGTGATATTTGTCAGGTGGACCCCACCACCACCACCACCTGTCAGGACAAGCGGTTGTGGATGGATGGAATACTTTTTCTGAATCTAACTACTTCAAATTGGTATTTCTAAAGTGTTATATCATGACAGAATTTAAGTACAGGCCCTCACACTAAGAGCTGAAATGATTTGGTTAATCATATATGAAATGTCAGACATTTGTGAAAATACTCCTTCGATTATATTTCTTTATATTTGTGTATATATGCTGTATGTGTGTGTAGCCCTGTGTTGTTCAATCATAAAAAATGGAATTGATACTTTTTTAATATTTTGTTGATCTTATTTTATCACACTGAAAATAATTAAAATGCTATTACTGGTGTTACGGTTCTCAATTCCTTTTGTCAGACAGTGACTTGATGTTGGGCAGTTGCCTATTTACGTCACAGGGTGGTACTGTTGCGCTGCCTGTTCTGCAGTTGATCTGGTGGATCGCTCTGTTTATCCCTTCCAGGGCACCGTAGTGTTGGGATTTGCTCCGTGTAGGACGCCATGTTTTTCAAAGTTTATTTTCGCTTGCTCCGCAAGGTAAGCATTGGATCAGTATCCTACATTATGTCTAAACGTTAGCACTAAAACCACCCATCCTGTTCACTGGTTCATGTGTACATGTTGGGTGAAAGTCCGCCATGTGTTTCAGTGATAATTGGCCGTGTTTTTAACAGTTTGTGAGTGAGTTTGTGACACAGTGAGGTGTGGCTATGAACGTGGCTAGCATGCTGTATATGAGTAGACAATTGACTGTAATCTAGACAGGATGGAGCGTTAATTTTTTGTGTCTACCTAGTTATTAATTTGAGAATGTAATGTTATGTTGGTCATTTGTTCTTTTCAGAATGCTGTATGTAATTAAATTAGACTGATATTTATTTTCATGTGACGTATAATTTTTTCTATTTTTTGCTGGGTAAGAAATTGTAAAATAAAACCACTTGATGATATGGTAAAGACTGGCTTTGTAGACAGGGGATACATATTTTGGCAGACTGAAAATACAGCCTGACAGAATGTGTGTCCCCACATAATGGGGGATACATATTTTGACAGACTGACTGAACAAGTCTTTATAATGAAAACATGTCCTTAACGAAGAAAGGAAAACATATTATTGCATTCGTGCAATAAACCTTGACAACAAGCACTGAAGAATAAAAACATTTATTTTGATACATGAGCCATGTAAAACTTTTTAAAGTCTCCTTGACAGAACAGCAGTAATCACACAACAAATTATACAATCCACATATTGCTATATTTCATTATTTCATTGAGCATAGTAATGTCCATCTTTACTGTACTCTACTGTTCACCTTTACTGTTTACAGTTCAAATTAAACAGCCCTGACTCATTTAAAACTGGTTTACAGCTAATTCCTGTTCTGTATCACATAAAAGACAGAAGCACGTGACAAAACAGAACAAACAGAAGATACAGTAACACACAAATTACTACGTACTTTGCTGTATCAATTCAAAGATTTCATGAGATGATCACAAAGTAACGATGGGCTTGTCCTTTGCCACAACTCGTTGCATTCATGCCAAATTTGCCAGTGAGACTAAACTATCAGGTTATTTCTGTGTTTTTGGAATGTTTCTTTTTTTTCATCCCAGAGGAATTATACATTTGCTTGTCCTATATTATGTTTTTGCCACGCAATGTTTTGTGTCACCGTGTTTTTCACTTTAACACTTTGTGTGCATACTTATGTTCCAGGAGTTTGCTGCTGCGTGTAAAATACAGAGTGGCAAGTGTGTTATCACCATTAAGGTAAGCTGCTTCCATGTGATGTAGCTTAAGTATGACTATAAAAATATTGGTTCTTTCTTTGTCAGAACAGGCTATTGGCAACATATACTCAGGCCTAGAATGAGGTCATTTTTAGGAGAAGTCACTTTGGCCTATGATGAATTCAAATTTATTGGGGCTTTCTGGCCACATTGTAGGGCACAAAAGTGCACAAACAGTAGGTGGTAATTACACTGTATATAGATGAAACAGTTTTAGCTGATAATTAGCTAGATGAGCTACTGTAAATAACCAACACAAACACCCATTATTAGACTGTAAACCATTAATCAAACCAATGAATAAATGCAGTCAATCAGACAATTTAAAAGCTAATTTTATGTTTCACTAGTATAAAAGTGACAGGTAAACACACACAAAGGGCAACCATTTATTGCATACTGCAGTTAGAAACTGACAATAATTAGCTGATAATTAACCTGATCAGCCACAAAGTAATTGATACACAAATTATTAAACCATTAACCAACCAACATGATTAGACCAACTGTATGATTAGAATTGTGTCGATTGCAGTGTCCATGGCCAATTCCACTCTATTTAAAGTCTGACCTTTGCAACATCTCAGTGAAAGCCATGTATCTCTCCTCTGAATATCTGGAGCGGTACTCACAAACATTCTAAAAAATGAAAAAAAAAGGAGGAGGGACAGAAATTTTTATCTTGGTGAGGAGGTGTGGTTGACGCTGTTGCTGGGTATGACTTATTCTTTTAAAAGGTGTGATTGGTTGATCCAAAAAATAGGACAGATAGAATTTAGTCTCTATTAGGGCTGAACAATTAATCAAAATTTTGTCACAATTTCAATATGTTCTGCTGCAATTTTCAAATCACAGGATGCACAACATTTTTTAAAGGCAAAATTAAGGTCAAAATACCATTTTAAATAAATATTGTGGTGCTGCAGAGGTGTACTGGCCAACACATCATTCTCTAGTTTAGTGCAGATCCCTGAAAATAACACACCATAATCATTTTAATGTGTTTTTCAACTGAGAATAATGTAAAAAATATCCTTTCCTCCAATATTACAAATCCTATTGCAATAGCAAAATCAATCAAAATAATTGCAACTAGATATTTCTTAAAATTTGTTCAGCCCTAGCCCCTATTAAGACATGGTGTAATTATGAACACTATTTAACCCTCAATAACACCCATGGACATTTTTGTCCTTTTGGATTTTAATTTTTCCATCATTTTGGCTGTGTTAATGCATATTGCATACACTTTGGTCATGTTGTGTATTTTTGTGTTAATTTAGACACTTAAACTTCATATGCTATGATATCTCTAAAATAAACTGTGTAATGAAAATGCTCCCCAATTTACATCCAGAAGATATTTTTGTCCCCTTGACTAGTGGCAAAACTGCGATTTTTGATCCCATTGTCATTGGAGCATAAAAGCATGTTTGGTTTTTTTTTTTGGCTCTCATCCTGCAGTCTTCAAAGTTGTTTTTGTATGTCTGCTGTAAACTATACTTGATGTGAATGTGGACTTAGAGAAATTAAATGTGAGCTTTGAGCTTTACTTGTAGTAAAGTTCAAAGTCCCTCAATAATCCACAGTCAAACATTCACTCATTCATCTCATTCATGTAAACAGACAGCTGCATGAAGGACACAGGTGCAAGAAAAACAGAAAAACACAAAGTCTGAGAGTCCATGAGTTTACACACACACAAAGTCTCTGGCTGGTTCTGGTCGATCGGTGCATCCCTAATATGTGCTGTACTTATTAAGGAATGCACAAGGGTTAAGATAATATCTTTTGAATAAATTGTAAGCCATACTGTAAAAGTAGCTTACAAAATATAGCAGTAGCTATTAGGGATGGGCATCAAGACCCGGTTTTACTTTAGAACCAGTTCCAAAATTACGATTACTCCAGAATCATTAAGAATTGAGATTTCCAATTCCACTATTGATTCCCATGTGCAAATTAAATGCGTCTGAAGTCACAGACTCAAACTTTTCCCGACTTGGTTTTTGTTTTCTCTGCACCTGGGTCCTTGATACACATGTATGCATTACACGGAGTGCACGTGTGATTGATGTTATCGAGTGGCTTTGAACTTACCTACATCAGCATTAAGCTCACATTGTATTTCTGTGGTTCACATCCACATGAAGCAGAGTGAATGCAAACATGCAATGAGGACCACTAACTCATATAGTTTTACCCCTACAAAGATGCACACATGTACACACACTCACGCACACACACCACATAGTGGGTGGGGGAGTTACCCATCACCTGTTCAGGCCCAGATTCTTTAACTTGCTGATGAGCCTGAAGGGCCCTATGGTGTTACACCCTGAACTGTAGTCCACAAACAGCACTCTCACATATGTAATATGATAATTTTCTTTTTTTTCAATAACAGGACAAGCTGTGGCATGTAGCAAGAACAAAGCACAGAAGAAGGGGCTATGCACCAGGGGCTATGCAGTAAGGACTTTAGTGTTGCATATGGGGCATGTGCACTACCAGGTAAGCAACTCGAGAGCCCCAAGATAAGGGATGGGCCTTGACACCCTGTTAACCCACTTAAGAACCAATTCCAAAAGTACAATTCCATCAATGGCTTTACACATATGCGTGTATTTTTGGCCCAAACCTACTGCTACATAGCCTTTCTCTACAATGTTGAACACAAATTGAAGCATTGCCATTACTTCTTAAGCGAATATAAAGAAATGGTAAAATAAAGCAGTGACCTAAAAGTATAAACAGCATCACAGGTGAGAAACTAAACTTGAATCCACAGTCATTCATTTAGAGGTTAGAAAGTATTGAGAGCCTAAGGTGATAGTTTACCCACAAATTAAATTTCTCCTGATATCTACTCATCCCTGTGCTGATGTGAGGATGGGTGAAGATCTCCAGTTCACAAAACACTCCTGGAGCTTCAGTGGAAAACAGTTTTGCGGCCAAACTTAGTGCAATTGTAGTGAATGGTGACCAGTTTAAAATGTAGAAAAAGAACACAAAAAACCCCACAAAATGTCTCCATACTCTTTGTGTGGTGTAACCCAAATGTCCGTAAGCTGCAACCTTAAAATTTGACCCAAAAAGACGCCATATTTTTAGACTAAATGTCAACTGTAACCTCTCAGACCGGAGTTGCTTGCACACGCCTAAAGTGGGTACACAAGCTCTTGCCCAAGCGGCGCAACATGAGATATACAAGGTCTTGCGATACTTTCATACCTGTGTTTACATGCTACCTGGAAGCAACTCAGACAGAGCGAGATCTTCTCAGAAATAGTTACTTGTTATGCGTACAGTTGACTTTGCAAACTCTCAACCAAGAAGAAAATGTCCAAGGACTGATGTAGAAGAGGAACATCATTTCTTTGCTGCAGCTACACCACTTGGGCAAGAGCTTGTGTACCTGCTTCAGGTGTGTGCACAGTTCCGGGCTGAGAGGCTACAGATGACATTTAGGCTAAAAACATGGTGTAAATGGCATGAGTGAAATTTCATTTTTGGGTGAACTATCACTTTAACACACACACTTCTTCAGACCACTGTCTCTGCTCTCCTGCACAGACAGGAGCTCAGTCTGACAACACACGCTAGCTTGAGGGCAAAGATGGGGGGTCAGAGATGCTGAGGTCGAGATATATTCCAAGCACAGTGTCTTGGACGAGAGTGATGCAGCGTGGCCCGGTGTGTTTTAGCCTTTAGTGATAATGGTCATAGAATGGTCAGTAAATTTCATAGAATGTTGTCTCCATCTAGATATGGTGTAATTGCAAGTGAGTATTAAAGGACAACTTTTCCAGTATTCCAGTATTGAGGGAGGCAGATACAGCTGGCAGCTGCAAAATAAGTACAACAGTATACATTGGACAAATGCGCCCCGTTGCATTGAAAGTGCTTTTTTTCACCACAGACCTGCTCAGATCGCCAGTTTTATCTCTGTCAACAGCATGCAAAGCGTCTGTCTTACCCTTCACTTGCTCCGGTCTGTGTGTAACAAAATCTCAAGGGATCTTTGCTTGTTACTGGAAAAAAACAGAGGAGCCATGACTTGTAAAAGTCAGTTGGTTGTCCCATAGTACAGGTGAGAGTTTACTAGGCCGATTGAAGTGTCATGGCTAAATATTTACCTGATTTGGAGAATGTAGATGAGACCTTTGATTTCATTGGCTGCCAGTACTTATTTGAGCCCGAGTATACGGATGAGGAGTTTGAGTTCCTACAAAGAAAGAGCGGATGAGGATAGAGAGAGAGGGGCAACGGGCAGATGAGGGTGAAGCAGCTGTTGCAATGTCTGTGAATCTGACTGACTGGTTGTGCTCCTGTGAATGCTGTGACTCTATGCCCACAGAGGAAGAATGTCTGTGTTGTAACAAGTGGGACCTGTTGCCCAGTATTTATGGTCTTGATGTGTCCAGGGATGATAGAGAAATTAGTCAACGCTGTGTAACCACTGTGGTGGGAAAATTATTCACCAAACTGGTCACTGTTGTTCCTCTTAGTTATTTCTGATGTTCTGTCAGGCACTAACTGGTTACTCGTCCTTGAACACACAGTTCTCTCTTTGGAAGAACAACTTCTGATAACACAATCACATCCCGACTCTCCCGATAAGCACTTCAGGTCCATCCTGACCCAACCTCCTTCATCTCCTAACCCTGTAAAACAGATTTACATTCTTGACTCATTATCAGTTCCTTTTTCACTTTGTGTGTGACTGTGTACTGATCCTTTGCAAAGCTCGATTAAAACACCAGAAAGACAATCTTGGTCATTGGGGTCTGTCTTAATTTTCAGATTTTCCACCACACCACCTTACAGGATTTCCGCCCTCTGACGAGCAGGGCAGTGCTGGATACCTTCTTTCATGTGCCCAAAATAAATTGGAGGCAACCAAAACCACATCGACCAAAAGGTCAACTATCCATTGAGTAAGTATAAATAATATGTCTTCATACATGTAATATCTGTACCTAGAATTATTTGACAGATGCGCCTTTTCTGTTGCATGCATTAGTTTGCCCTCAGACATTTCTAAATCATCTTAACCCTTTCCTTTCGTCCAGCCAGTACAGACTTGCAGCCTATCATGTGGTGCTGGAGTGGGCTGTCAGAGGAGAATGTCTTGTTTATGGTAACAGAAGAGTGCTGCCAAGCTGGATCATCACTGCTATCAGAAGCAAGTACCCATTACCCACTGGCACTTACAGCAGGTTCAAGGAGGCACATGTTCAGAACACATCTACCGATGAATGACTTTTCAATAATTGTACTCTTGACTGCACTGCTTTGCAGTCTACAAACCGTTCCAGTCTTTAGAGACAGTAGCAGATCCTGCATAAATCTTGCACACTGTAAGTATTTACAGTACAAAATCATCCACTCCAAATATGCAGGGGATGGACAGTAAGAAAGTACATTTACTTGAGTACTGTACTTTACTTGAGTATTTGTTTTTCTGGAAACAAATATCGTAGTCTTGTACGATTGTACCACATTTCTAGAAAGGTTGTCATTACTTTGAAGTCAGCTGTTGTTGTTTCTTCTTTTCTAAAATGCGACTGGCCCCATGCTGTGTTCCTCACAGAAGGAAACCAAGTACAGTACCCACTCTTAACTGGGATTGATGCAAAAGCAGAAATGCGTCATCCAGGCACTCTGTAACAAGCCCAAGCAAGCACTCCCTCTTTCATTCCAACAAAACTCAGTAATGATGACGGCAGGAGAAAGACAAAATTAAATCTCAAGATGTTGTTAGAATTAGAAAAAGAGAAATAATTTCAGGTAGGCTTTTAATGTTGGATTGTTTTTATTTGGGTGAAAAATACCACACAATTATACTGCCCCTGAAGCCAGAAAGAAATCTCAGTTATATAACAGACTTGGAGAACTTCCTTGGCTTCAATCTGATTTTATGCTGTGATTTTAACAGTTACATCAGAAAAAATGACAATAGCTGTCCTTTTTGTTTTTGATTGCATTTCTATGCTGAAGTTTTTATAGTGTTTCATCATGGTTCTACAAGTAAGTCAGAGCACCATTGTGGTGGTTTCAGAGAGTTTCAAGGTTCAAACAATAAGCAGTGTATATAGAAATGAACTTTGTAATGTGTACTTTTGGATACTTAAGGTTTTTTTATCATTCATTTTTTATTGGAACAATAACAAATAGGCTAAAAGCCAGTCCAGCAAATTGCCATTTTACATTTTAGGTTTATGTACCCCCAGCCCTCAACCTCTTTCCCTATCCCTTCTTGCCCCCTACCCCAGCTCCCCTCTAGCAACCAACAGGATAGATCAGAGCAGTCCTATTTAGACAGAAAGTCTTTCAAGTCAGACATCAGATCCATCTACATTAAAATTGTGTTTGGTCCTGCATCAATAATCCTTGCTGATGGTAGTTCAGGTAAGGAATGTCCAAAAAGCTCCAGAGCCAATTAATATTTGAGATATTGTGAGGAAGTTTCCAGCACTGGACTACGATCTTCTTGGCTGCAGTTAGGCCCACCAGCCAGATTTTGCATGCTTTAGCCGTGAGGGAGAGACAGGAATGGTCATTTAGAAGATGTACAGCAGGATGTACAGCATTGGTAATACCACCCCAATTAGTCCTGCCAGTGTATTAACAACTTTTGCCCAGAAATCTAGAATCCCTGCACATTTTCATACAACATGAATAAAGGAGCCAACAGTTCTGTGGGAACAGAAAGAACAGTATGGGTCAGGGGCTAGTCCTATTTGATGCCTAATTCTCGGTTTAAAGGGGAACTATTATGCTTTTCCTCTTTTTTGACCTATAAATGTTGTCACAATGTCGGATACTCATGTTAAACGATTCCAAAGCGTCAGATAATGAGGTTCATGCATTTGGAAGTGAGCCCTGCAAGCTGTTTTGGATGGCTCTGCACGCTGTGTTTTACTGTCTTTTTTAACGATCTAGTAACATTGATGTTAATGCATGCCAGACTTACTTATATGGTCATACCCCGGCATATGCTCTAGGCCTGCCCGCTCCCCCGCTCTGCTTCGGAAGTTACATCGCTGTGCGCTGCTCTGCTGTCTACAACGATTTCACAGTGTTAGCACGTTGAGCAATGGCTCCTAGAAAATGTTTGTTCGGGTGTGAGGGAAAATTACCTTTGTTTAGCTTTCCTAAAGAGGCAAGCACCAGGCAGAAGTGGATAGAGCCAGCAAAAGAAAAATACCTCCTCTTTTTTCTCTGTCTACAGTATGTCACAGGGGACTGTTTTGTCAACATGGGCCAGTATGAAGCTGGATTAGCCGGTAGCCGGGCTCGGCAGCGCTCGCCAGCCCTTCGGAAGTCCTCGGGAGTGCGACCAATCACAGTGGAGTGGGCTCGGCGGGAGGCGTACATGGAGCAGGGCCGGGGGGGTGGAGTAAATTACACAGACCGTTTTAGCGGGACGCAGAAAATACAAGGAAGAGATGCAGCGAGAGGCACTGTGTCCCGAAGATCTACAAAGCTTTCTGTGCGGGCGATCGTGTGTAGCTGCTCTATAGGAGTCCAGAAATCAAATACAAAGGCCCGAAAATGAATATAATAGGTCCCCTTTAAGGTATGCTCTGTGACAAAATTTCAAATGTTTATATACTGATGGTTTGGGTTTTAGGAGGCATCAGGAACGTTATTCCAAATTACAACCCATTTCAGTTTTTGTTCCACCTCAGCTATGTCTCTCCCCCAAGCCAAATAAGATTAATTTGTCATATATATAAGCCACTATTCATCTGGAGCACACTGTATCCAACTTACAATAGGATGTTCTTGTAAGGCTGATTCCCACTGAACTTTATAGGCTTTACAAACTGACCCTAAAAGAGAATGTTTGTCAATATTGTATGGAATTTAAGGATTGTGCTTGCCCCATTAATATCTTGTTGTAATACCTTTATCTTCCCAGGCTTTGTTAGTAAAAGGTTTCCCCCTAGATAAAAGGTGACCATTATTCCATAGTGGGGATGATTTACACCAAACACTTTTAACTTTGAGGAATTTTTCTGCCACTTTAAAGACTTGTAGCATATGAGTTAAAATCGGATGTATTCTCTTCTTGGGCTGGCAGTAGTGATCTTGGGAAAAGTGTACACTGCAGACCCGATGGTCTGCAAGATGCAGTGTCTGGACAGGAATGTTAGCATCAATTTGTAGCACAATTAGCCACAACTTCAGCATCTTTTTTTTTTTTTTTTTTTTTTCTTTTGTAATCGATATAGTGAAACTCTCAACTGCACTCAGGGACAACCAACTCCACTCTGACCGGCTCTCAGTCATGGTTCCTTTGTTTTCTTCTGGCAACACACTAAGATCCCATGAGATTTTGTCACACACAGCCTGGAGCAAGTGAAGGTTAAGAGATGTGCTTTGCATGCTGTTAACAGAGTTAACAGAGTTTACACTGGTGATCTGAGCTGGTCTGTGGTGAAAAAAAAGCACTTTCAATGCATGAAGTTTTACAGGAGGCATTTGCCCCCATATATATTGTTGCAACTTGTTTCGCGACTGCTGGCTGCATCTGCATCCCTCAATACTGGACCAATTTCAAAATGAGTTGTCCCCATCAATCATGCACACACATACACATGGGGAAATTGGACCCAGGTTGAAAAATACTGAAGTTATCCTTTAAGAACTGAATACTTTGTAAGCCTAATTGTACTTCCTGTGTCCATGAATGCCATTTTGTGAGCCTGGCAGATGTGGGCATCCAGTGGAAATGAAATCAACTGTATCACCATGTAAGACTGTGAAAGCACTGTAATTGTGTTATCACTCTGCTGATGGAAAGTTGACCAAAGTCTCCCTGTTATGATCACTTTCATTTCTGGCATTGTTGTTATGGAAGATTTATCAGCCTTGTCTAGTTTTATTTTATCTTGTAAAGTACTTGGTAACATTAAAAAAAGTGGTACATAAAAAAAAGTTGATCATTATTATTGTTACATGAGCACATCTCTCATGAGATCGACCACAAATGTTATCCCCGCACAGTCCAATCCATAGTGTTTTACTAACTCACTGTCTCTCATCAATTCTTTGTCATGTTCTCCTCTGCTTAAGAAACACTTAAGCCTCCTCCCTACTCTGAGTGGAATCAAACCAGGGCCGCTGCAGTAAGGATGCAGTTTTTGCATATGGAACATGCGTAATTACAGTTGAGCTAATGAGGAATCCGAACATAGATTGACTTGAGATTCTTTTCAAATCTATTCTAGACATGCAAAATTTAAAATATATCTCCTAACAGTGAGATAAGCTGGTATAAAGCACTTCATTTTCCACTCAGGGGTTAGAAGCTAGTTTCCACATTACAGACATTAAAAATCATGTCTTATGTATTGAATAACATTACAGCTTGATTTTTTTGGCTTCAATAACAGGGCAGACTGAAGAATGTGATAGGACAGGTGGCAGAGAGAGAACAGATGACATGCAGCACATGTCCAAGGGCTGGAATGAAACCCTCTGCACAAGGAGTCCGCCTTTGCAAATAAGGCATGTGTTCTACCAGGTGAGCGACCGGATCTTGATCTTGAAGAGGGGTCTATGTATCATCCCTCCCAAACTGTATTTAACTTTGATAATTAGGATAAACAAATATACAATATATCATTATATATCGATATATCAAACAAACAAACAAACAAACAAAAAATAATAACAATGAAAAATCCACTTGCTTTTTTGGTCCATGTCCTCAAATCAGCAATTGGAATAGAAGTTAAACCAAAACCAGAAATGACTTTATTGTCACTTCAGGCATTGCTTATTCTGTCTCATTTCATTATAGCTAAAGGCACTGCTAAGATTTAACATATATTATTTGTTGAATTATGAATAAAACTATAGGCTAGATATTTATTTACATATTCTTTTTTAATTAATGAGTCTAAAAACTTTTCACCAATCCACTTGTGCCACAGACCCCTGTTTGAGAACCACTGCCCCAGAATATCTATACGAATTAAAAAAAAATCCATTCCTCTAAAACTTTGTAGGTGGCAGGAAATGGTAGCTGTATCTGTCTGACCCTTGAATAAAGAATTCTTATTTTTTTTCCTTTACATGGTTGGTATTCTGCAAAAAAGCCAGAGTTTGCAGTGTTTTTATACATTTCTGCCCAGCCTTTTTTTTTTTATAGCACCACAGCATAAGGTGTGTGATGTATGTAATTCCTTGAGCTCATTAAACATATACTCCCTCTTGTGGCATAAAGGGACAACAACTTCTGTCTTAAGATGTGCTGTGCCTCAGGTTATTTATATATTTACTGGGTAAAAATTACAGATTTATCTTTTAGAGAAGAAATGGACACTTCTGTTAATCCTTAAGTAGACATTTCTGTAAAATTAAAGCACATCTAGAGCAGCATTTGCTGAAAATTTCTTCACCGCTTTAAAGTTCTAATCAAATATCAAATCTGTACAATTTTTATGGGCAGTTTCTTTGAAAGTGAAACGTAAATGGTGACTTACAACCACTTACATTTTCTGGTAAATACAATTGTATTTTCTTCCCCGGTTTAGACCAACATCATGTTCTAATAATCTAAAATGAAAGACACCAGATTCGACCACCACAACAGAGTTCAAGGTCACTTGCTAGACTCTTCCATTCTGGTGGAACGATTGTCAGAGTCTCTCAGTCAGACTTGACCTTTGCTTCATGGGACTTATTCGTGTTGTTCTCTCATGACTAGATCCTTGCTTGTGTGTTGTATCAGCTCTCAGATGTACGTGACTGTCTACATCTGCTAGTGGGCCATCACAACGAGATGAGGAAAGATAATATATTAGTTCAGTCCAAGAGAATCTTGATATTGCCAACAAACTGCCAACTATTTTGATAATCTGTTAATTGCTTTGAGTAATTTTTAAGAAAAAAAAAGTCAAAATTCTCTGATGCACTTTCTCAAATGTGAGAGTTGTTGTTGTGGTTTCTTTAACCCTTTATTACAGTTTACTAAATATCTTTGGGTTGTGGACAAAATGAAACATATGAGAGCATAATTGTGCACTTCGGGAGACACTAAACAAAAACCTTTTTTTTTCACCATTTTCTGGCATTTCATAGACAAAACAACTTCTTGATTAATTGAGAAGATATAATCAGCATTAATCAACAATGGAAATAACCTTTAGTTGCAACCCTAGTTTTAAACTTTGAAACAAGTGGAACTGTCAAAATGGAAAGAAAAACAACAGTGCAAGCATGAGACTATTTACACCATCACTACAGAACATCTCGGTGTTAGTGCCATTTTCTTGAACAGGACATTTAATGTTCTTTGAGTTGGGTCATCTTATTCATTCAAGTGCTAAGTAATGGTTGTGGGACAAACTTAAATTGGCATGTTTCTGCAGCAATCCTTTCTTGTATCTTGCATTCATACATGACAATAATATTTCATGTAAAACTACAAAGAAAATGGTATAATCAGAGGTTGAGGGAAGTAGAAGAAGAAGAAGAGGCAGAGCTCTATGCATGCTTGTGTGTGCGCTCCTGATACCTCTCTCGGTGTGAGCAAGGTACTGAGTACAGCCTTCTGTCTAACAGCCATGGAGGAATGTATTGCTGTTTCATCCCCTTATCACGGCTCTGTTGCATGTTTGGAAAAGGTAGTAATTCAACCAAAGCCTTTCATTCATGTTTAAAACCTAGTTGACAACAACATTTAAAGTTGTTTTGTCACTGTGTGAGATGTACTGCTTGAAATGTTTAGCTGTTTTTTTCTCCATGACAGTTAACCCTGGAAATGTTAATTTGAATACAAAATCTCTTGTTCTACTTTTTGTTTACGCTGACTGGCTACTGTACAGCATTTCCAGTTTTGTCAAGCTAAATGCCATGATGTATCACACTGAACTGTTTAGACTTAGATTTCAACATTAGTAGGTAAACTTTAGTGGAAAAAGTTAATGCCGCACAATATATATATATATATATATATATATATATATATATATATATACGTATATATGTATATATATATATATATATATATATGTATATATGTATATTTCTAGTGGAGCCCCAGTATAAAGTGTTTGCAGGCCAAGATGATGTCTAAATTGAATCCATATTTTAATACTGGAGGACACTATCATAGTATAACAGTCAGTATAACAAGAAATAGAAGAATACAAGGGTGAGTACAGGAAGGCTTTTAGTGATACCGGGTGAACAGAATTTGACTCCAAAATCAACCATGACGGAGGGACCTCAGTATCCCCATATTTGACCCAGTAGTTCAAATTTCATATGTTTGTTGCCCAATAATAGTACAGGAAGTTTGGTAACACCATTCCGCCCTGAGCTTTGGGCCTCTGTAAAACTTGTCTACGTAACCTTGGAGACTTCTTATTCCAAACAAAACCGAGAATAAGACTGTCCACTTTATGGAAAAATGAAAGAGGAAGAAATATTGGAATACATTGGAATAACTATAAAAAGTGCGGGAAAACATTCATTTTAATTGCATTGACTCTGGCAGCTACAGAAAGATTTAGTAGGGAGCACCGCTCAAAATCCTGTTTAATTTGTGTGAGCAGCAAGAACTTATATATATGCAACATTCTATATACTGTCTATTTGTCTGAGCCAGGAAAATATAACTCATAGCACATAAATTAAGCACATATGAAGACAAAGAGTTGTTGTCTGTTTATGACACGTTTATGAAATATACCCTTAAGTGTGCCCTTTCTATATTTTAAACCAAAATTAAAAAAAGGTCATTTTTACATCTAAAATACTTGAAAGATTACATTCTAGTTAAAGAATCGATGAATCTGAAATAATTTATATGAAAATTCTTACTACTAGTCCAACACGCATAAACCATTATAAACCAGCATAAGCGAGTATTTTGTTTCGATATGATGTAAATATCTTTAATACATGTGTTTGTAATCTCCAAACATTTACTCTGTGTTTACCTTCATAGTTCAAAAAATAGTATTTTGTCTCTTATAATGTGTCCTGAAAACTGAAGAAACTCAGCCCTTTGCCTTTATATTTATCAAAGTTCATAGATTGCTTAGGATGGTTGGTTAGGATGTAATCTATAAAATTATTTTGGATTTAAAGATGAGCAATTTCACATTTTGGTTTATTATTTATAGGATATATTCCCTACTATGGTATGAAGGGGCAACACTCATGTCTTCATATATGCTATGCCTGAGTTTGATTCTCCTGGCTCTTATTTTGATAGAGCTTATTTAACTTCCGGGTCAACTGTCTGCCTTTCTGCTGTTTTCAAGTCAACAAGTAAGAAATAAAATTACACCAAAACTGATCCCTTTTTTTAGTATCATTATTTAGATTTTTACTCTTGTTTTTATGTCTGCTGGCAAAAAAAAAAAAAAGAAAATTAGCTCTCTTTACCCATTTTTGTTTTCTGGTTCAAAGCACTAACTTGAGGGTATACTCCCTCTTGTGGCAAAAACAGGCAATAACTCAGGGTTTCATCTGTTCAATGTGTGAGTATACCTATGAATTGCTGGCTAAAAATTACACATTTATTTTTCAGAGAGGAAACTAGTGCCCAGTGACTGTTTAGCTATCTCTGTTACATCTGAACATAAAACAATAAGTCCCTGAGTAAATGGGACAACACAACCTTCAAATACTATTTCTGTATTTGCTTTTAACTAATATCTTGCCTTTAACTTATAATATTTGTGCCTTTAGTGATGCTTTCCTTCATTGCCTAACTGACACAAGCCATATATATTATATATATTGATATATTGTTTATTTAATGTAATTTCATTGTAGTTGAAGGCAAACACAGAATTAATGTTTGAAGGTTGCAATGTCCTGTTTGCTAAAACATACATGTATTGTTTTCCATTTTGATATGACTGACAGGAAGACTTGACACAGAAGTTAAAGTAACTTTATGAAAATAAAAAATATATATCAATATAATAAATATTCATTGGATATTGTTTAAAGGCAAATACAACATTAATATTTGAAGGTTGTAATGTCCTAAAGCAGTAGTTCCCCCAAAAATGAAAATTCACTGAGTGAAGATCTCCAGTTCACAAAACACTCCCGGGGTTTCTGTGGAAAACAGTGTTGCAGCCAAATCCAGTACAATTGAAGTGAACAGTGACCAATTTTAAAATGTTAAAAAAATACACACAAAACCCCCCACAAAATGTCTCATACTGCTCATGTGGTGTAATCCAAGTGTCCGTAAGTTGCGACATTAAAATTTGACCCAAAAAGACGCCATTTACACCATGTTTTTAGCCTAAATGTCAAGTGTAGCCTCTTAGACTGTAGCTGCTTGCACAGAGATAACTGAACAGTCAGATTCCTCCTTGAAAAATAAATATGTAATTTTTAACCAGTAATTCATAGGTATACTCACACAATGTACAGTTTTTATTTTTTGCTGGCAGAAATAAAAACAAGACAGGTTTTAAGTTTACATTCATGAATATGGAATTTACACAGTAGTAATATTAGATTAATAAAAAAATCTTTTTCTCTATACTCAACACTTCCTCACCATCACCTGACTTACACTTATCACAAGTAGAAGAGACAGAATGAATGACTTTAAACTGAATAATATAAAAAAAAATAAAGTCATCCTTTAGACATTTGATAGGTGGATTTGGCTGTGAAAATAAAAAGGCCATTAAAGAGGCTCCAGTGAGTAAGACTGCATTACAAGACTCAATCTCAGGCCATCTGATACAGACACTGCTCTTCTGTCTAGCAGCAGAATGATGAGAAAACCCATGAACTGGCATTGCAGGCCCAGTAATAATGTTGGAAGACAAGAAGGCCCTGGCCACCTTCGTTAGCCCAAATGAAGGGCATATTTTAAAGAACGAAGATGTAAGAAAAATCGGGACATGTTGAAAGAGAGAAATAAATTTGGGGAGTACTAGCATCCTAATAATATTAACGCATCCGATTAAAGAAAGAACGAGAAATTTCCATTTATCTATCATAGTTTTAGTCCCCAAATCCAAAAAATTAAGTTTAAAAAGAAATTTAGGGTTTCTAGTGATATTAATCCCGAGATACACAAGGTGTTCAGTGGAAAGTCTGAAGGGTAGATTGCCAAGAAAGCCAGCGTCGAGACCATGAGAGAAGGGCATGAACAAACTTTTTCCCCAGTTAACACTAAAAGATCTAAAAACATCCCTGTTTCCCCTTTTTGATATAATAAACAGCTTTTGGCAGCTTTCTGGGTTTAGAGACAAGATTATATCACCTGCGTACAGACCAATGGTACAATGAGATGTGCCGCAACTTATACCAGTGATTTGGGGACTGGCTCTAATAGAAATGGCCAGAGGCTCGAGAGTCAGCGCAAAGAGCATTGGGGAGAGGCAGCAACCCTGCCTGGGGGAGACCTGTCATGATTAGTCAAAATGGAGGATTTGGGGCAATAGTAGCAAACATGTACTTCCATTCAATTTGATCAAATGCCTGTTGGGCGTCCAGGGAGATAACTGCCAAGTAAGGCAACTTAGTAGAGTAAATTATATCTATCTGGAATAAACTCTGTTTCAGTACTGTTGGAATTACTGTTGGTGGCTGAAAACAGCCACTAACAAAAACTGCTGTAAAAATATATCAGATAAATATTTTTTCAACTTTTTTTGCATAAATATGTTAATTAACCTCAGTTCTGGTCAAAACTACTAAATATTTAAATATTTTTAGAATTGTAATATTTTAAATGCCAATTTTATAAGCTCTGTCACCGACGCCAACAAAATGAAACAGAAAACCAGCCATGCACCCTCAATATGCATTTGGTTTTCTGAGTTTTGTTTTTTCAGGGAAAATGAAAACTAGTATTACTGAAACATTTAGAATTTTTTTCATACTTGCTTTATGACCAGCATTTCATTCATAGGCCTATAGTGGGTAAATGGTGTCATGAGGTGGTCAACATTAAAAACTAATTTGACCTCCAAAAAATGTGGTTATAGTGGAAGTTGATGGGGAAATTTCATCCACCAACAGTATGAAAAGGAGAAAAAGTTCAAATCTGATGGTGCACAAAAACTAATAATGCATCAAAGTCAATGTTGTACTTATCTCATCTTATGTACATTATGCATGATGCTGCACAAATAGTTTTATTACTTTGTGAAAGCCTTAAAACTTACAATAACACACAATATTTTTCACTTTTATTTCATTTATTATTTGCAGGAAAAGATTAAAAATAATGTAATAAAATCAGTTAGAATTAAACAGCTCTGACTCACTTAAAACTGGTTTACAGCTAATTCCTGTTCTGCATCACATAAAAGACAAAATCATATAACAAAACGGAACAAACAAAAGATCCACTACCACAGAAATTACTACGTACTTTGTTGTATCAATTCAAAGATTTCATGAGATGATCACAAAGTAACGATGGGATTGTCCTTTGCCAGTGGTTATTTCTCTGTGTTTTTTGAATGTTTTTTTTTTTTTTTATTCCAGAGGAATTATACAATTGCTTGTCCTATATTATGTTATTGGCATGCAGTGTTTTGTGTCACCATGTTTTTCACTTTAACACTCAGTGTGTATACTGGTGTTACAAGACTTTGCTGCTGGGTGTAAAATACAGAGTGGCAAGTGCGTTATCACTATTAAGGTAAGCTGCTTCCATGTGGTATAGCGTAATAGGAGTATGACTATAAAAGTATTGGTTCTTTCTTTGTCAGACCTGGGCCCCGTTTCCCAGAGCCTTCGTAGCGCTACGTGCATCGTAAGTTGTATTTCAAGGTCTCCCTTAAGGTTGTCCCAACTCTGGGAAACAGCCCGTAACCTTAAACCATTAATCAAACCACTAAATAAATGCAGTCAATCAGACAACGTAAAAACTCATTTTATATTTCACTATTATAAAAATATGGGGTTTTTATTGTGTTGTGTACTTTCAGTAGTGAGTGACAGGTAAACACACACAAAGGGCAACCATTTATTGCATACTGCAGTTAGAAACTGACAATAATTAGCTGATAATTAACCTGATCAGCCACAAAGTAATTGATACACAAATTATTAAACCATTAACCAACCAACATTATTAGACCAACTGTATGATTAGAATTGTATAGATTGCAGTGTCCATGGCCAATTCCATTCTATTTAAAGTCTGACCTTTGCTAATTCAAATTTTCTTTCTTTGTAAGACCTGTAATCGGCAGTATACAAAAACATTTTTGGAAAATTGAATTGTACATTCATAATAAATCACTGGCAATGAAATCTTTTACATTTTCTTCAAAAGTGCTCCGGGTCACTCTTAGCCTCAGTCTTATCAAGTTTATATACCAGAGGAACCGCAATCTCTTGTGATGGTAGGCAGATGTAAACAAAACAGAGGCTGACTTCATGCAACAGTTTGCTTTAGTAATGCTTAGCAGTGAGAAAAAAACAAAACAAAAGAAGAAACCTGAAGAAGTCTGGATGATGTTTGGGGATGTTTGCTGATATAAACATCCAGAGTTGCAAAGTCGGACAGATGAATGTAAAACTGTGACAGAATAAGCTGATATGTATTCACTCGACTGGAGAAATGTGCCCACATTAAGAACTTACACGGACATAAATCTGCAAGCCAAACTGCTGCTGCTAGCATTACTAACATTAGCCACATTGTGTGTCAGGCTGGCAGCTAACATTAGCTCTGGGTCCTTTACCCGCAGACACTGTGACCCTCTGGTCTGAAAAGGTGAAGCGTTTAGTGAGTTGTTGTCATGTTTTGTACAGAAATGTGTGAGGCTTGTATTGCACAGCGCAAAATAACGCACATTTCAGCGGCATTTAAAGTACGATTTTGCGATTGTAGACTGTGATTAACGTCTTCAAATGGCTCTTAATAAACACAGTATTTTTTTCGGACAGTGTTTAACATTATAAATCAATAATTCTGAGTGTTTTTTTAGTGTTAGACCAGTCGATTAGTCTAAATTCAATTTTGCCTTAATCGACAGGGAAATTAGTCACCAGGAACATCCCTAATGGTGACTAGGGATGTAACAATACATTCAACTCACGATTCGATACAATTTCTGATACTGGCTTAATGATACTATTTTTTTTATTTCACATAATGAGATTGCAGACAAATTATGACTAAAAAATATTCCTGTAATTAATTGTCAGACAAAAAACACAACATTTCTGAGGTAGGGTGTAGCTGCAAAACACAAACTATGCGATGAATGTATATTTAATAGGGCTGTCAAAGTTAACGCGTTAATGCTTTAATGTGAATTCCTTTTTAACAACACAATTTTTTTTTTAAACTTTATTTTTATTATTTTCTTTTAAACAAAAACAGAACTTAAAACAGACAGGGTCATCACAGGTGTAGAGAAATGCTAAACATACAGAATGAGGATTGAATGAACCCGGGTTACATTCATTGTCGAAAAAGTCCTTTATGTCCATGAGTGTTATTTGAGGTCCAAAAAGTTTTTATGATCCTTGGCTCCATTTAATGCTAGTCCTCAGTGTTTCCTTCAAAGTGAGATGTCTCCCATTCTTTCTTAACTTAAAAGTCTGCTCTGTTTGTGCATAGGAAAAATACATTACATTGTTTCTCCAACCAAACATGTATAAAGAAATCACTACAGTTTCAAATAGGACTTCCATTTTTTTCAGGGAAAAGGTCAATCGTTCCATAGTATAAATGTCATTAACTATTTCTATCCACTCAAAGGTTTTAGGAGGTTCTATGCCCAACCATTTTCTGGTTATTGCTTTTCTTTACTACGTTATATGTTTTTGAAAGTTGTTGAAAGGTATCTAAGCCTCTATTGGAGGATATCATACAGTATGAGGTCATGCCTGCATTTGTCCAGAGTTTAAATCTGTTTTCAAATTTAGCCGGTGTGAATTCTGTGTCATACGCCACCCAGTGTAATATTCGTGCATTCCTCTCGAAGTTCAGGTCTTTAAATTCTTTATGCCAAATGTTTAAGGGGACTGCAGTCCATTTAGATAATTTGTCTAAATATTTCTTCTGAAGGGATTTTTCCCCAAATATAGATTGAAGAGGTATGTTTGTTTGAGTTTGTTCTATGTCTTTCCGTTGCGCATCATATGTAGGATCATACAGAAAACGTAACTGTGCTGCTTTGTAATAATCTTCTAAGCAGGCTGAAGCCCTTCCTCCTCTGTCCTTGGGTAATTGTAATGTTTGAAATCGAATCCTGGGTCTTTGCTTTCCCCAAATGAAGGTTGAAATCATTCTGTTCCACTCACTGAATTGCTTGGGAGGGACATCAACAGGCAATGACTGAAAAAGGTAGAGCAGCCTGGGTAATATATTCATCTTTATAACGTCTATTCGATTATACGTGTTCATTGGTAATAATGACCAGCGATTTAAATTGGCCTTAATATCCGCTGTTATATGAGTATAGTTATGTTCATAGATGGCAGGTAGATCTCTAGGTATTTGTACTCCCAGGTATTTAATTATGTCACCCTTCCATTTAAAATGACATAATCTGTAAACTTTTTCTTGTGGTTCATAGTAAAAAGTTTGGGTTTTCTGTAAGTTCAATTTGTACCCGGAGTATGAACCAAATACTTTAAGAAGAGATAGTAATTTAGGCAAGCTTTCATTAGGGTTGGTAAGCGTCACAAGAATGTCATCTGCGTACAGACAGGTCTTGTGTTGTGTATCTCCAATCAATATGCCTGTTACGTCATTATCTTCTCCGATTTCCTGTGCTAGTGGCTCAATGAAGAGGGCGAAAAGTGTAGGGCTGAGGGGGCATCCCTGACGACATCCCCTCTCAAGAGACGCTGTTTTAGATAAATTCCCATTTATTTTAATTCTGGCTGTGGGAGAGCAATGAAGGTAAAGATTTCAGGCATCCAACTACCTGGCTGTTAAAACCAAATCGTCTAAGAACCAAGTATAAATATTCCCATCGAACAGAATCAAAAGCTTTCTCGGCAATAGATTCTCTATCCACTGTTTCTCATATACTCAATGAGGTGGAAGCCCGCCTCACATTGTCCTGGGTCTCCCTGTTTTTTACAAAACCATTTTGGTCTGTATCTGTCAAATCCAGGATTATATTTTCCTCCATATTTAAAACAGATATGTGTCTGTAAGAACTAGACTTATCTTTACCCGTGTTAGGAATTACTAAAATTACTGCTTGTGTCCAGGACGATGGAGTCCCCCCCCCCTCGAAGAACATAATTAAAACATTCCTTAAGAACTGGTATTATAATCTCTCTAAAGGTTTAATACCATTCCAATGGGTGTTTATTCTCCAAAGACTTTCAGTCAAATCCTTGTTTCTCTTTTTCCTTCTTCTTCTGAGCTGACCACATGATAAGTTTACCTCTTATAACAGCTTTTGCAGCGTCCCACAGTGTACTGGGAGACACTGTGCCATTGTCATTATGGGTCATGTATTCTTGAAATTCTCCCTTTTTGTATTTCTGACATTGAGGATCATTCAAAAGATTAGTGTTAAATCTCCACAATGTGTCTTTGGGCTTGCTGTCAAAATGCAGTGTTAAATATACCCCTGCATGATCAGAGATGCCCCTTACCCCAATGTTACATTTGGTAATCCTGTGGTGATCTGAATTAAACATAAAAAAAATGAGCAAACAGAATGAGCATGAGAAAAAAAAAGTAAAGCATCTATCAAGTGGGTGTAGCTCCCTCCACACATCCCTCCACGCATACCAAATTATTTAAGCAATTTTTTGATGTATACTGCTTCAGGTCTTATTATTTTTTTGTTTTGTTTTGTTTGAGGAGTCCATGGAGGGATAAAGTTGGATATTCCAGTCTCCCCCACATACCAACACACCTGACACTATATCACACACCAGATCTAAGATTAAAAACTTTTTTGATCAGCTGTTTATTATTTCCTGGTGGTCTATAAACATTCAATAATGTAACTTGTTTGTGGTCAATTAAACCTTTGACCATTAAGTAGTGCCCTTCTTTATCGTTGATCTGTGAGGAGAGCTGGAAGTTTACCTTGTTTGAAATTAGTATCGCTACAGTGCAGTGCGCTGTTAGAAGCTTCAATTGACTTAACTATTGAAGATTTTAGTGCGTTTTGGCCTTAATGTTAAATTGAGCAGGTCAGTATGCTCATCTGTGCCTGATGGAGTTGGGTTTGTCATGTAATTATTTGAGCATGTATTTTTATGCCAAATGCAGTGCCTCTGAGGGTTTCTGGGCGTATTTGTCATTTAGGTTAATGTATTTGATTTAATAAAGTTACATTTGAATTACACTTTAAACACTTGAAAAATATCCCTTTAACCCTTGAGGCAGCCTTAAAAAAAACTATACACTTTTTTCCCAAAGGCCAAAACACACTGCAGGCTTCAGAATAATGCAGTGAAGTGACAAACATTTCATAGAGTAGCCGAGCATCTGTCTGTTTCAGACAGATATTTTAATCAGATAACTGTTCAGTACCATCAGGATTTATCATCAAAAAAGTTTTCTATCAGTCGGCACTTCACACACGATCCCCCTCCCTCCTCTCTGCTGTCCCTCTCTAGATCTTCGTAGCTTTTTTGCTTTGGGAGTGGGGCACCTGGGCTGGAATGAGCGTGGTCCATCTGTCCTTGCAGGACCCTCTCGTCAAAGGACCCCATTACCATGACTACAGAGCATTTGGATCTGAAAGGCTACAGATGACATTTAGCAGGGCTGTACACTTACTTTTTTAGGTGGTAGCACTGGTGCTAGCAAGTTAAAAATTTTAATAGCACAAAGAAAAATTTAGTAGCACACACAGTTGGACAGTTAGTTAACGTGTTTATTGGCTAAATTCGATACTGATCAGAAATTCTAACAATGTTAACCCCCTGGCTTCGTCTTAATTTCCATCCTAATTGGTTGTTAAGGACAAAAATGTCCACCTCCATAAAAACTACATTAAAAAAAGTACAGATTAATATTTTTTCTACTTTTTTCTGCATAAATCTCTCAAACAACTTCAGTCCTGCCCCCAAAACTAAACATTCAAACATTTTGAGAAGTTTAACCCTTTAAATGCCTGTTTGATTACTCGATATCACTGTTATTATTTATGAAAAAAAGCAAAGAAATTTAGATATTTTCCATACAACAAATGTTGGGTGGCTGGGGCATTTTTTTTTATCAGTCTTGGATATGTCAAGGATTAACCAAAATATTGACTTTGATGCATTATTACTTTTTGTGTAGCATCAGATTTAGACGTTAAGGACAATTAACTCCCATTCAAACCACATTTTTTTTTATCTCAAAGTTGCTGATTATAATCATGCATTCTGTAATGTTAGGGTTTCATCTTTGAGAAAAATAGTAAAATTAGTCATTTTTACTGTTCAACACTAAAATCTGCCATTTACTCATCATAGGCCTATGCATACAAATCTTGTTATTTCTTAGTGATAAAATACTGCAGTAACACTATTTCCACTTTTTTTCCACGTTTCCACTGAAATTATTTTTAAATCAGCAGCAGATCTTTCAATTCTTATTTATTTTACGTACTTGAACATTCAAATTGAACACTCAAAACAGAACAATATGTTACAAAACAACTTGACTTGAGGCGAGGTGAGCATCTCTACAAGTGATGTGTCGCTTTGTAATACTGTGTTTATAAACGTTGTCACGTTTAAAGATTGTACTCCCTGTGATGTATGGCGTATTCCCTGCCATCAGTTCACCTGCCGCCACACAATATTTACAAAACAGTGCTTTTTTGGTTTGTTTACCCGGAAATGTAGTTCTTTTGTATTCGGATTGAGAAGGACCGTACACACTTAGAACTACAACTCCCGTGAAGCATTGCTACAACAACTGACGTATAGGACAAGAGACGGCCTATAGCAGGGGTGTCAAACTCAAACACAGAAAGGGCCAAATTTTAAAACACAGTCTAAGTCGCGGGCCAAACAGGATTAACATTTATTAAACTGTCTAAAACTGACTATGTTTTATTCAGAAATATGAATTTGAACAGCCAGACTGCAACAACTTTTTCCTCAATAAAATAAATAGGATTTAAAATATTTTTTTTCTTCAACAATAACAAAAGAAAACGAGAATATTTCAGCTCAGAATATTTCAGCTCACATATCCAGGTGGGGGTTACATTTGAAAATGCTTGCTTTTTGTCTGCACACAAGATATCGCACACTTTAATCATGCAAACCCTCAATGGCACTGCATTTGGCATAAAAATATGCTCATATAATAATATTACAAACCCATCAGCCCATCAGGTACAGATGAACATATTGACCTGCGTCTTCGCGACTGCGAGCTGATTTATTTCTCGAGTTGCGCGGCAGCTGACGCAGTGCGTTGTGGGATTTGTAGTATGAGTGGTGGGAGTGCTATTTACCGATGGGCCATTCATAACAGACACGTGAAATTATCTCGCAGGCCGTATGTGGCCTATAGCCTTGTTTTCCCTACTATTTTTTTTTAGACATGATACCAGCGCAACTCCTTCACACTTGTGCGAGTGGACACGTATTTCTCTTCGCACAGAATGATTTTTATTACCAAATTACGTCGAAAATTGTCGCACTGTACAGCCCTGTTTAGGCTAAAAACATGGTGTAAATGGCATGAGTGGAATTTCATTTTTGGGTGAACTATCACTTTAACACACAGACACTTCTTCAGACCACTGCCTCTGCTCTCCTGCACAGACAGGAGCTCAGTCTCACAACACACGCTAGCTTGATGGCAAAGATGGAGGGTCAGAGATGCTGAGGTCGAGATATATTCCAAGCACACTGTCTTGGACGAGAGTGATGCAGCATGGCCCGGTGTGTTTTAGCCTTTAGTGATAATGGCCATAGAATGGTCAGAAAATTTCATAGAATGTAGTCTCCATCAAGACATGGTGTAATTATGAGTGAGTATTAAAGGACAACTTTGGAAATTTTCAACCTTGGCCTTGATTGAGACAGCTCGTTTTGAAATTGGTCCAGTATTGAGGAAAGCAGATGCAGCTGGCAGCTGCGAAATAAGTACAACAGTATACATTGGACAAATGTGTCCCGTACAAGTTCTTGCATTGAAAGTGCTTTTTTTCACCACAGACCCGCTCAGATTGCCAGTTTTATCTCTGTCAACAGCATGCGAAGCGTCTGTCTTACCCTTCACTTGCTCCGGACTGTGTGTGACAAAATCTCACGGGATCTTTGCTTGTTACTGGAAGAAAACTGAGGAGCCATGACTTGTAAAAGTCAGTTGGTTGTCCCATAGTACAGGTGAGAGTTTACTAGGCCGATTGAAGTGTCATGGCTAAATATTTACCTGATTTGGAGAATGTAGATGAGACCTTTGATTTCAGTGGCTGCCAGTACTTATTTAAGCCCGAGTATACGGATGAGGAGTTTGAGTTCCTACAAACAAAGAGCGGATGAGGATAGAGAGAGAGGGGCAACGGGCAGATGAGGGTGAAGCAGCTGCTGCATGTCTGTGAATCTGTGAAGATTGGTTGTGCTCCTGTGAATGCTGTGACTCTATGCCCACAGAGGAAGAATGTCTGCGTTGTAACGAGTGGGACCTGTTGCCCAGTATTTATGGACTTGATGTGTCCAGGGATGATAGAGAAATTACCCAACGCTGTGTAACCACTGTGGTGGGAAAATTATTCACCAAACTGGTCACTGTTGTTCCTCTTAGTTATTTCGCATGTTCTGTCAGGCACTAACTGGTTACTCGTCCTTGTACACACAGCTGTTTTCCCTTTGGAAGAACAACTTCTGATAACACAATCACATCCTGACTCTCCCGATAAGCAGTTCAGGTCCATCCTGACCCAACCTCCTTCATCTCCTAACCCTGTAAGACAGATTTACATTCTTGACTTGATTATCAGTTCCTTTTACACTTTGAGTGTGACTGTGTACTGATCCTTTGCAAAGCTCGATTAAAACACCAGAAAGACAATCTTGGTCATGGGGTCATGGTCTTAATTTTCAGATTTTCAATTTACAATTTGGTGTCAGAAGTGGGATCGCTTGTGTGAGGGTTTCTGGACTCAGGGTCGACGGTGGTAGTGCACACCCTGAGGAGATATTCCCTTCAACCTCAACCTCCCCACAAAGACTGGTGAGAAGGAGGGCCTTAGACCCGAGACCAGACTCACTCAGCGCTGCGATTCAACAATTCTGATTGGTGAGAATCTGAAAATTTATTTAATTGATTTTTAGAAAAATAAAAAAGGGGGAAAAATCAGGTTACTAAAGATGTCAAGATATAAGAGTTGAGATGGGAAAGAGTCCCGACAGTTTTTAACCAAGGTTTAGTAGAAACCTGGAGGTGCACTGACGAGTCCAACTTAAAAGAGTTTACTAAGACCACAATACTGTATGGGAAAAATTATCACTGGTTAATTGTCGTATTGTGCAAAGTAAGACTCAGTGTTTACTAAAACCACAATAGTGTATGGAAAAATCATTACTGGGTAATAATTATATTGTGTGAAGTAAGACTCCAAAAAGCATGCGTAGAAGAGTAGAGAATTCCTCTGTACTAATTAATTTTGATTATCTTGTGAGAAAAAGAAAAAAAAGGGGTGAGAGAATTTAATAAGAAACAGCAATGCATTGAAATCAATTATATTATTTTGAGCATACTAATATTGATCAGTTCTGATACTTTTGTATTGGATCGTGGAAATAAGTTGAGGACACAACTATCTTCTAATTTTTTGTCGTTATTCTTCAGTTTACCAAAAATGGGTATTTGTAACAGCAAAAATCAAACCAAAAAATAAATAAATAAATAAACAGGATAATGTGGATTTGTCTGCTCCAAACATAAATTACATGAACGTGAACTATGGTGATTCATTTGTGAAACAGATAAATTTTTGGGTGACTGAATGTAACTTTTTGAGCACAGAAGCAATTGACTCCATGTCTTTCCCTATTTGTCTCAGAGATCATCCAGCATCATGAAGTGTTTTAATGTGTACTCTTTGATTTTCACTGCACTCTCGACGTTTTACCATTGTGAACAGGAATGAGGAATTTCAAACTGAATTCACCTTTTTGTACCCAAATTTGAGCTGGCTCACTGGGCTTCTCTGAGAAGTCAGAAATTAATCAAGCATAGCATTCAACCACTAAAACATTGTTTTCTGTTCAGGAATGCAAGTAAATAACTATAATTTGACATCTTAATCAAGAAATAATAATGTGCTTTACTATGTTTTCTGGGTTTTTTTGTAAACAGTAAATTTGAAAATTCATGGATAACAATAATAATTACATTTTAGCATTAGAAATATTTTGGTTAAATTCCCTCTACATACTGGTGTATTAACCATTACAGAAACATAAAAAAATGATTTGGGTATTTCCCAATGCTGTTAATTTAGGATACCTGTGGCATAAACCTTACATTCCATCCTTACCAGAACCTGTTTGCCATACATTTAAAATATTTTCACACTGCCACTCTAAAAACAAATCCAGCCCCCACACTGGGGTACATTAGGTTTGAGGAGGCAGAAGATAATCCTCTGAATTATTTTTTATATTTGAATTCAATTTTAATTCAGAGGATGTTCTTGCCCTACTTGATTTTTGTTACTGTGCATTTTTATATATTGATACTGACATTCTAATATTCCATCATATACAATAATAGAAATAGTCATACTGATAACTGCATACTCATATCAATTATATTGTATACAAATATATGACCTTTTTTCTTTAATTTCAGGCCGTCAAGTGATGGGCACCGAGCAATGAACCAACCTGAAGTTTCTGGTCCGGCTGAGGAAAAATCTGTCACAAACTGACACAACCCGCTAATCCCTACCCGACTCATAGCTCGCACAGCACACTAAGTCCTGTTACTTTTTGACACACCTCCTAAATAACATACACATTAAACAATCTATGAACTTTGATAATCATATATTGTAAAATTGTATATATTGTAAAATCTCCCTGTGTTGTGAGTGTTTGTTTGAAAATACCCCTCTGTTGTGATTGGCTGTCATGAAGAACATCTGTGCTGTGATTAGCTGTTGCAAAATCCCCCTTTATTCAGATTGGCTGTTTGAAAATGACCTTGTATTGTGATTGGATGTCATGAAAAACATCTGTGCTGTGATTGGCTATTGTAAAATCAGCCTGTAATGTTTTTGGCTGTTGAGAAGTACCTCTTCATTCTGATTGGTTGCTGGAAAATCCCCTGTATTCTGATTGGCCGTTGCAAAAACCCCTGCATTCTGATTGGTTGTTTGAAAATGACCCCGTATTGTGATTGGCTGTCGTGAAAAACATCTGTGCTGTGATTGGCTATTGTAAAATCACCCTGTATTGTGATTGGGTGTTGTAAAATCCCACTGTAATGTGATTGGCTGTTGAGAAATACCTCTTTATTCTGATTGGTTGCTGGAAAATCCCCCTGTATTGTGATTGGCTGTTGTAAAATCCCACTGTAATGTGATTGGCTGTTGAGAAGTACCTCTTTATTCTGATTGGTTACTGGAAATTCCCCCTGTATTGTGATTGGCTGTTGTAAAATCCCACTGTAATGTGATTGGCTGTTGAGAAGTACCTCTTTATTCTGATTAGTTACTGGAAATTCCCCCTGTATTGTGATTGGCTGTTGTAAAATCCCACTGTAATGTGATTGGCTATTGAGAAATACCTCTTTATTCTGATTGGTTGCTAGAAAATCCCCCTATATTCTGATTGGTTGTTTGAAAATAACCCTGTATTGTGATTGGCTGTCATGAAAAACATCCATGCTGTGATTGGCTGTTTTAAAATCCCCCTGCATTGTGATTGGCTGTTGTAAAATTCCCCTGTATTCTGACTGGCTATTGTAAAATCCCCCTGTATTGTGATTGGCTGTTGTAAAATACCCCTGCATTGTGATTGGCTGTTGGAAAATCCTCTTGTGCTGTGATTGGCTGTTGTAAAATCCCACTGCATTGTGATTGGCTGTTGTAAAATTCCCCTGTATTCTGATTGGCTGTTTGAAAATCACCCTGTTTTGTGATTGGCTGTTGAGAAATACCTCTTTATTCTGATTGGTTACTGGAAAATCCCCCTGTATTCTGATTGGCTGTTATAAAATCCCTCTGTATTCTGATTGGCTGTTGCAAAATCCCCCTGTATTCTGATTGTCTGTTTGAAAATCCCACTGTAATGTGATTGGTTGTTGTAAAATCCCCCTGCATTGTGATTGGCTGTTGTAAAATCCCACTGCATTGTGATTGGCTGTTGTAAAATTCCCCTGTATTCTGATTGGCTGTTGTAAAATCCCCCTGCATTCTGATTGGCTGTTGGAAAATCCTCCTGTGCTGTGATTGGCTGTTGTAAAATCCCACTGCATTGTGATTGGCTGTTGTAAAATCCTCCTGCATTCTGATTGGCTGTTGGAAAATCCTCCTGTGCTGTGATTGGCTGTTGTAAAATCCCACTGCATTGTGATTGGCTGTTGTAAAATTCCCCTGTATTCTGATTGGCTGTTTGAAAATCACCCTGTTTTGTGATTGGCTGTTGAGAAATACCTCTTTATTCTGATTGGTTACTGGAAAATCCCCCTGTATTCTGATTGGCTGTTTGAAAATCCCTCTGTATTCTGATTGGCTGTTGCAAAATCCCCCTGTATTCTGATTGTCTGTTTGAAAATCCCACTGTAATGTGATTGGTTGTTGTAAAATCCCCCTGCATTGTGATTGGCTGTTGGAAAATCCCACTGCACTGTGATTGGCTGTTGGAAAATCCCCCTGTATTCTGATTGGCTGTTGGAAAATCCCCCTGTATTGTAATTGGCTGTTGGAAAATCCCACTTTAATGTGATTAGCTGTTGAGAAGTACCTCTTTATTCTGATTGGTTGCTGGAAAATCCCCCTGTATTCTAATTGGCTGTTGGAAAATCCCCCTGTATTGTGACTGGCTGTTGTAAAGTATCCCTATATTCTGATTGGCCGTTGCAAAACAACCCTGCATTGTGATTGGTTGTTTGAAAGTCACCCTGTTTTGTGATTGGCTGTTGTAAAATCCCCCTGTATTCTGATTGGCTATTGGAAAATTCCCCTGTATTCTGATTGGCTGTTGAGAAATACCTCTTTATTCTGATTGATTGCTGGAAAATCCCCCTGTATTGTGACTGGCTGTTGTAAAATCCCCCTATATTCTGATTGACCGTTGCAAAACAACCCTGCATTCTGATTGGTTGTTTGAAAATGACTCCGTATTGTGACTGGCTGTCATGAAAAACATCTGTGCTGTGATTGGCTGTTGTAAAATCCCCCTGCATTGTGATTGGCTGTTGTAAAACCCCCCTTTATTCTGATTGGCTGTTTTAAAATCCCCCTGTATTCTGATTGGCTATTGGAAAATCCCCCTGTATTCTGATTGGCTGTTGGAAAATCCCACTGTAATGTGATTGGCTGTTGAGAATTACCTCTTTATTCTGATTGGTTACTGGAAAATCCCCCTGTATTGTGACTGGCTGTTGTAAAATCCCCCTGCATTCTGATTGGCTGTTGGAAAATCCTCCTGTGCTGTGATTGGCTGTTGTAAAATCCCACTGCATTGTGATTGGCTGTTGTAAAATTCCCCTTTATTCTGATTGGCTGTTGTAAAATTCCCCTTTATTCTGATTGGCTGTTGTAAAATTCCCCTTTATTCTGATTGGCTGTTGTAAAATCCCCCTGCATTCTGATTGGCTGTTGGAAAATCCTCCTGTGCTGTGATTGGCTGTTGTAAAATCCCACTGCATTGTGATTGGCTGTTGTAAAATTCCCCTGTATTCTGATTGGCTGTTTGAAAATCACCCTGTTTTGTGATTGGCTGTTGAGAAATACCTCTTTATTCTGATTGGTTACTGGAAAATCCCCCTGTATTCTGATTGGCTGTTTGAAAATCCCTCTGTATTCTGATTGGCTGTTGCAAAATCCCCCTGTATTCTGATTGTCTGTTTGAAAATCCCACTGTAATGTGATTGGTTGTTGTAAAATCCCCCTTCATTGTGATTGGCTGTTGGAAAATCCCACTGCACTGTGATTGGCTGTTGGAAAATCCCCCTGTATTCTGATTGGCTGTTGTAAAATCCCCCTGTATTGTAATTGGCTGTTGGAAAATCCCACTTTAATGTGATTAGCTGTTGAGAAGTACCTCTTTATTCTGATTGGTTGCTGGAAAATCCCCCTGTATTGTGATTGGCTGTTGTAAAATCTCCCTATATTCTGATTGGCCGTTGCAAAACAACCCTGCATTCTGATTGGTTGTTTGAAAATGACTCCGTATTGTGACTGGCTGTCATGAAAAACATCTGTGCTGTGATTGGCTATTGTAAAATCCCCCTGCATTGTGATTGGCTGTTGTAAAACCCCCCTTTATTCTGATTGGCTGTTTTAAAATCCCCCTGTATTCTGATTGGCTATTGGAAAATCCCCCTGTATTCTGATTGGCTGTTGGAAAATCCCACTGTAATGTGATTGGCTGTTGAGAATTACCTCTTTATTCTGATTGGTTACTGGAAAATCCCCCTGTATTGTGACTGGCTGTTGTAAAATCTCCCTATATTCTGATTGGCCGTTGCAAAACAACCCTGCATTCTGATTGGTTGTTTGAAAATGACTCCGTATTGTGACTGGCTGTCATGAAAAACATCTGTGCTGTGATTGGCTATTTTAAAATCCCCCTGCATTGTGATTGGCTGTTGTAAAACCCCCCTTTATTCTGATAGGCTGTTTTAAAATCCCCCTGTATTCTGATTGGCTATTGGAAAATCCCCCTGTATTCTGATTGGCTGTTGGAAAATCCCACTGTAATGTGATTGGCTGTTGAGAAATACCTCTTTATTCTGATTGGTTGCTGGAAAATCCCCCTGTATTGTGATTGGCTGTTGTAAAATCTCCCTATATTCTGATTGGCTGTCAAAAAAACACATCTGTGCTTTGATTGGTTGTTGGAAAAATTACTTGTATTTCATTGGCTGTTACGTACTGTGACAGGCCTAATGAAACCCCATCATTTCATGTTCAGTAAGCCCTCTTAACTATCCGTAACTCAAAAACACTAACTTAAAACTTAAAAAAGAAGATGTTTTTCTGTGTCATACAATATTATTTATGTATAAAGGAAGAGTGCTGAGAAATGTACTCAAAAAAGTGAGGCAGTCAGTTTCAGTAATTTTTTATTTCTTTTGGCCATCTGTAAACCGTGTAGCAACTCAAAGCCTCTGGAAATCTGGTTTAAAATAAAGTATCTATCAACGTCATGTAACTAACAATATCAGGAAAGTGTGCAAAAACTATATCTTTAACTACAATATTTCATATTTGTATTAAAACTAATTTCTAACATTTTTCAGGTGTTTATACAGAACCTAGGTTGTATGAGACACTGACTTACCTGCAGTCGATGGATGTTGACACGCCTCCAATTTTGTAGAAGCAAAGACACGTACCAGCACAGAAGCGTAGCAATGCACTGTTGAGGAAAGGGTCAGCAACAACATATAACATATTTTAACCACTTACAAAAATTTGTATCAGTTTAAATGTACATTATATTTTGAATATTTTCTCAGCTTCACCTTTCTACCAGGCAGCCTTTTCTCATGGTATACTGCTGTTATATAAGACAAATATCGCGCTCTCCAAACCAACCATGTATTAAGTAAGTAGTGCTTCTGCTAAGACTCGGGCGGCTTTGGAGATATGATATTTGGCTTGTATAAAGGTGAGATCCTGTTGGAAAGGCTGGCTGACAGGAAGGTAAAGCTGTGAAAATATTTGAAATATTGCATAAAGTTAAATACTTTTTTGTTGGGAAGAACACTTTCAAGTGGTTAAAATATTTTGCTGCTAACCCTGTCTAAAGCAGTACACTGTTTAGCTCATCTACATCGGTACTCCTGCTGCTTCTCCAAACCAGAAGCAGGCAACTAACATCTACTGTGGGCAATACACTGACTATGGATAAGTACCCTATACAAACACACTTCGAATAACAGGAACCATCCTTTTAACAGTTATGAAGGTACTGTGTGGCATACTTCTGACCATTTAGTGTAAACCTAGCAACTATAAAGGCACATTATGCAGTTTTGGAAAAGAAATTCAAACTCAGAAAAGTAATAATACAAACGCAAATATTGATATATTTTCATAACTGAATAAATAAGGGATCCTAAGAGGGAAATGAGGTCCCTAAAACACTGTCTGAAGCCAGAAAGTTGGGTCCCTGCAAAAAAAAGAAACAATATGAAAATTATGCTCTTTGAGGACAATTTGTTTATTCTGTAATTATTTATTAATTCAGTCAGTCATGTATGTATCCGTGAATATTCTTTTTTGATTCAAAATTCTTTCCCAAAACTACAAGTGTACCTTTAAAAACAAGATCTTTAAAATTGTCACATAACAGGTTATGAACACTACATATCTTTTTTACAATGGTTCAATGCAAATTTATTACATAAACAAGTTCAAATACAATGTGTACTGAAAGCCTGTAGACTACATTAGCAATCTGAACAAGATGAGCTAAACAGTTGTCAACATGGACAACAACATACTCATGTCGCAGACCATGCTGTAACTGAGTGAGCCACTAAAGTTCACTATTCCTTTTCAGAATCCACTAATCTTGTTTAGATCTTGAATTCTAAAATTGTGTCGTCGAGTCATTCTTGAGTCTGCAGCCGTGGTTTGCAGCTCTAATTTGCAGCTCTAAGTGAATTTAAAAGTGTTGGTCAGTCTTTTTGGGATGCATCAACAATCTGGTGAGGTTGATCACCACATCACCTTCTGCAGTGACAGATCCTTATAGGCTGGTGGTGAACCAGAGTCCCAGTGATTCACCCCAAGATCTGGCTGTGGCTCAGAAAGACAATGCACTAATCGCATCCAGTGAAAACAATGGAAACTAAGGTGAGCAAAGAATTTTGATTATGGTTGATTGTCATAAAAATGCTGTATACACAAGTCCGATACATCTGTTTTCATTCTACTGTTTAGTGCTCTTGATTGCAGAGAAGGTAAGATAACTTTTAAGTGTGCCACTACTGGACTAATGACATTTATTTGATTTGTTTGGGGTGGTGCTGCTACTAACAATTATTTTTAATATTTCAGAATTTATTATTTCAGAATTAATGTATTGATTAATCAATCAGTTGGTTGGACTATAAAATGTCAAAAAAAAGTGTGAAAATCACTTGATCAGCGTTTCTTGAAGCCCAAGATGACGTCCTCAAATGTCTTCTTTTGTCCACAAACTAGATAGATTCAGTTTACTGTCACAGAGGACTAAAAAAAACACACATTTGAATATATTCACACTAAAAACAGACTATTGAGACTTTTTTTCTTTAAAAAATTACTCAAAGTGATTAATCAATTATCAGAATTATTGGTGATTAATTTGATAGTTGATTAATTATCTATTAACCAATTACATGTTACAGCTCTAGTTTGGGGTGGCTGTCATATATATAATCAACACAGCCCAAGTGGCCAAAAAATACACTTCATAGGTTTCAAAACTTCTCACCTGCAGTTGAAATTTAGCCAGCTAACTGTCTGTCTAACACTGGCACATTTACAGAAATGCTGATTAGGTTATCCCTAGAACTAAATGAAAATGAGGAGTCACGTGGGTACGCTGAGCAGGATGGCAGCACTGTAGGAGGGCTCAGACCACTCGCAACTAATTTAATTGTTTAATCCATATTTATCTGCCTACCTTGAGCTAAATATTGATAGACTTTATCCCAGAAAAGTTCTTAGTACTTTGACTACATTATTGGCGGTGAAAAATGGCGACAACGTCGAAATATTTTAAGAATATGGGCCACATAGCTACTCCGAACAAGCTAGCTGCTAATGAGGACAAGTCTCCCGACGAAGCTGCAGAACAGAAAATAAGTATGGAAAAAATCTTTGCTGAAATAACCAAACTGAGTACTAAACTGACGGAAGTAGCTGCTGATGTAGTGACCATCAAAGAAACCACCACCGAGCTGAAAAACTCTGTCAGCGGGCTACAGGTACGAGTGGAGGAGGCGGAGGAGCGAATCTCCCAGCTGGAGGACACGACTGAGGGCCTTGTGACAAACACCGGTACCATGGGGAAAAAGGTGGATATGCTATGGGACCGTGTGCAAATCCTGGAGAATCATTGCAAAAGAAACAACGTAAGATTGGTGGGACTGGCGGAGACATACGAGAGCAGAATTAGTTTACAGTCACCTTTAAAAGTAGGAATTCCTGTAGTTTAGCTGAAAAGTAGGCTACAGGTCTCTGTCTGTCTCCGTGGTCCTGGAGTAACACTCAACACTCTTTGTCTACAGTCTGAGCGAAAGGTCGGTTTGGATCTGGTAACCCAAGAGTTGGAGTCGTCAGAGTCTTCCGAAGGACAGGTTTTAAGTCAACAAATGTTTACCCTGCATCAGCAGTCCATGTCACTTTACTATGTGCTTCTAGGCCTCACCCAGGTGCGATTGCACTCAGGGGGCCCTTGAGGACACCAGTGAAAACACCAGTGGGAATGAAGGGCCTGCAACAGGAACACAAAAGGCATAACGTGTTTCTTTATGATTGAGTTTGAAAATGTTTTAAAATGCTTTTACTCTTTTTTGGGAGAGGGATTTGCCCTCACATGTCATCACATGACCCAAAAATGTCACTTGTTGTTGGACAAACTGCAGTTTTGACGAGCTAGCTTTGTGACCTTCTTCATCCAAATGTTTCAAATGTGTCTTTTTCACACTGAGCTTGAGTAATCATGCACTTCCTGGTGACAGATTTAATGAGCTCAAACTTTGTTTTGAATTTCATACCTGATTTTTTGTTTTGTTTTGTGGGAATGATTACACCTGCCTTTAATCAAGTGATAAAGCCTAGTGTAATACCGTCAACAGCCACTTTTTTTTTTTTTTATTTGAGTGGATATTATGGTTGACAGGGTCTTTAATTAGATTTTGGTGTGATCACAATTAGTTGCATGCCTCTGATAAGACTGACCTGCAGTGTATCATTCTTTCACGGGGCGCTCGGCAAAGTGCCCCTGACCTGCAGCTAAGTAGCCAATCCGGTTATGGTTGCTAGGGAAAAATTATTAAGAATTGGCCTATCAATGTCACCAAATTTAATGCCGGTGGGGCGCTGGAAATGTAGCCGCAACTGCTACGTAAAATGTGTGAAGGTTTATGATTGCTAGAGCTACGTGAGGAGCCAGTGATAGGTTTTTTTTGTAGTGCGACTCCCAGACTCTGTCCTACAGCGGGAGAAAAAAAACTATGGTGACGAGGAAGAGAGATGATGGCGATGGCGATGGCAGTGACAACTGGAGTTCAAGCACAGCTTCCACCAAATTCGGTGAAATTATTAATGTACCCTTTTGCGAGACGAACGACGGAGGAAAAACTTCTCGTTAAGGAGCTGGGACCCGACAAACCTGAAATGAACATTTCCCAGCAAACCAAGGAGAAAGATAAATTGTACAGAGTTTTTGTCTGAGCTGGTTGAACCGTAAGACGTGGCTGGCAGGTTGTGGAGCAGCCAATGCACTTTTCTGTTTCCCCTGTATCCTCTTCAGAAGTGACAAATGTGATTCAACTTGGACAAAGACTGGACTAACTGACTTAAAGCACCTCTCTGAACGGATCAAGAAGCATGAGAGGTCCAAAATTCACATGGAAAACTGCATAAAGCTAGCTGTGCTCGGAAAGATTAGCATCGCAATGCAGCTAGATGATGGGCACCGCATTGCTGTAAGAAGGCACAATGAAGAGGTTGATAAAAACCGTAATATTTTATCCAAAATAAATGTAAAATTTTGTGGTGCTTTTGAATTAGCAATGCAGGGACATGATGAAAGGGATTCCTAAGACAACACCGGGATATTCAGAGGTTTAGTCAACTTAATGGCATCCATTGATTGGGACTTGAGGGAGCACCTTGAAAATGCGACCGTATTTAAAGGCACCTCGAAGACAGTTCAGAACAAGCTCCTGGACTGTATGCTGGCAGTTCTGAGAGAACAGATCATAGATGAAGTAAAGACAGCTGAGTTTTTAGCAATCCAGGCAGATGAAACTACCGACATTTCCACACACTGTCAGCTAGTCCTGGTACTAAGGTACATTGATGGACGCAACAATATACAGGAGCGGTTCTATGAAATCATCAAGCTACCCAACAGCTATGCGGATTCAGTAGCCAGTGCCTTATTGGAGAGGCTGCACAGCATCCTTCCCGAGGGACAAGAAAAAAAGTTGATGGCCCAGGCATATGATGGGGCTGCGGTAATGAGGGGTGCCACTGGAGGAGTGCAGCGAAAGGTGCAGGACATCTATGCAAACGCTCACTACATTCACTGTCATGCCCATCAGTTAAAGCTGGTAATGCAGCAGGCAACTTCCCACATCCCTCAGATCATTCACTTTTTTACTGACATGGGGGGATTTGCTTCTTTTTTCTCAAAAGCGAGCAAGAGAACTGCAGTGCTAGATGAGATGGTGGCGCACCGACTTCCAAGTGCATCGTCAACACGTTGGAACTTCAACAGTGGTGCAGTCAACACAGTCTATGAGCACAAGAATGATCTGGTGAAGTGTTTTCAGACCATCTGGAACAGTGAAGCGTTTGATAGCCCTACGAAGAGAGAGGCTGGAGGCTATGTGAGAATGCTGGAAGATGAAGCTTTGTGTTTTTTCCTAGCCTTGTTCCATAAGATCATGCCACATGTGGACATGCTGTATAATCAACTCCAGAAGAGGAACATCGATGCTGTCTACATCGCAGGAATCACCCAGACATTCATGAATCGCATGCAGGCTATCAGGTATGTTAAATGCATTATTATGTAGCCTAGCCTAATTGTTAATTCTCTGCATAAATTATGTGTAGCCTTAAATGCTTATATGTCATCTTATTCAAATAATTAATTAATGTGAAATTTAGATGAAATATAATTGCTAGTAATATAACAACCTTGGGTTTGGTTAATATATCCCTATTCGGTTTTCACAACTGATTCATAAAACTTATGTATTGGATCAGGGAAGCTGTTCCTAATCTGGCTGAGGATGAGGAGTACAGGGGACCTGTTCAGGAGCCACCCACAAAGAAACGGAGAACATTGGGAGAAGACACGCAGCACCATTTGGCACTGGAGGTCAGCACTTGCTTACACACACAGAGACACAGAGAAACACAGGGCCCTATCTTGAGCTCGTGCCTTAGGGTCGTGTCTTGTGCTGATCGAAAGCGTAAGTGGAAGGTGGGAGGTGCAATGGATTTAATTTATTCAAGGTGTGTCCAAATCCAACCTTGTTGTCTTGTGCCAGGGGCGGGAGTGATATTTTGCCCTGCCCCGCCCTTTGCGCCACCAGCGCAAAGCGGGATAGACCTATCAGACGTGCCCAAGTGCCCTCATTAATTCACAGGCGAGTTTAGGCCGAACATGCAATAAACCAATCAGAAAGTCAGCTCTCATCACCTTTGAGAGGCAGGTGCGCCAGCAGCGCAAGTGGAGGCAGCATGACGGCGGATTTACCAGGAAGAAACAAAGAGAAAAGATTTTTAAAGTGAGGAGACGGATCTCCTGGTAAGAGAAGTGAAAACGCGATATATGGAGATAGCAGGACGTCTCCAAAACAGCTTCACGCCGAAATAGTTTACAGTAACGCCTGCAAGAAACTTTACAACAAATGAACCGCAAATGTCATGCAGATATGTAACTGGTTATATTTTAACCTGAAGCACGTTGAAAGTATGTTATATTTCATAATTAATTGTTATAATCATCATCATTATTAACTTTGCTGGCTGAGGATCGGGGGAGAGAGATGGTGCAGTAGAGAGGGGAGGCGAACCGATCCAGTCTAGCTGCAAAGCTTCCTGGTTCCACTGGCCCACCTGAGCCAGGTGAAGGCACAGATACGCGGCTGTCTGTGCTCCTTCTTCTTCTCCTCTCCCACCTAATCATCATCTCCTCCTCCCATCCTCGCTCCTCTGACCCGCTGTGAAATAATCAGAGAGAGTTTCCTAAGTTTGAAGTGCACAAAATTACGCAGATATATCCAACTAGCTATGATAGAAGCACACGTAACATTTTCTCTCAGGTTGGGCCACCTTGTGCGGTCAAATATAGTGTCTTGTATATTTTCTATGTTATAGATCATAATTGTTTAAACATTGTTTTTCTGGATCATAACAAACACGCAGACATAAACACTACAGCTGCTCCACCTGTCATGCTGACTCATCTGATAAAGACTATCAGACAGCTGTGATCCTGTTTGCAGGTCTGCTGAGATTTATTGGGCTCACGCGAATGCACGACTTTTAAACATAAATGAAAGGTGTTTGGTGATTGTGGAGATGAGGGTGCGCACCTCAGCCAAGGGCAAGACACACACATACCTGCACTATTAACTTCAATATTCACACTTTATTGCTGGTGGATATGTTCAAAGGACACTTCACTAATCGACACTCCTGTGGAGAATAAAGACTAATGTAAATTAAGGTGTTTGGTGATTGTGGAGCAATTGCGCCGCCAGCGCAAGTGATTTTGCTATCTTACGCCAGCGCAAGTGCCATTTTTGCCATGTGGGTAAGATAGCAAACGCGCTTGCGCTGGGTCTGTGCCGCTGTGGGTGTGAGGTCTAAACATGAAGGCGTGGCCCGGCGTGTGTGCTATCTTGTGCTGAGCACATTGGAGTAAAACGCGCTTGCGCTTTAGACCAGCCAAAACCTGGTCGAAGCGCAAAGTCTGTGGTTTTTCAGCACAAGATAGCACCTGGCAGGCTTGGCCGAAACACACACACGTCTTCACAATCACAAAACACCTTCATTTATGATCATTCTCTTCCTCCCACTTGAGTGTCGATTAGTTAAGTGTTATTCAAACATATTTTCTTATCAGCAATAAAAAGTAAATATTGAAGTTAAAAGCTTTCACGTGTGTCTCACGCTTGGCTGAAGTGTACACGTCTCTACAATCACAGAACACTTTTCTTCTTTTAAGATGAACTCACTAATGAGGAAAAGAATTATAATTATAAAGCCTTAAGATTGTCTTTATCGGATGAGTCAGCATGACAGCTGGAGCAGCTGTAGTGTGTGTCTGCCTGTTTGTTATGATCCAGAAAAACAATGATTGAACAATTATGATCTATAACATACAAAATATACAGACACTATATTTGACCATAGGAGTCCGGCCCAACCTGAGAGAAAAAAGTTATGTGTGCTTCTGTCATAGCTGGTTGGATAGATCCGTGCGTAATTTTGCACACTCCAAACTTCAGAACAGAACAACTTGTTTCGCAGCGGGACAGAGGAGGGAGGATGAGAGGAGGAGATGAGGATTAGGTGGGAGAGGAGAAGAAGGAGGAGCACAGACCACCGCTTAACTGCTCCTCCACCTGGCTCAGGTGTGCCAGGTGGAGCCGGGAAGCTTCGCGGCCTCTGGATCTGTTCGCCTCCCCTCTCTACTACACCATCTCTCTCCCCGCTCCTCAGCCAGTAAAATTAATAATGATGATGATGCTAATAATTAATTATAAATTACAACACAGTTTCAAGGTGCTTCAGGTTCAAACATAACCAGTTACATATCTGCATGACATTTGCAGTTCATATTTATTGTATATAAACTATTTCGGCGTGAAGCTGTTTTGGAGACATCCTGCTGTCTCCATATATTGCGTGCTCTTGCGCATTCTCTTCTGGAACCAGGAGATCTGTCTCCTTGCTTTGAAAATCTTTTCTCTTTGTTTCCTCCTGGTAAATCTGCCGTCATGCTGCCTCCGCTTGCGCTGCTGGCGCAACTGCCTCTTGAAAGGTGATGAGAGCTGACTTTCTGATTGGTTTATTGCAAGTTCGGCCTAAACTCCCCTGTGAATTAATGAGGGCACTTGGGCACGTCTGATAGGTCTATCCTGCTTTGCACTGGTGGCGCAAAGGGCGGGGCAGGGCGAAATATCACTCCCACCCCTGGCACAAGACAGCAAAGTTGGATTTGGACACACCTTGAATAAATTAAATCCATTGCGCCTCCCGCCTTCCACTTACGCTTTTGATCAGCACAAGACACGACCCTAAGGCACGAGCATGTTTTACCCTGAGCACAAGATAGCAAACGTGCCCAGCCACGCCTTCCTTTTGCCTTCATGTTTAGACCTCACACCCACAGCGGCACAGACCCAGCGCAAGCGCGTTTGCTATCTTATGCACATAGCAAAAATGGCACTTGCGCCAGGCTAAGATAGGGCCCACAGAGACACACAGAGGAACAGACACACAGAGACACAGAGGAACAGAGAGAAACAAAGACATCATCAAAAAAATCTAATGAAGATGCTCACCACTTGATATAGTAGTCCAGACTCAAATGTTTATTGTCATATGATATCTATGAATAATTACAGTTAACCATTTTGGTTTATTACACAATATAGGCTAGCTATTCAGAACATTGATTGTAGTGAGACGTGAAGACCTAATTCTTTACCTTTTTTATAATTGTATGTTATCACATAGGTATGTGACACCGTCATGAGCCATGCCAAGGAGAGGTTTTCTTTCACCAAGCACCTCATCAGTGCCACTGTCTTGCAAGGAGACTTGTTCCAACAACACAGCAGAAAGTTCCCAGATTCAGCACTGGAAACCACGGTGGAAGCCTATCCCTCATTGGACAAGGCCAGACTTAAAACAGAACTGTCCCTGATCTACGAGAATGAGGAGTTCCAGAGTTGCAAAGGTGCACTGGCTCTCTATCAGGTTTTGATGGAAAACGACCTTGGAGAAACATTCACTGAAACTGTAAGTCTTCTCAACATCATCATCACAACACCAATGACAACATCAGAGTCTGAGTGGTGCTTTTCTACATTAAAGAGGATAAAAACTTTCCTTAGAAACACTATGTCACAAGATCGGCTCAAAGCTCTGGGTATGCTCTGACCCAAGATTGTACTATATCTCTTTTGAGATGGTGAAACTTGCCCTACATTGGACTGGACAATGCAAGTTAGACTGGCCCATTATAGAAAAATCTTTATCCTTTCCCTTTACACCCATAGAGTTCCTCTCTCAAAATTCAGGGAGAATCTCTAACCCTATTATGTTGCATTCCAAGGAAGTTTGGATGAAGATACACAAAATGATTAAATTATCTCATTCTAAACAGCCATATTGGTCTTTGTGGCAAAATCCTGCAATCTGTATTGGTAAAACACCGGTCTACTGGAAGAGTTGGCACAACCATGGAATATGTACGCTGGATAATTTGTATGATGGTAAAGTGTTTATGTCTTATATTGATGTATTGAGTAAATATAATCTAAATGGAAAGGAACATTTTTGGAAATATGTTCAGACAAGGCACTGTGTTATGTCACTAGACTGGCAAACTGAAGACAACCATATTTTAGAGTATTTGGTTTTGCCATCACACCATCACAGAGCCTCGATATTTTACAGAAGAATGAACTCTACACTCAGTACTGATCTAAACATTTTGAAGGTTTTATGGGAAAATGACTTTGGGGTTGTTCTTGGGAATGAGGAATGGAGGGAAATAATCTCACAATGTGGGAAATTTTTAAGGGAATGTAAAGGCAAATGTACACAATATAAGATTGTACAAAAATATTATTGGACTCCTGTGAGACTGAATAGATTAGGCCTCATGAACAACTCATTGTGCTGGAAGTGTCAAAATGATAACGGTACTCTGATACATTGTTTGTGGGAATGTCCAATTATCAAGCACTTCTGGATGGTTGTCGTACGTATTTTAAGTGATTGGTTAGAAAGACCTGTGCCACTTTGTCCTACACTGTGTTTACTGGGTAACAAAGGACAGATAGATAATATATCAAAAGGAAAATTCTCTGTTATCATGGTTGGGGTCTCAGTGGCAGCTAGGATTATTCTTAAAGAGGACCTATTATGCTTTTTCCTCTTTTCTGACCTATAAATGTTGTCACAATGTTGGATACTTGTGTTAAACGATTCCAAAGCCTCAAATAATGAGGTTCATGCATTTGGAAGCAAGCCCCGCAAGCTGTTTTGGATGGCTCTGCACGCTGTGTTTTACTGTCTTTTTTTAACGGTGTAGTAACATTGACGTCAATGCGTGCCAGACTTACTTATATGGTCATTGCCCGGCATGTGCTCTAGGCCTGCCCGCTCCCCCGCTCTGCTTCGTAAATTATATCGCTGCTCTGAGTGGTGAACTATTAAGTGAGATTAATGTGTTAGCGAGCTATGTTGTGTCTAAACACAGGATTTTCAGTGTGACGAATGTGGCTCTCTTTTAACCTGGTAACCATGGTAACTACTAAACTCATAACGTGGTCACAAGCAGGTTATGTTCAGAGTTTCAAATTAAATTGTCTGTAAAACGCGCTATTCTTTAACAAATTTTTGTCCTTAGCTTTTAAACTGAGGGAGGACGTTACATTGAAAAATTACTGAGCTGTATGCTCGTAATATCACCGAACGAATCCATGTAATGTAAAAATGTAACAGCAGCACAAACTGTGTGCATCGCGCTGTCATGATGGTAACCTCCGTTTGGTGATGCAGAGTCATTTTTCCCGTTTGCTCCAGATCATATTAACATTTTAAATTGACATTGTATATAATCCACACACTAAAATAATGATGAAGCAACTACAGACACTTTGAATACTTTTTACTGTTATCTGTTTTGTCTCTGTGATTTTGCAGCTCAGATCACTGATTAGAAAATTCATCATCATTTATCACAGCCAATCTTAAATCAGTTACACTCATTTTACGTTGGTTTGGTCAAAAACTTCAGTGATGTCCATGTCTCTGTCATCATAGGACAGTGTCAGACAGACTTAATCATGTTTAAATCTGCTGTATGGAGTTTTATTGTTTAATGTGCGGTTTTCATGTTAGAATAAACGGCAGCATTAAGACCGCATTTAGTCCATCAGTCATTTTCTGACAATCACTCTTCTTCTCCTGCTTTATTTGCAGCAACAATGTTGCTTTTGCCGTAATGTATTTTGTATATTTTCCACAGCTCATAATTATAACAACTTGATGATTTTGACTTAAGTAAGGCTCGCGATCGCTTCATTTCATGTGGAAGAAGAGTCAAATGACGCAACAAACGCCCCTTTTATATGAATGCGCACAGAGTCTGAAGACGAAAGCCTGGATTGACAAAGTGAGTTGATAACCACCATCATGATACCCGTTATCTCTGATTGCAGTTTTAGGCTTTGTCATGCAGAGAAAGCCTGGCTGTGTTGAGCTTCCTTCGTAGCACAGCCCCCTGCTTTCCTAAAGAGGCGAGCACCAGGCAGAAGTGGATAGAGTTGCTTTTTCCCGGCCAGCAATGGAAAAATACCTCCGTGTTTGTCTGTCTATGGCACTTCACAGGGGACTGTTTTGTCAACACGGGCCAATACGAAGCTGGGTTAGCCGGTAGCCAAGCTCGGCAGCGCTTGTCAGCCCTTTGGAAGTCCTCGGGAGTGTGACCAATCACAGCGGAGTGGGCTCGGTGGGAGGCGTAAATGGAGGAGGGCCGGGGGGCGGAGTAAAGTACACAGACCGTTTTCGCGGGATGCAGAAAATACAAGGAAGAGATGCAGCGAGAGGCACAGCGTCCTGACGATCTACAAAGGTTTCTGTGCGGGCGATCGTGTGTAGCTGCTCTATAGGAGTCCAAAATCAAATACAAAGGCCCGAAATTGAGTATAATAGGTCCCCTTTAAACACTGGAAAACTCGGAAAGCCTTACCGTTTAAAGAATGGGTAAATATGATGATAAAGACTGCTTCATATGAATGTATGCTTTATAAGTTGAATAATAGAGATGGTACCACAGCGCCAGAATGGGAACCATTTTGGTCCTACATTACTTTTACTGTCAGTCAGTAGGACGACAGCTGATTTCCTTCCCTCTGATATTTATTTTATTTTATTTATTTTTTGTTTGTTTTTCTTTCTAGGAACTTCCACACCTTGTAATATCATTGATACTTTCATTTATGTTTATGTATAAGAGCCCTGTTCTTTAATGTTAAAGAGCACTGTACGATTGTCATGTACCAAGTAAAAACTCAAATAAAAACCTGAATTATAAAAAAAAAGAAAGAAATGAAAATATGAATGAATTACTAAAAAATGGGCCTGGTTTTTCTTAACTGAAACTTACCGCATGATACACAGGAAGGCCAAGGAGAACAGCAGTACACCTTGTGTTTGATGTCATGAAGTTCCTAAGAGGATAAAAATAGTGTAAATTCTGTGACAAATTTATTCATCAAGCCCAATGCCAAACCGTTCCAACCAACTGGCCACTACAGCATCAGAAAATAAGTCCACACGTCTTGTGCTGATTTATCTGGTGCAATCAGAGAAAGAGCATGGACATGCAAAAACGGGGACTATGCAGTGGAGCAATTGTGGAATTAAAGTTCATTTGAACCATCAAATTAAACATTCCAAAAATTTAACCTGTGAAATGCATAATCACCTGCTGGTCGTGCACTTGAATATATCACCCATAGCACGTGAAATCTTGTTTTTGTCTAGTTTTGGAAGCCCTTTGTCTGAATAAGATCATCAGTTGAGGGGTGTGGCAATCAAACTCGGTGTTCAAGGGCAGGTTCTTGTGACCATTAGAACGCTGCATACATACAGCTACATTTCAGAAAAGAAGAAGTACATTAAGTTCTAGGTTTGTGAATCACTAAGATAAATTATTGTTTTATTTAAAAAAGAATAATAAAATCAGAACAGGATTAGAACAGCATTTTCTTATTATGGCTAAATGTTTGTAAAGCAGTATTAGTAATGATTGCAACATAAAAGTCACTACATAAACTCAATATCTCATTGCAAACAAATCTATAAAGTCAAAATAAATAAATTCACAGTAAAACCAATGATTTCAAGATTAATTAAATTAGATAAAACTATGCATAATGTGACATACATTACTGAGAAAGGAAAAACAGGTGAGAGAGATTAACCATATTACCTCAGACTGCATATGAAGAGTGGGCCAGAGGTCCCTGAGCTGTTTCACAGAAAGTTGATTCTGCATGTTTGAGTCACTGGAGTGTGAAGGTGTGGAGTTGTCTTGGTTTCTTGGGCTTCTTGTTTCAGCTCAAGCCATCAACCCAAAGTATCCGTATTTGATGACCAAGGAATGAGACTTAACAATCAAATGTCTTCCTCCAGAATTACTTACTGCTCCTTGAAAACTGGGACTCGTCTGACTCCTGATCATCATCAAAATCGTGGTACTGGCGTCACAGTTCGGTACACAGCATGTGCATGATGAATACAACAAATACATCTGTTTTCTGACCGACTCAGTCACACTATTGTCATTCTGGCAAGTGAAGTAACACTCCAATCAAGCGGGTGGCATTAAATCACCAAAATGCTGTTTGCCAACTGCCATTTAAAACAAAGAACAGCCAAAGAAGGAGGCGCAGCAAAACAAGGACATTGGATGCTTTTTATTCTGTAAATTCATCTCCTCCACTTGCTCCCTCTCCTCACATCTTTGCTCCACCCAGCGAGGTCATGACAGAGATGTGAGGACGGAGGAGACAGAGCTGTGAGATGAAAAATCCTTGGTTCCTTTTTTGGCATTAGTCTGAAGCGGCGTCAGTTACTGATGACGAGCTGATAACAGCTGTATCAGCGGTCAAACTGACTGGTACGAATGTTCACAGAAACAAATCTAAGAAAGATTTCGATACCTGACAGCATTCAGTTAGATCTGTAAATTGAAATGGCTGATTATTGGTAGTATTCTTTCTGATGCTGATTTTAATCATCATTTAATATTCCTTTTTCCATCTTCTAATTAATATAGGCAACTGATCAGTGTTATTTGTTTACTTAGGCTATTTATTGGCTTGCATTATGGTCATCTGCACAGTAATACACACATCACACTTTCCACTTGCTTGTGTCATTATTCACAACATGCAGGTGCAAGTGCTGCAGAAACTTCTGTCAGTCACTGGACTTTGATCTCCCTTTGTGGGTCTTGATGACGCAGGATGAAAATTGCCAAAACTGCCCAATTAAGGGATACACCAGTGTATCCTCGGTCTGAGCACCTCCCAGTAAATTGCACTACTCTCTGCTCAAAGTAAATGAAAAGAAACTAAACTTTATTGATTTGGGGTTTTTGATGTTGTTGTTGTTGCTTTTTCTGCATTTTACTGTGACACGCCTAGTTTTCATACTGAACATTATTCAGCTCTTGCAGTGAGTAAGGTGAACGAAAATTCAGAGTTGCATAGTCAATCATTTTATTTCACTGTAATCAAAGACTACATGTAACACAAACTCCAATTTTTTAAGCCCTGATAAGCCCAAGCATTTGAGTTTATTAGTTAGGCAAGTACTAGAGTACTGCTAACTTATTCAGGATTACAGTGTTCCATTCATCCACTCATGGAATTGATAAAAAAAAAAAAAAAAAAAGGTCAACCAGTCAAAAAAGCCAGCATTTCTTTTTTTGTGTGTGTGTAATTTTTTTCCATAGCACCTGTTCATCGAGGCACCAAAGAAAAGACATTTGATGAAAGTATCTGTGTATGATGAATTGCACGTCATGTAATGTTAATTTGGTAGATACATTTATGCGTATGGTCTGGGAGTGTCTTGAAGTCAAAACATTCTGGGAAAGGGTGTCTCAAAAATTGTCCAATATGACACAAATAAATTTTTATTGTTTGCCATCTCTAATATTAAGGAATGATCATTCATCTGACCCTTAACTCAGAAGCGGTTGTTATCTTTGGCAGCCATGGCTGCTAAAATGTTGGTTGCTGTAAGATAGTTATTTTCTAATAAATAATCAATCCATCAGTTGTACCATTCTTTAAAGTGATAGTTCACCCAAAAAAATGAAATTTCATTCAATATCTATTGACCCCTTTGCTGATGTGAGGATGAGTGAAGATCTCCAGTTCACAAAACACTCCTGGGGTTTCAGTGGAAAACAGCCAAATCCAGTACAATTGAAGTGACCGGTGACCAGTTTTGAAATTAAAAAAATAAATAAATAAAATAAAACACAACAAAACACAAAAAATGTCTCCATACTGCTTGTGTTGTGTAATCCAAGTGTCTATAAACTGCAACATTAAAATCTGACCCAAAAAGATGCCATTTACGCCATGTTTTTACCCTAAATGTCAACCGTAGCCTCTCAGACCAGAGCCACATGTACACCTGAAACATAAGTCGGGCCTTTCTCAATCTGGAAAGGATTTTGTACACTACACTACAAGGTTTCTGTTGCTCTCGCTCTGTAGTCCATGGCTGCAGCAACAAAATGATGTTCCTCCTCTATGTCGAAGGCCTTGTACATTTTGTTCTTTGTTGAAAGTTTGTGAAGTCAACTGTATGCGTAACAAGTCACTATTTCTGAGCAGATCTCTCTCTGTTGTCTGAGTCACTTCCAGGTAGCATGTAAACAGACATGTGAAGGTATTGCGAGATCTCATATATCTTGTGTCGTGCAGCTTAGGCGAGAGCTTATGTACCCACTTCAGGCGTGTGCATGTAGCTCTGTTGTGAGAGGTTACAGCTGAGATTTAGGCTAAAAACATTGTGTAAAGGGTGTCTTTTTGGGTCAAATTTTAATGTTGCATCTTACGGACACTTGGATTACACCACACAAAGCAGTATGGAGACATCTTGTGGTTTTTGTTCTTTTTTTTTACATTTTAAAATGTTCACTTCAATTGTACTGGATTTGGCTGCAAGGCTGTTTTCTGCTGAAACCCGGGAGTGTTTTGCGAACTGGAGATCCTCACCCATCCTCACATCAGCACAGGGGTGAGTAGATATTGAGTGAATTTTCATTTTTGGCTGAACTATTGCTTTTTAATAGAGTATGTGCTTATAGAACTGTCCAGAGCAAAGATGAACTATTATAGCCAAAACAATCTTGAGAAGTGGATGGAAGCACTGAGCTCAACAAAGCATATAACAAGTTGAAGGGAGGAAGAAGAGAGATCAGAAAAATTCTTAGTATAAAAACTTGTATCAGTGGCGTACAGTGAGGATTAGATCTGGGACTTCAGCCAAAACTTTGCTAGACACACCAAAAAAAAAGGATTTTGGTGGAATAAAAGGCAGGCAGCAGTTACCTTGATAGCTGTATTAAAATTTGTATTAAACAGTAGATGACTACCATTTACTCTGTTACTATTGTTTGGTTAAGTTATAATGAAGTTTGTGTTTGATATTAATAGCTGTAATAATCAATAAGGATCATTGATCTCCAGTTATATTATTTCTGTCTACCAACACAGCTCTGTCTGCTGTGCTGTGCTGTTGGAAGAAGTTTTAATAAAGAAGATTCAAGTGTCTGAAAATTGATTTCTAAAAGACTCGGAGATGAGGGCAATTTCAGTAAAATGTGTCAAATATATCCCTACCTGGGAAGCTGGGGGAAATAGGCTATTTCCAAGTAAGTAGAAAAATGAAAAAATATCTTCTCCAAACAAATCCAAATTTCCAGAGCTGTCTTATTTACACACAGGGTCATTTTGGTGAGCAAGGTAGTTGCAGCATTATTCAAGTAGTGTCCAAAATCCTCTATGAAGACAGTCTACTTTATGCAGCTTGTGTGCCCAGCATTTTTTATCACTCTTTAAAAAAATGCTGCTTACACAACAATTTCTTGTTTGTTAAAAGTGCATTCATCCATATTAGTCAATTATCACAAAGAATCATCACCAACACGTTTTAACCTTCTTTTAACCATTTGTTCTGATTTTCTAGATGGCAAATTCAGATCTCACTCTCAACATCATCAACCGAGGTTCCAGCAACAGCAGGCAGCTGTTCAGTCTTCAGTGAAAAGGCTGATAAATTCACTGTACAGTACCTACCCAGCACCAAACAGCAGAAAATCTGGTGCAGACCTGAACAGAAATAAAGTGAATATTGATCTTTGTCAGGTGGTCACAAATCTGAATTCAAATGAATGCCTAAGTTTCTCTGTAAATGGGCAACTGTTTGTTCATGTTCACCACTTACAGCTTCACTTACAACTTTAAAGTGGTGATAGGCCAATGTTCTGTTAAAGCTGTAAAGCCTGTTTTCCTTTCCCCTAAAGTGGTCAAAAAATCAATAATTCAATAACATAACAACATCTAAAGAGATCACTTGTGACAGAGCTTCGTCAGAAGTTTCCCCCTGCTTGCAGTCATTGCACTCATTCAGCATAAATATCTCTGTTAATATTCAATTAAAAGTTCTCACTTTTTTTGAGATATTGGCTTTATATTTAATAGTTCCTGCAACTGCCAATTCACCTGTCTTTGATTTCAGAGCCAACAGTAGACATCATCCATCTAACTGGAGACAGCAATGGGCATGTGCAGTTTGGTCAAGACGCATACAGTCTACCAAAAGATCAGGCATATCCCCAATCACTTCAACTTCCTGTCAAGCAGAGTCCATTGTGAGACCAGACAGAGCTGGGCAGTGAATGATGGCACAGAGATCTGGTCACACCATTCTGCACCTTCAGCACTGGATGTTCCATGAACAGACACTTTATCCACAACATTCTAGTTTGACTTTTTTTTTGGGGGGGGGGGGGGTGGGGGGGGCATTTAGCCTTTATTGGACAAGACACCTGTTGCCATTCACAGTAGGTATTTTTAAGGACTTGTCCCACAATGATACCATTCAGAAATAACACTGAAAGTACTTTCTGATGGCCCTCTGCTTCAGATTGGTATTTGTAAAGTGTTATATCATGACAGAATTTAAGGACAGGCCTTCACACTAAATGCTGAAATGATTTGGGCCTTTCTGTGTGGAGTTTGCATGTTCTCCCCGTGTCTGCGTGGGTTCTCTCCTTGTTCTTCGGCTTCCTCCCGCAGTCCAAAGACATGCATGCTAGGTTAATTGGTGAGTCTAAATTTTCTGTAGGTGTGAGTGTGTCTGTCTCTATGTTGTCTATGGTGTACCCCACCTCTCACCCAATGTCAGCTGGGATAGGCTCCAGCCCCCGCGACCCGATCCAGAATAAGCGGTTACAGAAAATGAATGAATAATCATATCATATGAAATGTCAGACATTTGAGAAAATACTCATCAGATCATATCTGTTTATATTTGTTGTATGTGGATGTAGCATGGATGAAGTCTCATTTTGTTGCCAAACCCTGTTTTGATGAATGATAAAAAAAAATTGACATTGATAGCTTTTTGGTAATTTTCTTATGAGATCGCGCCGAAAATAATTAAAATGCAATTTTTGTCATGACAAAGAGACAGAAAAGGCAGGGGAAGACAAATTTCTTCTTGGGACAAGAAACCCAAGTAGGAACTATGAAGTCCTACTTTTGAATCTGAAAATCCTTAATATTAAACTTCTTTACTTCTTTTCTTTTTTTTTCATAGAGATACTGTTTTCTCTTTTTATTTAAGTAAATTTGCGTATTTTAAAATACTGAGCAGGGTCTTTAGACTGACAGTATTTGTTGTTTGATCTTCTAGCTGCCTTGTGTTATATTCATAAATTGTAGCGTTCCCATTTCCGGGGCCCTCTGAATGTAGCATACCGGGTTGACGACAACAGGCAGTAATTAAATCAGGGGACTGACCGACCGACCAGAAACTCGAGGTGGAAAACTCCGCACAATAAAGTGAAGTAAGTTTAAAATTAGTTAAATGATAAATAAGTCTTTGTGCTGGTGATTGGTATATTGTTAGCTAGCTAACATTAATGTAGAGTCATGTCAGCTAGTAACAGTTTGCTATTTGAAGAGAAATTATTTTGACAGTTCAAGGGCAACTGTGGCATTTAAGGCTGGATGGTAGCTAACGTTAGCTAATTTAACCATAACACTAACCCTGCTTAGTAGTTCTCATTATAAGTTGTGCTGAGGATCAACGCTACGTTCCTCTTTTCACACATTATTTCACCCTGTTTGTCAGTGAATCTCAAAGTCAAAGTCTCAAAGTTGAGGCGCAGGGAGGGTAAGTGTCCGTGATACCCAGTTAACACCCAGAAATTATGGACAAGGGCATGCCTGATATTAGTGTATGTGGATCCGAAGTGAAGAAAGTGAGGGGACGGAGGTACCGGTGTTACAATTCTCAATTCGAGTAAGGGAGTAATAATGTTGATTTAATGACTCCCTGGATGAAAATGCGTTTTGCAAGAGACTCGGGCTGGTATCAGAACATCCTTGTTTCCTTCTCTTCCTCGTCATGCTACCACTGCTTGCGCTGGTGCCGCACCTGCTTTTAATTTCTGATTAGTTAATTGCATGATTGGCTTAAAAAAGTTAAAAGTTAAAGTACTTATCTCATCTTATATAAATTATGCGCAATGCTGCACAAATATTTTTATTCCTTTGTGAAGGCATAAAAAACAATAACATAACATTGTTCACTTTTATTTCATTTATTATTGTGCAGGAACAAATTGAAAATGAAGTAATAAAATCAGTTCAAATTAAACAGCCCTGACTCACTTAACTCTGCTTTACAGTTAATTCCTGTTCTGTATCACATAAAAGACAAGCTCACATGACAAAACAGAACCAACAAAAAAGACATTCAAATTACTATACTATACTTTACTTTTCTGTATTAATTCAAAAAATTTCATGACGTGATCACAAAGTAAGGATGGGTTTGTCCTTTGCCAGAACTCGTTACATTCGTGCCAAATGTGTCAGTGGGACTAAAGCATCAAGTTATTTCTCTGTGGTTTTTGAATGTTTTTTTTTTTTGTTTAATTCCAGAGGAATTACTCACCCTATATTATGTTTTTGCCACACAATGTTTTGTGTCACCATGTTTTTGACTATAACACTCACTGTGCATACTTATGTTCCAGGAATTTGCTGCTGCGTGTAAAATACAGAGTGGCAAGTGTGTTATCACCATTAAGGTAAGCTGCTTCCATGTGATGTAGCTTAAGTATGAGTATAAAAATATTGGTTCTTTCTTTGTCAGAACAGGCTATTGGCAACATATACTCAGGCCTAGAATGAGGTCATTTTTAGGAGAAGTCACTTTGGACTATGATGAATTCAAATTTATTGGGGCTTTCTGGCCACATTGTAGGGCACAAAAGTGCACAAACAGTAGGTGGTAATTACACTGTATATAGATGAAACAGTTTTAGCTGATAATTAGCTAGATGAGCTACTGTAAATAACCAACACAAACACCCATTATTAGACTGTAAACCATTAATCAAACCAATGAATAAATGCAGTCAATCAGACAATTTAAAAGCTAATTTTATGTTTCACTAGTATAAAAGTATCAGTTCTTTTTGTTGTGTTGTGTACCTTCAGTAGTGAGTGACAGGTAAACACACAAAGGGCAACCATTTATTGCATACTACAGTTAGAAACTGACAATAATTAGCTGATAATTAACCTGATCAGCCACAAAGTAATTGATACACAAATTATTAAACCATTAACCAACCAACATGATTAGACCAACTGTATGATTAGAATTGTGTCGATTGCAGTGTCCATGGCCAATTCCACTCTATTTAAAGTCTGACCTTTGCAACATCTCAGTGAAAGCCATGTATCTCTCCTCTGAATATCTGGAGCGGTACTCACAAACATTCTAAAAAATGAAAAAAAAAGGAGGAGGGACAGAAATTTTTATCTTGGTGAGGAGGTGTGGTTGACGCTGTTGCTGGGTATGACTTATTCTTTTAAAAGGTGTGATTGGTTGATCCAAAAAATAGGACAGATAGAATTTAGTCTCTATTAGGGCTGAACAATTAATCAAAATTTTGTCACAATTTCAATATGTTCTGCTGCAATTTTCAAATCACAGGATGCACAACATTTTTTAAAGGCAAAATTAAGGTCAAAATACCATTTTAAATAAATATTGTGGTGCTGCAGAGGTGTACTGGCCAACACATCATTCTCTAGTTTAGTGCAGATCCCTGAAAATAACACACCATAATCATTTTAATGTGTTTTTCAACTGAGAATAATGTAAAAAATATCCTTTCCTCCAATATTACAAATCCTATTGCAATAGCAAAATCAATCAAAATAATTGCAACTAGATATTTCTTAAAATTTGTTCAGCCCTAGCCCCTATTAAGACATGGTGTAATTATGAACACTATTTAACCCTCAATAACACCCATGGACATTTTTGTCCTTTTGGATTTTAATTTTTCCATCATTTTGGCTGTGTTAATGCATATTGCATACACGTTGGTCATGTTGTGTATTTTTGTGTTAATTTAGACACTTAAACTTCATATGCTATGATATCTCTAAAATAAACTGTGTAATGAAAATGCTCCCCAATTTACATCCAGAAGATATTTTTGTCCCCTTGATTAGTGGCAAAACTGCGATTTTTGATCCCATTGCCATTGGAGCATAAAAGCATGTTTGGGGTTTTTTTTGGCTCTCATCCTGCAGTCTTCAAAGTTGTTTTTGTATGTCTGCTGTAAACTATACTTGATGTGAATGTGGACTTAGAGAAATTAAATGTGAGCTTTGAGCTTTACTTGTAGTAAAGTTCAAAGTCCCTCAATAATCCACAGTCAAACATTCACTCATTCATCTCATTCATGTAAACAGACAGCTGCATGAAGGACACAGGTGCAAGAAAAACAGAAAAACACAAAGTCTGAGAGTCCATGAGTTTACACACACACAAAGTCTCTCTCTCTCTCTCTCTCTCTCTCTCTCTCTCTCTCTCTCTCTCTCTCTCTCTGACTCTCTCTGTGTGTGTAGCTGTTATCAGCGGTCAGTTTGTCTGCTGCGCACATGACGTGACCATCGTGCAGAACTCGTGTGTGACAATGACGGGCACAGAATCAGATATGTGACGCTGACCGGCCGGTCACCGGTCAGGGCAGGTCATGCTGAAAACCGGCTGGTTCTGGTCGATCGGTGCATCCCTAATATGTGCTGTACTTATTAAGGAATGCACAAGGGTTAAGATAATATCTTTTGAATAAATTGTAAGCCATACTGTAAAAGTAGCTTACAAAATATAGCAGTAGCTATTAGGGATGGGCATCAAGACCCGGTTTTACTTTAGAACCAGTTCCAAAATTACGATTACTCCAGAATCATTAAGAATTGAGATTTCCAATTCCACTATTGATTCCCATGTGCAAATTAAATGCGTCTGAAGTCACAGACTCAAACTTTTCCCGACTTGGTTTTTGTTTTCTCTGCACCTGGGTCCTTCATACACATGTATGCATTACACGGAGTGCACGTGTGATTGATGTTATCGAGTGGCTTTGAACTTACCTACATCAGCATTAAGCTCACATTGTATTTCTGTGGTTCACATCCACATGAAGCAGAGTGAATGCAAACATGCAATGAGGACCACTAACTCATATAGTTTTACCCCTACAAAGATGCACACATGTACACACACTCACGTACACACACCACATAGTGGGTGGGGGAGTTACCCATCACCTGTTCAGGCCCAGATTCTTTAACTTGCTGATGAGCCTGAAGGGCCCTATGGTGTTACACCCTGAACTGTAGTCCACAAACAGCACTCTCACATATGTAATATGATAATTTTCTTTTTCTTCTTCTTTTTTCAATAACAGGACAAGCTGTGGCATGTAGCAAGAACAAAGCACAGAAGAGGGGGCTATGCACCAGGGGCTATGCAGTAAGGACTTTAGTGTTGCATATGGGGCATGTGCACTACCAGGTAAGCAACTCGAGAGCCCCAAGATAAGGGATGGGCCTTGACACCCTGTTAACCCACTTAAGAACCAATTCCAAAAGTACAATTCCATCAATGGCTTTACACATATGCGTGTATTTTTGGCCCAAACCTACTGCTACATAGCCTTTCTCTACAATGTTGAACACAAATTGAAGCATTGCCATTACTTCTTAAGCGAATATAAAGAAATGGTAAAATAAAGCAGTGACCTAAAAGTATAAACAGCATCACAGGTGAGAAACTAAACTTGAATCCACAGTCATTCATTTAGAGGTTAGAAAGTATTGAGAGCCTAAGGTGATAGTTTACCCACAAATTAAATTTCTCCTGATATCTACTCATCCCTGTGCTGATGTGAGGATGGGTGAAGATCTCCAGTTCACAAAACACTCCTGGAGCTTCAGTGGAAAACAGTTTTGCGGCCAAACTTAGTGCAGTTGTAGTGAATGGTGACCAGTTTTAAAATGTAGAAAAAGAACACAAAAAACCCCACAAAATGTCTCCATACTCTTTGTGTGGTGTAACCCAAGTGTCCGTAAGCTGCAACCTTAAAATTTGACCCAAAAAGACGCCATATTTTTAGACTAAATGTCAACTGTAACCTCTCAGACCGGAGTTGCTTGCACATGCCTAAAGTGGGTACACAAGCTCTTGCCCAAGCGGCGCAACATGAGATATACAAGGTCTTGCGATACTTTCATACCTGTGTTTACATGCTACCTGGAAGCAACTCAGACAGAGCGAGATCTTCTCAGAAATAGTTACTTGTTATGCGTACAGTTGACTTTGCAAACTCTCAACCAAGAAGAAAATGTCCAAGGACTGATATAGAAGAGGAACATCATTTCTTTGCTGCAGCTACACCACTTGGGCAAGAGCTTGTGTACCTGCTTCAGGTGTGTGCACAGTTCCGGGCTGAGAGGCTACAGATGACATTTAGGCTAAAAAGATGGTGTAAATGGCATGAGTGAAATTTCATTTTTGGGTGAACTATCACTTTAACACACACACTTCTTCAGACCACTGTCTCTGCTCTCCTGCACAGACAGGAGCTCAGTCTGACAACACACGCTAGCTTGAGGGCAAAGATGGGGGGTCAGAGATGCTGAGGTCGAGATATATTCCAAGCACAGTGTCTTGGACGAGAGTGATGCAGCGTGGCCCGGTGTGTTTTAGCCTTTAGTGATAATGGCCATAGAATGGTCAGTAAATTTCATAGAATGTTGTCTCCATCTAGATATGGTGTAATTACAAGTGAGTATTAAAGGACAACTTTTCCAGTATTCCAGTATTGAGGGAGGCAGATACAGCTGGCAGCTGCAAAATAAGTACAACAGTATACATTGGACAAATGCAAAGTTGCATTGAAAGTGCTTTTTTTCACCACAGACCTGCTCAGATCGCCAGTTTTATCTCTGTCAACAGCATGCGAAGCGTCTGTCTTACCCTTCACTTGCTCCGGTCTGTGTGTAACAAAATCTCACGGGATCTTTGCTTGTTACTGGAAAAAAACAGAGGAGCCATGACTTGTAAAAGTCAGTTGGTTGTCCCATAGTACAGGTGAGAGTTTACTAGGCCGATTGAAGTGTCATGGCTAAATATTATTATATTATTATATTATTATACCTTTGATTTCAGTGGCTGCCAGTACTTACTTGAGCCCGAGTATACGGATGAGGAGTTTGAGTTCCTACAAAGAAAGAGCGGATGAGGATAGAGAGAGAGGGGCAACGGGCAGACGAGGATGAAGCAGCTGTTGCATGTCTGTGAATCTGTGAAGACTGGTTGTGCTCCTGTGAATGCTGTACTCTATGCCCACAGAGGAAGAATGTCTGTGTTGTAACAAGTGGGACCTGTTGCCCAGTATTTATGGTCTTGATGTGTCCAGGGATGATAGAGAAATTAGTCAACGCTGTGTAACCACTGTGGTGGGAAAATTATTCACCAAACTGGTCACTGTTGTTCCTCTTAGTTATTTCTGATGTTCTGTCAGGCACTAACTGGTTACTCGTCCTTGAACACACAGTTCTCTCTTTGGAAGAACAACTTCTGATAACACAATCACATCCCGACTCTCCCGATAAGCACTTCAGGTCCATCCTGACCCAACCTCCTTCATCTCCTAACCCTGTAAAACAGATTTACATTCTTGACTCATTATCAGTTCCTTTTTCACTTTGAGTGTGACTGTGTACTGATCCTTTGCAAAGCTTGATTAAAACACCAGAAAGACAATCTTGGTCATTGGTGTCTGTCTTAATTTTCAGATTTTCCACCACACCACCTTACAGGATTTCCGCCCTCTGACCAGCAGGGCAGTGCTGGATACCTTCTTTCATGTGCCCAAAATAAATTGGAGGCAACCAAAACCACATCGACCAAATGGTCAACTATCCATTGAGTAAGTATAAATAATATGTCTTCATGCATGTAATATCTGTACCTAGAATTATTTGACAGATGCGCCTTTTCTGTTGCATGCATTAGTTTGCCCTCAGACATTTCTAAATCATCTTAACCCTTTCCTTTCGTCCAGCCAGTACAGACTTGCAGCCTATCATGTGGTGCTGGAGTGGGCTGTCAGAGGAGAATGTCTTGTTTATGGTAACAGAAGAGTGCTGCCAAGCTGGATCATCACTGCTATCAGAAGCAAGTACCCATTACCCACTGGCACTTACAGCAGGTTCAAGGAGGCACATGTTCAGAACACATCTACCGATGAATGACTTTTCAATAATTGTACTCTTGACTGCACTGCTTTGCAGTCTACAAACCGTTCCAGTCTTTAGAGACACTAGCAGAGCCTGCATAAATCTTGCACACTGTAAGTATTTACAGTACAAAATCATCCACTCCATATATGCAGGGGCGGACAGTAAGAAAGTACATTTACTTGAGTACTGTACTTTATTTGAGTATTTGTTTTTCTGGAAACAAATATCGTACTCTTGTACGATTGTACCACATTTCTAGAAAGGTTGTCATTACTTTGAAGTCAGCTGTTGTTGTTTCTTCTTTTCTAAAATGCAACTGGCCCCATGCTGTGTTCCTCACAGAAGGAAACCAAGTACAGTACCCACTCTTAACTGGGATTGATGCAAAAGCAGAAATGCGTCATCCAGGCACTCTGTAACAAGCCCAAGCAAGCACTCCCTCTTTCATTCCAACAAAACTCAGTAATAATGACGGCAGGAGAAAGACAAAATTAAATCTCAAGATGTTGTTAGAATTAGAAAAAGAGAAATAATTTCAGGTAGGCTTTTAATGTTGGATTGTTTTTATTTGGGTGAAAAATACCACACAATTATACTGCCCCTGAAGCCAGAAAGAAATCTCAGTTATATAACAGACTTGGAGAACTTCCTTGGCTTCAATCTGATTTTATGCTGTGATTTTAACAGTTACATCAGAAAAAATGACAGTAGCTGTCCTTTTTGTTTTTGATTGCATTTCTATGCTGAAGTTTTTATAGTGTTTCATCATGGTTCTACAAGTAAGTCAGAGCACCATTGTGGTGGTTTCAGAGAGTTTCAAGGTTCAAACAATAAGCAGTGTATATAGAAATGAACTTTGTAATGTGTACTTTTGGATACTTAAGGTTTTTTTATCATTCATTTTTTATTGGAACAATAACAAATAGGCTAAAAGCCAGTCCAGCAAATTGCCATTTTACATTTTAGGTTTATGTACCCCCAGCCCTCAACCTCTTTCCCTATCCCTTCTTGCCCCCTACCCCAGCTCCCCTCTAGCAACCAACAGGATAGATCAGAGCAGTCCTATTTAGACAGAAAGTCTTTCAAGTCAGATATCAGATCCATCCACATTAAAATTGTGTTTGGTCCTGCATCAATAATCCTTGCTGATGGTAGTTCAGGTAAGGAATGTCCAAAAAGCTCCAGAGCCAATTAATATTTGAGATATTGTGAGGAAGTTTCCAGCACTGGACTACAATCTTCTTGGCTGCAGTTAGGCCCGCCAGCCAGATTTTGCGTGCTTTAGCCGTGAGGGAGAGACAGGAATCGTCATTTAGAAGATGTACAGCAGGATGTACAGCATTGGTAATACCACCCCAATTAGTCCTGCCAGTGTATTAACAACTTTTGCCCAGAAATCTAGAATCCCTGCACATTTTCATACAACATGAATAAAGGAGCCAACAGTTCTGTGGGAACAGAAAGAACAGTATGGGTCAGGGGCTAGTCCTATTTGATGCCTAATTCTCGGTTTAAAGGGGAACTATTATGCTTTTCCTCTTTTTTGACCTATAAATGTTGTCACAATGTCGGATACTCATGTTAAACGATTCCAAAGCGTCAGATAATGAGGTTCATGCATTTGGAAGTGAGCCCTGCAAGCTGTTTTGGATGGCTCTGCACGCTGTTTTACTGTCTTTTTTAACGATCTAGTAACATTGATGTTAATGCATGCCAGACTTACTTATATGGTCATACCCCGGCATATGCTCTAGGCCTGCCCGCTCTGCTTCGGAAGTTACATCGCTGTGCGCTGCTCTGCTGTCTACAACGATTTCACAGTGTTAGCACGTTGAGCAATGGCTCCTAGAAAATGTTTGTTCGGGTGTGAGGGAAAATTACCTTTGTTTAGCTTTCCTAAAGAGGCAAGCACCAGGCAGAAGTGAATAGAGTTGTTTTTTCCCGGCCAGCAAAAGAAAAATACCTCCGTGTTTTTTCTCTGTCTACAGTATGTCACAGGGGACTGTTTTGTCAACATGGGCCAGTATGAAGCTGGATTAGCCGGTAGCCGGGCTCGGCAGCGCTCGCCAGCCCTTCGGAAGTCCTCGGGAGTGCGACAAATCACAGTGGAGTGGGCTCGGCGGGAGGCGTACATGGAGCAGGGCCGGGGGGGTGGAGTATATAATAGGTCCCCTTTAAGGTATGCTCTACGACAAAATTTCAAATGTATATATACTGATGGTTTGGGTTTTAGGAGGCATCAGGAACGTTATTCCAAATTACAACCCATTTCAGTTTTTGTTCCACCTCAGCTATGTCTCTCCCCCAAGCCAAGTAAGATTAATTTGTCATATATATAAGCCACTATTCATCTGGAGCACACTGTATCCAACTTACAATAGGATGTTCTTGTAAGGCTGATTCCCACTGAACTTTATAGGCTTTACAAACTGACCCTAAAAGAGAATGTTTGTCAATATTGTATGGAATTTAAGGATTGTGCTTGCCCCATTAATATCTTGTTGTAATACCTTTATCTTCCCAGGCTTTGTTAGTAAAAGGTTTCCCCCTAGATAAAAGGTGACCATTATTCCATAGTGGGGATGATTTACACCAAACACTTTTAACTTTGAGGAATTTTTCTGCCACTTTAAAGACTTGTAGCATATGAGTTAAAATTGGATGTATTCTCTTCTTGGGCTGGCAGTAGTGATCTTGGGAAAAGTGTACACTGCAGACCCGATGGTCTGCAAGATGCAGTGTCTGGACAGGAATGTTAGCATCAATTTGTAGCACAATTAGCCACAACTTCAGCATCTTTTTTTTTTTTTTTTTTTTTCTTTTGTAATCGATATAGTGAAACTCTCAACTGCACTCAGGGACAACCAACTCCACTCTGACCGGCTCTCAGTCATGGTTCCTTTGTTTTCTTCTGGCAACACACTAAGATCCCATGAGATTTTGTCACACACAGCCTGGAGCAAGTGAAGGTTAAGAGATGTGCTTTGCATGCTGTTAACAGAGTTAACAGAGTTTACACTGGTGATCTGAGCTGGTCTGTGGTGAAAAAAAAGCACTTTCAATGCATGAAGTTTTACAGGAGGCATTTGCCCCCATATATATTGTTGCAACTTGTTTCGCGACTGCTGGCTGCATCTGCATCCCTCAATACTGGACCAATTTCAAAATGAGTTGTCCCCATCAATCATGCACACACATACACATGGGGAAATTGGACCCAGGTTGAAAAATACTGAAGTTATCCTTTAAGAACTGAATACTTTGTAAGCCTAATTGTACTTCCTGTGTCCATGAATGCCATTTTGTGAGCCTGGCAGATGTGGGCATCCAGTGGAAATGAAATCAACTGTATCACCATGTAAGACTGTGAAAGTACTGTAATTGTGTTATCACTCTGCTGATGGAAAGTTGACCAAAGTCTCCCTGTTATGATCACTTTCATTTCTGGCATTGTTGTTATGGAAGATTTATCAGCCTTGTCTAGTTTTATTTTATCTTGTAAAGTACTTGGTAACATTAAAAAAAGTGGTACATAAAAAAAAGTTGATCATTATTATTGTTACATGAGCACATCTCTCATGAGATCGACCACAAATGTTATCCCCGCACAGTCCAATCCATAGTGTTTTACTAACTCACTGTCTCTCATCAATTCTTTGTCATGTTGTCCTCTGCTTAAGAAACACTTAAGCCTCCTCCCTACTCTGACTGGAATCAAACCAGGGCCGCTGCAGTAAGGATGCAGTTTTTGCATATGGAACATGCGTAATTACAGTTGAGCTAATGAGGAATCCGAACATAATTTAAAATATATCTCCTAACAGTGAGATAAGCTGGTAAAAAGCACTTCATTTTCCACTCAGGGGTTAGAAGCTAGTTTCCACATTACAGACATTAAAAATCATGTCTTATGTATTGAATAACATTACAGCTTGATTTTTTTTGGCTTCAATAACAGGGCAGACTAAAGAATGTCATAGGACAGGTGGCAGAGAGAGAACAGATGACATGCAGCACATGTCCAAGGGCTGGAATGAAACACTCTGCACAAGGAGTCCGCCTTTGCAAATAAGGCATGTGTTCTACCAGGTGAGCGACTGGATCTTGATCTTGAAGAGGGGTCTATGTATCATTCCTCCCAAACTGTATTTAACTTTGATAATTAGGATAAACAAATATACAATATATCATTATATATCGATATATCAAACAAACAAACAAACAAAGAAACAAACAAAAAATAATAACAATGAAAAATCCACTTGCTTTTTTGGTCCATGTCCTCAAATCAGCAATTGGAATATAAGTTAAACCAAAACCAGAAATGACTTTATTGTCACTTCAGGCATTGCTTATTCTGTCTCATTTCATTATAGCTAAAGGCACTGCTAAGATTTAACATATATTATTTGTTGGAATTATGAATAAAACTATAGGCTAGATATTTATTTAGATATTCTTTTTTAATTAATGAGTCTAAAAACTTTTCACCAATCCACTTGTGCCACAGACCCCTGTTTGAGAACCACTGCCCCAGAATATCTATACGAATTAAAAAAAAATCCATTCCTATAAAACTTTGTAGGTGGCAGGAAATGGTAGCTGTATCTGTCTGACCCTTGAATAAAGAATTCTTATTTTTTTTCCTTTACATGGTTGGTATTCTGCAAAAAATCCAGAGTTTGCAGTGTTTTTATACATTTCTGCCCAGCCTTTCTTTTATAGCACCACAGCATAAGGTGTGTGATGTATGTAATTCCTTGAGCTCATTAAACATATACTCCCTCTTGTGGCATAAAGGGACAACAACTTCTGTCTTAAGATGTGCTGTGCCTCAGGTTATTTATATATTTACTGGGTAAAAATTACAGATTTATCTTTTAGAGAAGAAATGGACACTTCTGTTAATCCTTAAGTAGACATTTCTGTAAAATTAAAGCACATCTAGAGCAGCATTTGCTGAAAATTTCTTCACCGCTTTAAAGTTCTAATCAAATATCAAATCTGTACAATTTTTATGGGCAGTTTCTTTGAAAGTGAAACGTAAATGGTGACTTACAACCACTTACATTTTCTGGTAAATACAATTGTATTTTCTTCCACGGTTTAGACCAACATCATGTTCTAATAATCTAAAATGAAAGACACCAGATTCGACCACCACAACAGAGTTCAAGGTCACTTGCTAGACTCTTCCATTCTGGTGGAACGATTGTCAGAGTCTCTCAGTCAGACTTGACCTTTGCTTCATGGGACTTATTCGTGTTGTTCTCTCATGACTAGATCCTTGCTTGTGTGTTGTATTAGCTCTCAGATGTACGTGACTTTAGATAAAAATGTCTGCTAAATTAAATTGTAAATTGTAAGTTGTGATGAAATAAATCTTTACACAGCGAATACAGCATCATGGTCCAATAAATCCACCACAATATATATATATATATATGTATATGTATATATATATATTTCTAGTGGAGCCCCAGTATAAAGTGTTTGCAGGCCAAGATGATGTCTAAATTGAATCCATATTTTAATACTGGAGGACACTATCATAGTATAACAGTCAGTATAACAAGAAATAGAAGAATACAAGGGTGAGTACAGGAAGGCTTTTAGTGATACCGGGTGAACAGAATTTGACTCCAAAATCAACCATGACGGAGGGACCTCAGTATCCCCATATTTGACCCAGTAGTTCAAATTTCATATGTTTGTTGCCCAATAATAGTACAGGAAGTTTGGTAACACCATTCCGCCCTGAGCTTTGGGCCTCTGTAAAACTTGTCTACGTAACCTTGGAGACTTCTTATTCCAAACAAAACCGAGAATAAGACTGTCCACTTTATGGAAAAATGAAAGAGGAAGAAATATTGGAATACATTGGAATAACTATAAAAAGTGCGGGAAAACATTCATTTTAATTGCATTGACTCTGGCAGCTACAGAAAGATTTAGTAGGGAGCACCGCTCAAAATCCTGTTTAATTTGTGTGAGCAGCAAGAACTTATATATATGCAACATTCTATATACTGTCTATTTGTCTGAGCCAGGAAAATATAACTCATAGCACATAAATTAAGCACATATGAAGACAAAGAGTTGTTGTCTGTTTATGACACGTTTATGAAATATACCCTTAAGTGTGCCCTTTCTATATTTTAAACCAAAATTAAAAAAAGGTCATTTTTACATCTAAAATACTTGAAAGATTACATTCTAGTTAAAGAATCGATGAATCTGAAATAATTTATATGAAAATTCTTACTACTAGTCCAACACGCATAAACCATTATAAACCAGCATAAGCGAGTATTTTGTTTCGATATGATGTAAATATCTTTAATACATGTGTTTGTAATCTCCAAACATTTACTCTGTGTTTACCTTCATAGTTCAAAAAATAGTATTTTGTCTCTTATAATGTGTCCTGAAAACTGAAGAAACTCAGCCCTTTGCCTTTATATTTATCAAAGTTCATAGATTGCTTAGGATGGTTGGTTAGGATGTAATCTATAAAATTATTTTGGATTTAAAGATGAGCAATTTCACATTTTGGTTTATTATTTATAGGATATATTCCCTACTATGGTATGAAGGGGCAACACTCATGTCTTCATATATGCTATGCCTGAGTTTGATTCTCCTGGCTCTTATTTTGATAGAGCTTATTTAACTTCCGGGTCAACTGTCTGCCTTTCTGCTGTTTTCAAGTCAACAAGTAAGAAATAAAATTACACCAAAACTGATCCCTTTTTTTAGTATCATTATTTAGATTTTTACTCTTGTTTTTATGTCTGCTGGCAAAAAAAAAAGAAAATTAGCTCTCTTTACCCATTTTTGTTTTCTGGTTCAAAGCACTAACTTGAGGGTATACTCCCTCTTGTGGCAAAAACAGGCAATAACTCAGGGTTTCATCTGTTCAATGTGTGAGTATACCTATGAATTGCTGGCTAAAAATTACACATTTATTTTTCAGAGAGGAAACTAGTGCCCAGTGACTGTTTAGCTATCTCTGTTACATCTGAACATAAAACAATAAGTCCCTGAGTAAATGGGACAACACAACCTTCAAATACTATTTCTGTATTTGCTTTTAACTAATATCTTGCCTTTAACTTATAATATTTGTGCCTTTAGTGATGCTTTCCTTCATTGCCTAACTGACACAAGCCATATATATTATATATATTGATATATTGTTTATTTAATGTAATTTCATTGTAGTTGAAGGCAAACACAGAATTAATGTTTGAAGGTTGCAATGTCCTGTTTGCTAAAACATACATGTATTGTTTTCCATTTTGATATGACTGACAGGAAGACTTGACACAGAAGTTAAAGTAACTTTATGAAAATAAAAAATATATATCAATATAATAAATATTCATTGGATATTGTTTAAAGGCAAATACAACATTAATATTTGAAGGTTGTAATGTCCTAAAGCAGTAGTTCCCCCAAAAATGAAAATTCACTGAGTGAAGATCTCCAGTTCACAAAACACTCCCGGGGTTTCTGTGGAAAACAGTGTTGCAGCCAAATCCAGTACAATTGAAGTGAACAGTGACCAATTTTAAAATGTTAAAAGAATACACACAAAAACCCCCACAAAATGTCTCATACTGCTCATGTGGTGTAATCCAAGTGTCCGTAAGTTGCGACATTAAAATTTGACCCAAAAAGACGCCATTTACACCATGTTTTTAGCCTAAATGTCAAGTGTAGCCTCTCAGACTGTAGCTGCTTGCACAGAGATAACTGAACAGTCAGATTCCTCCTTGAAAAATAAATATGTAATTTTTAACCAGTAATTCATAGGTATACTCACACAATGTACAGATGAAACCCCAAATTGTTGCCTATTTATGCCACAAGAGGGAGTATACCCTCAAGTTAGTGCTTTTAAGCCAGCAAAGAAAAATTGGTCAAGGGAGCTAATTTTCTATTTTTACTGGCAGAAATAAAAACAAGAGAGAAATCCAAATAATTATTGTAAATTATACTGGTGTTATCTTATTTCTTACTTGTTGACTTGAAAACCGTTGAAAGGCAGACATCTGACCTGGAAGTTAAATTAGTTCTATCAAAATAAGAGCCAGGAGAATCGAGCTTATGAGCTTATGAAGAGAAGAGTGTTGCCCCTCAATAAAAATTTTCAGGTTAAGTATAATTATGATTCACTCTGGTAATTATTTTGATATTTGAGATCCTATTTCTTTCTGTTACAAATTTTATCTTTTCAGATTCGAATATTATTTTTTATAGTTTCAAATCTTTTTTTCACTTTCGGATCTTTCTGTTTCAGTTTCAGATCTTTTCTTTTCAGTTTCAGAATTTGGTATGTACTCCTTACAGCAGTGGTTCCCAACCTTGGGTCAGGACCTCAAAATGGGTTTGACAGATACTTAAATAAATAATTGCTAAATTAAAATTAAATTAATCTTTATAATGTTAAAAACACAACCTCAGCCGCTCAATTAAATATGGTGGGTTAAGAGAGAGCATTATAATATATGTTTTAACCATATATTGCCGATATTTGATCATGAGCCAAAGAAGCCTGGGAACCACTGCTGTAAGGAGTACGATTCACAAACACTAGCTGATAGCATCAGGCCTAGGGGTGTGAATCTCACTGACTGAGACAATTCGATACGTATCTCAATACATGTTCAACAATACGATATATTTTATAAATCTTTAAGCGGCCAACGATTCGGTTCGAAACGATTCAATTCTGATACAATACGATACAATACGATACGACGCAATACAAGACAATGCAATGTGTCAGTCTTTACATTTTGATTCAATTAATGCTATGTTTGTAGAGTGCTGTTAGTTGCCAAAAAATCCTGATAGTTTTACTAAATATAGTAACAGTAGAGACAGAGAGGGAGACTTTACAGTGATGTTTATATCTTATTATGAGTCTCATGTGTAAATGAGATAAATGAGAAACATTTTTCACTTTTATTTCATTTATTATTTGCAGGAAAAGATTAGAAATAATGTAATAAAATCAGTTAGAATTAAACAGCTCTGACTCACTTAAAACTGGTTTACAGCTAATTCCTGTTCTGCATCACATAAAAGACAAAATCATATAACAAAACGGAGCAAACAAAAGATCCACTACCCCAGAAATTACTACGTACTTTGTTGTATCAATTCAAAGATTTCATGAGATGATCACAAAGTAACGATGGGATTGTCCTTTGCCAGTGGTTATTTCTCTGTGTTTTTTGAATGTTTTTTTTTTTTTTTTTATTCCAGAGGAATTATACAATTGCTTGTCCTATATTATGTTATTGGCATGCAGTGTTTTGTGTCACCATGTTTTTCACTTTAACACTCAGTGTGTATACTGGTGTTACAAGACTTTGCTGCTGGGTGTAAAATACAGAGTGGCAAGTGCGTTATCACTATTAAGGTAAGCTGCTTCCATGTGGTATAGCGTAATAGGAGTATGACTATAAAAGTATTGGTTCTTTCTTTGTCAGACCTGGGCCCCGTTTCCCAGAGCCTTCGTAGCGCTACGTGCATCGTAAGTTGTATTTCAAGGTCTCCCTTAAGGTTGTCCCAACTCTGGGAAACAGCCCGTAACCTTAAACCATTAATCAAACCACTAAATAAATGCAGTCAATCAGACAACGTAAAAACTCATTTTATATTTCACTATTATAAAAATATGGGGTTTTTATTGTGTTGTGTACTTTCAGTAGTGAGTGACAGGTAAACACACACAAAGGGCAACCATTTATTGCATACTGCAGTTAGAAACTGACAATAATTAGCTGATAATTAACCTGATCAGCCACAAAGTAATTGATACACAAATTATTAAACCATTAACCAACCAACATTATTAGACCAACTGTATGATTAGAATTGTATAGATTGCAGTGTCCATGGCCAATTCCATTCTATTTAAAGTCTGACCTTTGCTAATTCAAATTTTCTTTCTTTGTAAGACCTGTAATCGGCAGTATACAAAAACATTTTTGGAAAATTGAATTGTACATTCATAATAAATCACTGGCAATGAAATCTTTTACATTTTCTTCAAAAGTGCTCCGGGTCACTCTTAGCCTCAGTCTTATCAAGTTTATATACCAGAGGAACCGCAATCTCTTGTGATGGTAGGCAGATGTAAACAAAACAGAGGCTGACTTCATGCAACAGTTTGCTGTAGTAATGCTTAGCAGTGAGAAAAAAACAAAACAAAAGAAGAAACCTGAAGAAGTCTGGATGATGTTTGGGGATGTTTGCTGATATAAACATCCAGAGTTGCAAAGTCGGACAGATGAATGTAAAACTGTGACAGAATAAGCTGATATGTATTCACTCGACTGGAGAAATGTGCCCACATTAAGAACTTACACGGACATAAATCTGCAAGCCAAACTGCTGCTGCTAGCATTACTAACATTAGCCACATTGTGTGTCAGGCTGGCAGCTAACATTAGCTCTGGGTCCTTTACACGCAGACACTGTGACCCTCTGGTCTGAAAAGGTGAAGCGTTTAGTGAGTTGTTGTCATGTTTTGTACAGCAATGTGTGAGGCTTGTATTGCACAGCGCAAAATAACGCGCATTTCAGCGGCATTTAAAGTACGATTTTGCGATTGTAGACTGTGATTAACGTCTTCAAATGGCTCTTAATAAACACAGTATTTTTTTCGGACAGTGTTTAACATCATAAATCAATAAATTCTACTACATTTTAGCAGCTTTCTGAGTGTTTTCTTAGTGTTAGACCAGTCGATTAGTCTAAATTCAATTTTGCCTTAATCGACAGGGAAATTAGTCACCAGGAACATCCCTAATGGTGACTAGGGATGTAACAATACATTCAACTCACGATTCGATACAATTTCTGATACTGGCTTAATGATACTATTTTTTTTATTTCACATAATGAGATTGCAGACAAATTATGACTAAAAAATATTCCTGTAATTAATTGTCAGACAAAAAACACAACATTTCTGAGGTAGGGTGTAGCTGCAAAACACAAACTATGCGATGAATGTATATTTAATAGGGCCGTCAAAGTTAACGCGTTAATGCTTTAATGTGAATTCCTTTTTAACAACACTTTTTTTTTTTAAACTTTATTTTTATTATTTTCTTTTAAACAAAAACAGAACTTAAAACAGACAGGGTCATCACAGGTGTAGAGAAATGCTAAACATACAGAATGAGGATTGAATGAACCCGGTTTACATTCATTGTCGAAAAAGTCCTTTATGTCCATGAGTGTTATTTGAGGTCCAAAAAGTTTTTATGATCCTTGGCTCCATTTAATGCTAGTCCTCAGTGTTTCCTTCAAAGTGAGATGTCTCCCATTCTTTCTTAACTTAAAAGTCTGCTCTGTTTGTGCATAGGAAAAATACATTACATTGTTTCTCCAACCAAACATGTATAAAGAAATCACTACAGTTTCAAATAGGACTTCCATTTTTTTCAGGGAAAAGGTCAATCGTTCCATAGTATAAATGTCATTAACTATTTCTATCCACTCAAAGGTTTTAGGAGGTTCTATGCTCAACCATTTTCTGGTTATTGCTTTTCTTTACTACGTTATATGTTTTTGAAAGTTGTTGAAAGGTATCTAAGCCTCTATTGGAGGATATCATACAGTATGAGGTCATGCCTGCATTTGTCCAGAGTTTAAATCTGTTTTCAAATTTAGCCGGTGTGAATTCTGTGTCATACGCCACCCAGTGTAATATTCGTTTATTCCTCTCGAAGTTCAGGTCTTTAAATTCTTTATGCCAAATGTTTAAGGGGACTGCAGTCCATTTAGATAATTTGTCTAAATATTTCTTCTGAAGGGATTTTTCCCCAAATATAGATTGAAGAGGTATGTTTGTTTGAGTTTGTTCTATGTCTTTCCATTGCGCATCATATGTAGGATCACACAGAAAACGTAACTGTGCTGCTTTGTAATAATCTTCTAAGCAGGCTGAAGCCCTTCCTCCTCTGTCCTTGGGTAATTGTAATGTTTGAAATCGAATCCTGGGTCTTTGCTTTCCCCAAATGAAGGTTGAAATCATTCTGTTCCACTCACTGAATTGCTTGGGAGGGACATCAACAGGCAATGACTGAAAAAGGTAGAGCAGCCTGGGTAATATATTCATCTTTATAACGTCTATTCGATTATACGTGTTCATTGGTAATAATGACCAGCGATTTAAATCGGCCTTAATATCCGCTGTTATATGAGTATAGTTATGTTCATAGATGGCAGTTAGATCTCTAGGTATTTGTACTCCCAGGTATTTAATTATGTCACCCTTCCATTTAAAATGACATAATCTGTAAACTTTTTCTTGTGGTTCATAGTAAAAAGTTTGGGTTTTCTGTAAGTTCAATTTGTACCCGGAGTATGAACCAAATACTTTAAGAAGAGACAGTAATTTAGGCAAGCTTTCATTAGGGTTGGTAAGCGTCACAAGAATGTCATCTGCGTACAGACAGGTCTTGTGTTGTGTATCTCCAATCAATATGCCTGTTACGTCATTATCTTCTCCGATTTCCTGTGCTAGTGGCTCAATAAAGAGGGCGAAAAGTGTAGGGCTGAGGGGGCATCCCTGACAACATCCCCTCTCAAGAGACGCTGTTTTAGATAAATTCCCATTTATTTTAATTCTGGCTGTGGGAGAGCAATGAAGGTAAAGATTTCAGGCATCCAACTACCTGGCTGTTAAAACCAAATCGTCTAAGAACCAAGTATAAATATTCCCATCGAACAGAATCAAAAGCTTTCTCGGCAATAGATTCTCTATCCACTGTTTCTCATATACTCAATGAGGTGGAAGCCCGCCTCACATTGTCCTGGGTCTGCCTGTTTTTTACAAAACCAGTTTGGTCTGTATCTGTCAAATCCAGGATTATATTTTCCTCCATATTTAAAACAGATATGGGTCTGTAAGAACTAGACTTATCTTTACCCGTGTTAGGAATTACTAAAATTACTGCTTGTGTCCAGGACGATGGAGTCTCCCCCCCTCGAAGAACATAATTAAAACAGTCCTTAAGAACTGGTATTATAATCTCTCTAAAGGTTTAATACCATTCCAATGGGTGTTTATTCTCCAAAGACTTTAAGTTTTCAGTCAAATCCTTGTTTCTCTTTTTCCTTCTTCTTCTGAGCTGACCACATGATAAGTTTACCTCTTATAACAGCTTTTGCAGCGTCCCACAGTGTACTGGGAGACACTGTGCCATTGTCATTATGGGTCATGTATTCTTGAAATTCTCCCTTTTTGTATTTCTGACATTGAGGATCATTCAAAAGATTAGTGTTAAATCTCCACAATGTGTCTTTGGGCTTGCTGTCAAAATGCAGTGTTAAATATACCCCTGCATGATCAGAGATGCCCCTTACCCCAATGTTACATTTGGTAATCCTGTGGTGATCTGAATTAAACATAAAAAAATAACCAATTCTTGAATATACAGAATGAGCATGAGAAAAAAAAAGTAAAGCATCTATCAAGTGGGTGTAGCTCCCTCCACACATGTACCATACCAAATTATTTAAGCAATTTTTTGATGTATACTGCTTCAGGTCTTATTATTTTTTTGTTTTGTTTTGTTTGAGGAGTCCATGGAGGGATAAAGTTGGATATTCCAGTCTCCCCCACATACCAACACACCTGACACTATATCACACACCAGATCTAAGATTAAAAACTTTTTTGATCAGCTGTTTATTATTTCCTGGTGGTCTATAAACATTCAATAATGTAACTTGTTTGTGGTCAATTAAACCTTTGACCATTAAGTAGTGCCCTTCTTTATCGTTGATCTGTGAGGAGAGCTGGAAGTTTACCTTGTTTGAAATTAGTATCGCTACAGTGCAGTGCGCTATTAGAAGCTTCAATTGACTTAACTATTGAAGTTTTTAGTGCGTTTTGGCCTTAATGTTAAATTGAGCAGGTCAATATGCTCATCTGTGCCCGATGGACTTGGGTTTGTCATGTAATTATTTGAGCATGTATTTTTATGCCAAATGCAGTGCCTCTGAGGGTTTCTGGGCATATTTGTCATTTAGGTTAATGTATTTGATTGAATAAAGTTTCATTTGAATTACACTTTAAACACTTGAAAAATATCCCTTTAACCCTTGAGGCAGCCTTAAAAAAAACTATACACTTTTTTCCCAAAGGCCAAAACACACTGCAGGCTTCAGAATAATGCAGTGAAGTGACAAACATTTCATAGCGTAGCCGAGCATCTGTCTGTTTCAGACAGATATTTTAATCAGATAACTGTTCAGTACCATCAGGATTTATCATCAAAAAAGTTTTCTATCAGTCGGCACTTCACACACGATCCCCCTCCCTCCCTCCTCTCTGCTGTCCCTCTCTAGATCTTCGTAGCTGTTTTGCTTTGGGAGTGGGGCACCTGGGCTGGAATGAGCGTGGTCCATTTGTCCTTGCAGGACCCTCTCATCAAAGGACCCCATTACCATGACTACAGAGCATTTGGACCTGAAAGGCTACAGATGACATTTAGCAGGGCTGTACACTTACTTTTTTAGGTGGTAGCACTGGTGCTAGCAAGTTAAAAATTTTAATAGCACAAAGAAAAATTTAGTAGCACACACAGTTGGACAGTTAGTTAACGTGTTTATTGGCTAAATTCGATACTGATCAAATGTTAACCTCCTGGCTTCGTCTTAATTTCCATCCTAATTGGTTGTTAAGGACAAAAATGTCCACCTCCATAAAAACTACATTAAAAAAAGTACAGATTCATATTTTTCTACTTTTTTCTGCATAAATCTCTCAAACAACTTCAGTCCTGCCCCCAAAACTAAACATTCAATCATTTTGAGAAGTTTAACCCTTTAAATGCCTGTTTGATTACTTGATATCACTGTTATTATTTATGAAAAAAAGCAAAGAAATTTAGATATTTTCCATACAACAAATGTTGGGTGGCTGGGGCATTTTTTTTATCAGTCTTGGATATGTCAAGGATTAACCAAAATATTGACTTTGATGCATTATTACTTTTTGTGTAGCATCAGATTTAGACGTTAAGGACAATTAACTCCCATTCAAACCACATTTTTTTTTATCTCAAAGTTGCTGATTATAATCATGCATTCTGTAATGTTAGGGTTTCATCTTTGAGAAAAATAGTAAAATTAGTCATTTTTACTGTTCAACACTAAAATCTGCCATTTACTCATCATAGGCCTATGCATACAAATCTTGTTATTTCTTAGTGATAAAATACTGCAGTAACACTATTTCCACTTTTTTTCCACGTTTCCACTGAAATTATTTTTAAATCAGCAGCAGATCTTTCAATTCTCATTTATTTTACGTACTTGAACATTCAAATTGAACACTCAAAACAGAACAATATGTTACAAAACAACTTGACTTGAGGCGAGGTGAGCATCTCTACAGGTGATGTGTCGCTTTGTAATACTGTGTTTATAAACGTTGTCACGTTTAAAGATTGTACTCCCTGTGATGTATGGCGTATTCCCTGCCATCAGTTCACCTGCCGCCACACAATATTTACAAAACAGTGCTTTTTTGGTTTGTTTACCCGGAAATGTAGTTCTTTTGTATTCGGATTGAGAAGGACCGTACACACTTAGAACTACAACTCCCGTGAAGCATTGCTACAACAACTGACGTATAGGACAAGAGACGGCCTATAGCAGGGGTGTCAAACTCAAACACAGAAAGGGCCAAAATTTAAAACACAGTCTAAGTCGCGGGCCAAACAGGATTAACATTTATTAAACTGTCTAAAACTGACTATGTTTTATTCAGAAATATGAATTTGAACAGCCAGACTGCAACAACTTTTTCCTCAATAAAATAAATAGGATTTAAAATATTTTTTTTCTTCAACAATAACAAAAGAAAACGAGAATATTTCAGCTCAGAATATTTCAGCTCACATATCCAGGTGGGGGTTACATTTGAAAATGCTTGCTTTTTGTCTGCACACAAGATATCGCACACTTTAATCATGCAAACCCTCAATGGCACTGCATTTGGCATAAAAATATGCTCATATAATAATATTACAAACCCATCAGCCCATCAGGTACAGATGAACATATTGACCTGCGTCTTCGCGACTGCGAGCTGATTTATTTCTCGAGTTGCGCGGCAGCTGACGCAGTGCGTTGTGGGATTTGTAGTATGAGTGGTGGGAGTGCTATTTACCGATGGGCCATTCATAACAGACACGTGAAATTATCTCGCAGGCCGTATGTGGCCTATAGCCTTGTTTTCCCTACTATTTTTTTTTAGACATGATACCAGCGCAACTCCTTCACACTTGTGCGAGTGGACACGTATTTCTCTTCGCACAGAATGATTTTTATTACCAAATTCCGTCGAAAATTGTCGCACTGTACAGCCCTGTTTAGGCTAAAAACATGGTGTAAATGGCATGAGTGGAATTTCATTTTTGGGTGAACTATCACTTTAACACACAGACACTTCTTCAGACCACTGCCTCTGCTCTCCTGCACAGACAGGAGCTCAGTCTCACAACACACGCTAGCTTGATGGCAAAGATGGAGGGTCAGAGATGCTGAGGTCGAGATATATTCCAAGCACAGTGTCTTGGACGAGAGTGATGCAGCATGGCCCGGTGTGTTTTAGCCTTTAGTGATAATGGCCATAGAATGGTCAGAAAATTTCATAGAATGTAGTCTCCATCAAGACATGGTGTAATTATGAGTGAGTATTAAAGGACAACTTTGGAAATTTTCAACCTTGGCCTTGATTGAGACAGCTCGTTTTGAAATTGGTCCAGTATTGAGGAAAGCAGATGCAGCTGGCAGCTGCGAAATAAGTACAACAGTATACATTGGACAAATGTGTCCCGTACAAGTTCTTGCATTGAAAGTGCTTTTTTTCACCACAGACCCGCTCAGATTGCCAGTTTTATCTCTGTCAACAGCATGCGAAGCGTCTGTCTTACCCTTCACTTGCTCCGGACTGTGTGTGACAAAATCTCACGGGATCTTTGCTTGTTACTGGAAGAAAACTGAGGAGCCATGACTTGTAAAAGTCAGTTGGTTGTCCCATAGTACAGGTGAGAGTTTACTAGGCCGATTGAAGTGTCATGGCTAAATATTTACCTGATTTGGAGAATGTAGATGAGACCTTTGATTTCAGTGGCTGCCAGTACTTATTTAAGCCCGAGTATACGGATGAGGAGTTTGAGTTCCTACAAAGAAAGAGCGGATGAGGATAGAGAGAGAGGGGCAACGGGCAGATGAGGGTGAAGCAGCTGTTGCATGTCTGTGAATCTGTGAAGATTGGTTGTGCTCCTGTGAATGCTGTGACTCTATGCCCACAGAGGAAGAATGTCTGCGTTGTAACGAGTGGGACCTGTTGCCCAGTATTTATGGACTTGATGTGTCCAGGGATGATAGAGAAATTACCCAACGCTGTGTAACCACTGTGGTGGGAAAATTATTCACCAAACTGGTCACTGTTGTTCCTCTTAGTTATTTCGCATGTTCTGTCAGGCACTAACTGGTTACTCGTCCTTGTACACACAGCTGTTTTCCCTTTGGAAGAACAACTTCTGATAACACAATCACATCCTGACTCTCCCGATAAGCAGTTCAGGTCCATCCTGACCCAACCTCCTTCATCTCCTAACCCTGTAAGACAGATTTACATTCTTGACTTGATTATCAGTTCCTTTTACACTTTGAGTGTGACTGTGTACTGATCCTTTGCAAAGCTCGATTAAAACACCAGAAAGACAATCTTGGTCATGGGGTCATGGTCTTAATTTTCAGATTTTCAATTTACAATTTGGTGTCAGAAGTGGGATCGCTTGTGTGAGGGTTTCTGGACTCAGGGTCGACGGTGGTAGTGCACACCCTGAGGAGATATTCCCTTCAACCTCAACCTCCCCACAAAGACTGGTGAGAAGGAGGGCCTTAGACCCGAGACCAGACTCACTCAGCGCTGCGATTCAACAATTCTGATTGGTGAGAATCTGAAAATTTATTTAATTGATTTTTAGAAAAATAAAAAAGGGGGAAAAATCAGGTTACTAAAGATGTCAAGATATAAGAGTTGAGATGGGAAAGAGTCCCGACAGTTTTTAACCAAGGTTTAGTAGAAACCTGGAGGTGCACTGACGAGTCCAACTTAAAAGAGTTTACTAAGACCACAATACTGTATGGGAAAAATTATCACTGGTTAATTGTCGTATTGTGCAAAGTAAGACTCAGTGTTTACTAAAACCACAATAGTGTATGGAAAAATCATTACTGGGTAATAATTATATTGTGTGAAGTAAGACTCCAAAAAGCATGCGTAGAAGAGTAGAGAATTCCTCTGTACTAATTAATTTTGATTATCTTGTGAGAAAAAGAAAAAAAAGGGGTGAGAGAATTTAATAAGAAACAGCAATGCATTGAAATCAATTATATTATTTTGAGCATACTAATATTGATCAGTTCTGATACTTTTGTATTGGATCGTGGAAATAAGTTGAGGACACAACTATCTTCTAATTTTTTGTCGTTATTCTTCAGTTTACCAAAAATGGGTATTTGTAACAGCAAAAATCAAACCAAAAAATAAATAAATAAATAAACAGGATAATGTGGATTTGTCTGCTCCAAACATAAATTACATGAACGTGAACTATGGTGATTCATTTGTGAAACAGATAAATTTTTGGGTGACTGAATGTAACTTTTTGAGCACAGAAGCAATTGACTCCATGTCTTTCCCTATTTGTCTCAGAGATCATCCAGCATCATGAAGTGTTTTAATGTGTACTCTTTGATTTTCACTGCACTCTCGACGTTTTACCATTGTGAACAGGAATGAGGAATTTCAAACTGAATTCACCTTTTTGTACCCAAATTTGAGCTGGCTCACTGGGCTTCTCTGAGAAGTCAGAAATTAATCAAGCATAGCATTCAACCACTAAAACATTGTTTTCTGTTCAGGAATGCAAGTAAATAACTATAATTTGACATCTTAATCAAGAAATAATAATGTGCTTTACTATGTTTTCTGGGTTTTTTTGTAAACAGTAAATTTGAAAATTCATGGATAACAATAATAATTACATTTTAGCATTAGAAATATTTCGGTTAAATTCCCTCTACATACTGGTGTATTAACCATTACAGAAACATAAAAAAATGATTTGGGTATTTCCCAATGCTGTTAATTTAGGATACCTGTGGCATAAACCTTACATTCCATCCTTACCAGAACCTGTTTGCCATACATTTAAAATATTTTCACACTGCCACTCTAAAAACAAATCCAGCCCCCACACTGGGGTACATTAGGTTTGAGGAGGCAGAAGATAATCCTCTGAATTATTTTTTATATTTGAATTCAATTTTAATTCAGAGGATGTTCTTGCCCTACTTGATTTTTGTTACTGTGCATTTTTATATATTGATACTGACATTCTAATATTCCATCATATACAATGATAGAAATAGTCATACTGATAACTGCATACTCATATCAATTATATTGTATACAAATATATGACCTTTTTTCTTTAGTTTCAGGCCGTCAAGTGATGGGCACAGAGCAATGAACCAACCTGAAGTTTCTGGTCCGGCTGAGGAAAAATCTGTCACAAACTGACACAACCCGCTAATCCCTACCCGACTCATAGCTCACACAGCACACTACGTCCTGTTACTTTTTGACACACCTCCTAAATAACATACACATTAAACAATCTATGAACTTTGATAATCATATATTGTAAAATTTTATATATTGTAAAATCTCCCTGTGTTGTGTGTTTGTTTGAAAATACCCCTCTGTTGTGATTGGCTGTCATGAAGAACATCTGTGCTGTGATTAGCTGTTGCAAAATCCCCCTTTATTCAGATTGGCTGTTTGAAAATGACCTTGTATTGTGATTGGATGTCATGAAAAACATCTGTGCTGTGATTGGCTATTGTAAAATCACCCTGTATTGTGATTGGGTGTTGTAAAATCGCACTGTAATGTGATTGGCTGTTGAGAAATACCTCTTTATTCTGATTGGTTGCTGGAAAATCCCCCTGTATTGTGATTGGCTGTTGTAAAATCCCACTGTAATGTGATTGGCTGTTGAGAAGTACCTCTTTATTCTGATTGGTTACTGGAAATTCCCCCTGTATTGTGATTGGCTGTTGCAAAATCCCACTGTAATGTGATTGGCTGTTGAGAAATACCTCTTTATTCTGATTGGTTGCTAGAAAATCCCCCTATATTCTGATTGGTTGTTTGAAAATAACCCTGTATTGTGATTGGCTGTCATGAAAAACAGCCGTGCTGTGATTGGCTGTTTTAAAATCCCCCTGCATTGTGATTGGCTGTTGTAAAATTCCCCTTTATTCTGATTGGCTATTGTAAAATCCCCCTGTATTGTGATTGGCTGTTGTAAAATCCCCCTGCATTCTGATTGGCTGTTGGAAAATCACCCTGTGCTGTGATTGGATGTTGTAAAATCCCACTGCATTGTGATTGGCTGTTGTAAAATTCCCCTGTATTCTGATTGGCTGTTTGAAAATCACCCTGTTTTGTGATTGGCTGTTGTAAAATCCTCCTGTATTCTGATAGGCTATTGGAAACCCCCCCTGTATTCTGATTGGCTGTTGTAAAATCACTCTGTAATGTGATTGGCTGTTGAGAAATACCTCTTTATTCTGATTGGTTACTGGAAAATCCCCCTGTATTCTGATTGGCTGTTTGAAAATCCCTCTGTATTCTGATTGACTGTTGCAAAATCCCCCTGCATTCTGATTGGCTGTTTGAAAATCCCAATGTAATGTGATTGGTTGTTGTAAAATCCTCCCGGAATTGTGATTGGCTGTTGGAAAATCCCACTGCACTGTGATTGGTTGTTGTAAAATCCCCCTGCATTGTGATTGGCTGTTGGAAAATCCCACTGCACTGTGATTGGCTGTTGTAAAATCCACCTGTATTCTGATTGGCTGTTGTAAAATCACCCTGTATTGTAATTGGCTGTTGGAAAATCCCACTTCAATGTGATTAGCTGTTGAGAAGTACCTCTTTATTCTGATTGGTTGCTGGAAAATCCCCCTGTATTCTAATTGGCTGTTGGAAAATCCCCCTGTATTGTAACTGGCTGTTGTAAAATGCCCCTATATTCTGATTGGCTGTTGCAAAAAACCCCTGCATTCTGATTGGTTGTTTGAAAATGACCCCATATTGTGACTGGCTGTCATGAAAAACATCTGTGCTGTGATTGGATGTTGTAAAATCCCCCTGCATTCTGATTGGCTGTTGGAAAATCACCCTTTGCTGTGATTGGCTGTTGTAAAATCCCACTGCATTGTGATTGGCTGTTGTAAAATTCCCCTGTATTCTGATTGGCTGTTTGAAAATCACCCTGTTTTGTGATTGCTGTTGTAAAATCCCCCTGTATTCTGATTGGCTATTGGAAAATCCCCCTGTATTCTGATTGGCTGTTGGAAAATCCCACTGTAATGTGATTGGCTGTTGGAAAATCCCACTGCACTGTGATTGGCTGTTGTAAAATGCCCCTATATTCTGATTGGCTGTTGCAAAAAACCCCTGCATTCTGATTGGTTACTGGAAAATCCCCCTGTATTCTGATTGGCTGTTTGAAAGTCCCTCTGTATTCTGATTGGCTGTTGCAAAATCCCCCTGCATTCTGATTGGCTGTTTGAAAATCCCACTGTAATGTGATTGGTTGTTGTAAAATCCCCCTGCATTGTGATTGGCTGTTGGAAAATCCCACTGCACTGTGATTGGTTGTTGTAAAATCCCCCTGCATTGTGATTGGCTGTTGGAAAATCCCCCTGTATTGTAATTGGCTGTTGGAAAATCCCACTTTAATGTGATTAGCTGTTGAGAAGTACCTCTTTATTCTGATTGGTTGCTGGAAAATCCCCCTGTATTCTAATTGGCTGTTGGAAAATCCCCCTGTATTGTAACTGGCTGTTGTAAAATGCCCCTATATTCTGATTGGCTGTTGCAAAAATCCCCTGCATTCTGATTGGTTGTTTGAAAATGACCCCATATTGTCACTGGCTGTCATGAAAAACATCTGTGCTGTGATTGGATGTTGTAAAATCTCCCTGCATTCTGATTGGCTGTTGGAAAATCACCCTTTGCTGTGATTGGCTGTTGTAAAATCCCACTGCATTGTGATTGGCTGTTGTAAAATTCCCCTGTATTCTGATTGGCTGTTTGAAAATCACCCTGTTTTGTGATTGGCTGTTGTAAAATCCCCCTGTTTTCTGATTGGCTGTTGGAAAATCCCACTGTAATGTGATTGGCTGTTGAGAAATTCCTCTTTATTCTGATTGGTTGCTGGAAAATCCCCCTGTATTGTGATTGGCTGTTGTAAAATCTCCCTATATTCTGATTGGCCGTTGCAAAACAACCCTGCATTCTAATTGGTTGTTTGAAAATGACTCCGTATTGTGACTGGCTGTCATGAAAAACATCTGTGCTGTGATTGGCTGTTGTAAAATCCCACTGTAATGTGATTGGCTGTTGAGAAGTACCTCTTTATTCTGATTGGTTACTGGAAATTCCCCCTGTATTGTGATTGGCTGTTGCACAATCTCACTGTAATGTGATTGGCTGTTGAGAAATACCTCTTTATTCTGATTGGTTGCTAGAAAATCCCCCTATATTCTGATTGGTTGTTTGAAAATAACCCTGTATTGTGATTGGCTGTCATGAAAAACAGCCGTGCTGTGATTGGCTGTTTTAAAATCCCCCTGCATTGTAATTGGCTGTTGTAAAATTCCCCTTTATTCTGATTGGCTATTGTAAAATTCCCCTGTATTGTGATTGGCTGTTGTAAAATCCCCCTGCATTCTGATTGGCTGTTGGAAAATCACCCTGTGCTGTGATTGGATGTTGTAAAATCCCACTGCATTGTGACTGGCTGTTGTAAAATTCCCCTGTATTCTGATTGGCTGTTTGAAAATCACCCTGTTTTGTGATTGGCTGTTGTAAAATCCTCCTGTATTCTGATAGGCTATTGGAAAACCCCCCTGTATTCTGATTGGCTGTTGTAAAATCACTCTGTAATGTGATTGGCTGTTGAGAAATACCTCTTTATTCTGATTGGTTACTGGAAAATCCCCCTGTATTCTGATTGGCTGTTTGAAAATCCCTCTGTATTCTGATTGGCTGTTGCAAAATCCCCCTGCATTCTGATTGGCTGTTTTAAAACCCACTGTAATGTGATTGGCTGTTGTAAAATCCCCCTGCATTGTGATTGGCTGTTGGAAAATCCCACTGCACTGTGATTGGTTGTTGTAAAATCCCCCTGCATTGTGATTGGCTGTTGGAAAATCCCACTGCACTGTGATTGGCTGTTGTAAAATGCCCCTACATTCTGATTGGCTGTTGCAAAAAACCCCTGCATTCTGATTGGCTGCTGGAAAATCACCCTTTGCTGTGATTGGCTGTTGTAAAATCCCCCTGCATTGTGATTGGCTGTTGTAAAACCCCCCTTTATTCTGATTGGCTGTTTTAAAATCCCCCTCTATTCTGATTGGCTATTGGAAAATCCCCCTGTATTCTGATTGGCTGTTGGAAAATCCCACTGTAATGTGATTGGCTGTTGAGAATTACCTCTTTATTCTGATTGGTTGTTTGAAAATGACTCCGTATTGTGACTGGCTGTCATGAAAAACATCTGTGCTGTGATTGGATGTTGTAAAATCTAGACTTGCACCGATTTCAACTTTCTTAGCCGATTCCGATTTCCATTTTCACAAACATTTTTGCAACTTTTCTTGTAAATATGTTCATAATAAGACACTGACTATTAAATATTCATTTAATACTTTCTCCAAAATCATCCAGATTACAACCAGGCCTTATTATAATTTTATATTAAGATTCTGAATTGGGTGAATGTGATCTCGCGAGATCATCTCGCGGGATTTCGTGGTACGCGATTTCACGTGATCTTTTGTGGAAGCGAATGTAAACAAACCAGAGACTAACGCGGTGCAACAGTTTGAAGTAAAACTTTGCCGTGAGAAAAACAAACACAGAAGTTAAACGAGTCTGGATGAGAAAATGTTTGAGGAGACACATCAACACAGGTTGTTTATTCTTCAGCCAGAACAGGAGGTGAGATTTTAACTGTCCCTCTGTGAACAGCAGTCTGCTGCTAGCTTGCTAGCATTAGCCTGAAGTGCGAGAGAGTTTACGGCTGTTTTGCGACATTGTCAGCTGCTCTGTCTCGTTGTAGACTGTCTGTCTTCTCTTTATCCTGTTCTTGGAATCTGTCGCTGACACCAGCTTCATGCAGACGTGTGTCTCAGTGTGTAGCTGTTATCAGTGCTGTGTTGACGTCACGGTCAGTTTGTCTGCTGTGCGCATGACGTGACCATCGTGCAGAACATGTGTGTAACAATGACGGGCCCAGAACCGGATTTGTGACGCTGACCGGCTAGTCACCGGTCAAGGCCAGTCACGTGAAAACCGGCCCGATTCCGAGCATTGCCGATTAATCAGTGCAAGTCTAGTAAAATCCCCCTGTATTGTAAGTGGCTGTTGGAAAATCCCACTGTAATGTGATTGGCTGTTGAGAAATACCTCTTTATTCTGATTGGTTGCTGGAAAATCCCCCTGTATTGTGATTGGCTGTTATAAAATCCCACTGTAATGTGATTGGCTGTTGAGAAATACCTCTTTATTCCGATTGGTTGCTGGAAAATCCCCCTTTATTGTGATTGGCTGTTGTAAAATCCCACTGTAATGTGATTGGCTGTTGAGAAATACCTCTTTATTCTGATTGGTTGCTGGAAAATCCCCCTGTATTGTGATTGGCTGTTGTAAAATCTCCCTATATTCTGATTGGCTGTCAAAAAAACACATCTGTGCTTTGATTGGTTGTTGGAAAAATTACTTGTATTTCATTGGCTGTTAAGTACTGTGACAGGCCTAATGAAAACCCATCATTTCATGTTCAGTAAGCCCTCTTAACTATCCGTAACTCAAAAACACTAACTTAAAACTTAAAAAAGAAGATGTTTTTCTGTGTCATACAATATTATTTATGTATAAAGGAAGAGTGCTGAGAAATGTACTCAAAAAAGTGAGGCAGTCAGTTTCAGTAATTTTTTATTTCTTTTTTTATCCTAAAAGAACATTATAATTGCAGAGAAACACATTTGGCCATCTGTAAACTGTGTAGCAACTCAAAGCCTCTGGAAATCTGGTTTAAAATAAAGTATCTATCAACGTCATGTAACTAACAATATCAGGAAAGTGTGCAAAAACTATACCTTTAACTACAATATTTCATATTTGTATTAAAACTAATTTCTAACATTTTTCAGGTGTTTATACAGAACCTAGGTTGTATGTGACACTGACTTACCTGCAGTCGATGGATGTTGACACGCCTCCAATTTTGTAGAAGCAAAGACGCATACCAGCACAGAAGCGTAGCAATGCACTGTTGAGGAAAGGGTCAGCAACAACATATAACATATTTTAACCACTTACAAAAATTTGTATCAGTTTAAATGTACATTATATTTTGAATATTTTCTCAGCTTCACCTTTCTACCAGGCAGCCTTTTCTCATGGTATACTGCTGTTATATAAGCCAAATATCGCGCTCTCCAAACCAACCATGTATTAAGTAAGTAGTGCTTCTGCTAAGACTCGGGTGGCTTTGGAGATATGATATTTGGCTTGTATAAAGGTGAGATCCTGTTGGAAAGGCTGGCTGACAGGAAGGTAAAGCAGTGAAAATATTTGAAATATTGCATAAAGTTAAATACTTTTTTGTTGGGAAGAACACTTTCAAGTGGTTAAAATATTTTGCTGCTAACCCTGTCTAAAGCAGTATACTGTTTAGCTCATCTGCATCGGTACTCCTGCTGCTTCTCCAAACCAGAAGCAGGCAACTAACATCTACTGTGGGCAATACACTGACTATGGATAAGTACCCTATACAAACACACTTCGAATAACAGGAACCATCCTTTTAACAGTTATGAAGGTACTGTGTGGCATACTTCTGACCATTTAGTGTAAACCTAGCAACTATAAAGGCACATTATGCAGTTTTGGAAAAGAAATTCAAACTCAGAAAAGTAATAATACAAACACAAATATTGATATATTTTCATAACTGAATAAATAAGGGATCCTAAGAGGAAAATGAGGTCCCTAAAACACTGTCTGAAGCCAGAAAGTTGGGTCCCTGCAAAAAAAAGAAACAATATGAAAATTATGCTCTTTGAGGACAATTTGTTTATTCTGTAATTAATTATTAATTCAGTCAGTCATGTATGTATCCGTGAATATTCTTTTTTGATTCAAAATTCTTTCCCAAAACTACAAGTGTACCTTTAAAAACAAGATCTTTAAAATTGTCACATAACAGGTTATGAACACTACATATCTTTTTTACAATGGTTCAATGCAAATTTATTACATAAACAAGTTCAAATACAATGTGTACTGAAAGCCTGTAGACTACATTAGCAATCTGAACAAGATGAGCTAAACAGTTGTCAACATGGACAACAACATATTCATGTCGCAGACCATGCTGTAACTGAGTGAGCCACTAAAGTTCACTATTCCTTTTCAGAATCCACTAATCTTGTTTAGATCTTGAATTCTAAAATTGTGTCGTCGAGTCATTCTTGAGTCTGCAGCCGTGGTTTGCAGCTCTAATTTGCAGCTCTAAGTGAATTTAAAAGTGTTGGTCAGTCTTTTTGGGATGCATCAACAATCTGGTGAGGTTGATCACCACATCACCTTCTGCAGTGACAGATCCTTATAGGCTGGTAGTGAACCAGAGTCCCAGTGATTCACCCCAAGATCTGGCTGTGGCTCAGAAAGACAATGCACTAATCGCATCCAGTGAAAACAATGGAAACTAAGGTGAGCAAAGAATTTTGATTATGGTTGATTGTCATAAAAATGCTGTATACACAAGTCCGATAGATCTGTTTTCATTCTACTGTTTAGTGCTCTTGATTGCAGAGAAGGTAAGATAACTTTTAAGTGTGCCACTACTGGACTAATGACATTTATTTCATTTGTTTGGGGTGGTGCTGCTACTAACAATTATTTTTAATATTTCATAATTTATTATTTCAGAATTAATGTATTGATTAATCAATCAGTTGGTTGGACTATAAAATGTCAAAAAAAAGTGTGAAAATCACTTGATCAGCGTTTCTTGAAGCCCAAGATGACGTCCTCAAATGTCTTCTTTTGTCCACAAACTAGATATATTCAGTTTACTGTCACAGAGGACTAAAAAAAAACAGAAAACATTTGAATATATTCACACTAAAAACAGACTATTGAGACTTTTTTTCTTTAAAAAATTACTCAAAGTGATTAATCAATTATCAGAATTATTGGTGATTAATTTGATAGTTGATTAATTATCTATTAACCAATTAATGTTACAGCTCTAGTTTGGGGTGGCTGTCATATATATAATCAACACAGCCCAAGTGGCCAAAAAATACACTTCATAGGTTTCAAAACTTCTCACCTGCAGTTGAAATTTAGCCAGCTAACTGTCTGTCTAATACTGGCACATTTACAGAAATGCTGATTAGGTTATCCCTAGAACTAAATGAAAATGAGGAGTCACGTGGGTATGCTGAGCAGGATGGCAGCACTGTAGGAGGGCTCAGACCACTCGCAACTAATTTAATTGTTTAATCCATATTTATCTGCCTACCTTGAGCTAAATATTGATAGACTTTATCCCAGAAAAGTTCTTAGTACTTTGACTACATTTTTGGCGGTGAGAAATGGCGACAACGTCGAAATATTTTAAGGATATGGGCCACATAGCTACTCAGAACAAGCTAGCTGCTAATGAGGACAAGTCTCCCGACGAAGCTGCAGAACAGAAAATAAGTATGGAAAAAATCTTTGCTGAAATAACCAAACTGAGTACTAAACTGACGGAAGTAGCTGCTGATGTAGTGACCATCAAAGAAACCACCACCGAGCTGAAAAACTCTGTCAGCGGGCTACAGGTACGAGTGGAGGAGGCGGAGGAGCGAATCTCCCAGCTGGAGGACACGACTGAGGGCCTTGTGACAAACACCGGTACCATGGGGAAAAAGGTGGATATGCTATGGGACCGTGTGCAAATCCTGGAGAATCATTGCAAAAGAAACAACGTAAGATTGGTGGGACTGGCGGAGACATACGAGAGCAGAATTAGTTTACAGTCACCTTTAAAAGTAGGAATTCCTGTAGTTTAGCTGAAAAGTAGGCTACAGGTCTCTGTCTGTCTCCGTGGTCCTGGAGTAACACTCAACACTCTTTGTCTACAGTCTGAGGTCGGTTTGGATCTGGTAACCCAAGAGTTGGAGTCGTCAGAGTCTTCCGAAGGACAAGTTTTAAGTCAACAAATGTTTACCCTGCATCAGCAGTCCATGTCACTTTACTATGTGCTTCTAGGCCTCACCCAGGTGCGATTGCACTCAGGGGGGCCTTGAGGACACCAGTGAAAACACCAGTGGGAATGAAGGGCCTGCAACAGGAACACAAAAGGCATAACGTGTTTCTTTATGATTGAGTTTGAAAATGTTTTAAAATGCTTTTACTCTTTTTTGGGAGAGGGATTTGCCCTCACATGTCATCACATGACCCAAAAATGTCACTTGTTGTTGGACAAACTGCAGTTTTGACAAGCTAGCTTTGTGACCTTCTCCATCCAAATGTGTCAAATGTGTCTTTTTCACACTGAGCTTGAGTAATCATGCACTTCCTGGTGACAGATTTAATGAGCTCAAACTTTGTTTTGAATTTCATACCTGAATTTTTGTTTTGTTTTGTGGGAATGATTACACCTGTCTTTAATCAAGTGATAAAGACTAGTGTAATACTGTCAACAGCCACTTTTTTTTTTTTTTTTTTGAGTGGATATTATGGTTGACAGGGCCTTTAATTAGATTTTGGTGTGATCACAATTTGTTGCATGCCTCTGATTAGACTGACCTACAGTGTATCATTCTCTCACGGGGCGCTCGGCAAAGTGCCCCTGACCTGCAGCTAAGTAGCCAATCCGGCCTATCAATGTCACCAAATTTAATGCCGGTGGGGCGCTGGAAATGTAGCCACAACTGCTACGTAAAATGTGTGAAGGTTTATGATTGCTAGAGCTACGTGAGGAGCCAGTGATAGGTTTTTTTTGTAGTGCGACTCCCAGACTCTGTCCTACAGCGGGAGAAAAAAAACTATGGTGACGAGGAAGAGAGATGATGGCGATGGCGATGGCGATGGCGATGGCAGTGACAACTGGAGTTCAAGCACAGCTTCCACCAAATTCGGTGAAATTATTAATGTACCCTTTTGCGAGACGGACGACGGAGGAAAAACTTCTCGTTAAGGAGCTGGGACCCGACAAACCTGAAATGAACATTTCCCAGCAAACCAAGGAGAAAGATAAATTGTACAAACAGAGTTTTTGTCTGAGCTGGTTGAACCGTAAGACGTGGCTGGCAGGTTGTGGAGCAGCCAATGCACTTTTCTGTTTCCCCTGTATCCTCTTCAGAAGTGACAAATGTGATTCAACTTGGACAAAGACTGGACTAACTGACTTAAAGCACCTCTCTGAACGGATCAAGAAGCATGAGAGGTCAAGGGGGGGTAAAGCTAGCTGTGCTCGGAAAGATTAGCATAGCAACACAGCTAGATAATGGGGACCACATCGCTGTAAGAAGGCACAATGAAGAGGTAGATAAAAACCGTAATATTTTATCCAAAATAAATGTAAAATTTTGTGGTGCTTTTGAATTAGCAATGCGGGGACATGATGAAAGGGATTCCTAAGACAACACCGGGATATTCAGAGGTTTAGTCAACTTAATGGCATCCATTGATTGGGACTTGAGGGAGCACCTTGAAAATGCGACCGTATTTAAAGGCACCTCGAAGACAGTTCAGAACAAGCTCCTGGACTGTATGCTGGCAGTTCTGAGAGAACAGATCATAGATGAAGTAAAGACAGCTGAGTTTTTAGCAATCCAGGCTGATGAAACTACCGACATTTCCACACACTGTCAGCTAGTCCTGGTACTAAGGTACATTGATGGACGCAACAATATACAGGAGCGGTTCTATGAAATCATCAAGCTACCCAACAGCTATGCGGATTCAATAGCCAGTGCCTTATTGGAGAGGCTGCACAGCATCCTTCCCGAGAGACAAGAAAAAAAGTTGATGGCCCAGGCATATGATGGGGCTGCGGTAATGAGGGGTGCCACTGGAGGAGTGCAGCGAAAGGTGCAGGACATCTATGCAAACGCTCACTACATTCACTGTCATGCCCATCAGTTAAAGCTGGTAATGCAGCAGGCAACTTCCCACATCCCTCAGATCATTCACTTTTTTACTGACATGGGGGGATTTGCTTCTTTTTTCTCAAAAGCGAGCAAGAGAACTGCAGTGCTAGATGAGATGGTGGCGCACCGACTTCCAAGTGCATCGTCAACACGTTGGAACTTCAACAGTGGTGCAGTCAACACAGTCTATGAGCACAAGAATGATCTGGTGAAGTGTTTTCAGACCATCTGGAACAGTGAAGTGTTTGATAGCCCTACGAAGAGAGAGGCTGGAGGCTATTTGAGAATGCTGGAAGATGAAGCTTTGTGTTTTTCCCTAGCCTTGTTCCATAAGATCATGCCACATGTGGACATGCTGTATAATCAGCTCCAGAAGAGGAACATCGATGCTGTCTACATCGCAGGAATCACCCAGACATTCATGAATCGCATGCAGGCTATCAGGTATGTTAAATGCATTATTATGTAGCCTAGCCTAATTGTTAATTCTCTGCATAAATTATGTGTAGCCTTAAATGCTTATATGTCATCTTATTCAAATAATTAATTAATGTGAAATTTAGATGAAATATAATTGCTGGGTTTGGTTAATATATCCCTAATTGGTTTTCACAACTGATTCATAAAACTTATGTATTGGATCAGGGAAGCTGTTCCTAATCTGGCTGAGGATGAGGAGTACAGGGGACCTGTTCAGGAGCCACCCACAAAGAAACGGAGAACATTGGGAGAAGACACGCAGCACCATTTGGCACTGGAGGTCAGCACTTGCTTACACACACAGAGACACAGAGAAACACAGGGCCCTATCTTGAGCTCGTGCCTTAGGGTCGTGTCTTGTGCTGATTGAAAGCGTAAGTGGAAGGTGGGAGGTGCAGTGGATTTAATTTATTCAAGGTGTGTCCAAATCCAACCTTGTTGTCTTGTGCCAGGGGCGGGAGTGATATTTTGCCCTGCCCCGCCCTTTGCGCCACCAGCGCAAAGCGGGATAGACCTATCAGACGTGCCCAAGTGCCCTCATTAATTCACAGGCGAGTTTAGGCCGAACATGCAATAAACCAATCAGAAAGTCAGCTCTCATCACCTTTCAAGAGGCAGTTGCGCCAGCAGCGCAAGCGGAGGCAGCATGACGGCGGATTTACCAGGAAGAAACAAAGAGAAAAGATTTTTAAAGTGAGGAGACAGATCTCCTGGTAAGAGAAGTGAAAACGTGATATATGAAGATAGCAGGACGTCTCCAAAACAGCTTCACGCCGAAATAGTTTACAGTAACGCCTGCAAGAAACTTTACAACAAATGAACCGCAAATGTCATGCAGATATGTAACTGGTTATATTTTAACCTGAAGCACGTTGAAAGTATGTTATATTTCATAATTAGTTGTTATAATCATCATCATTATTAACTTTGCTGGCTGAGGATCGGGGGAGAGAGATGGTGCAGTAGAGAGGGGAGGCGAACCGATCCAATCTAGCTGCAAAGCTTCCTGGTTCCACTGGCCCACCTGAGCCAGTTGAAGGCACAGATACGCGGCTGTCTGTGCTCCTTCTTCTTCTCCTCTCCCACCTAATCATCATCTCCTCCTCCCATCCTCGCTCCTCTGACCCACTGTGAAATAATCAGAGAGAGTTTCCTAAGTTTGAAGTGCACAAAATTACGCAGATATATCCAACTAGCTATGATAGAAGCACACATAACATTTTCTCTCAGGTTGGGCCGGACTTGTGCGGTCAAATATAGTGTCTTGTATATTTTCTATGTTATAGATCATAATTGTTTAAACATTGTATTTCTGGATCATAACAAACACGCAGACATAAACACTACAGCTGCTCCACCTGTCATGCTGACTCATCTGATAAAGACTATCAGACAGCTGTGATCCTGTTTGCAGGTCTGCTGAGATTTATTGGGCTTTATAATTATAATAATAGTACTGTTGTACTTATTAGTGTGATTAACTTCAAAGACACACACACGAATGCACGACTTTTAAACATAAATGAAAGGTGTTTGGTGATTGTGGAGATGAGGGTGCGCACCTCAGCCAAGGGCAAGACACACACATACCTGCACTATTAACTTCAATATTCACACTTTATTGCTGGTGGATATGTTCAAAGGACACTTCACTAATCGACACTCCTGTGGAGAATAAAGACTAATGTAAATTAAGGTGTTTGGTGATTGTGGAGCCATTGCGCCGCCAGCGCAAGTGATTTTGCTATCTTACGCCAGCGCAAGTGCCATTTTTGCCATGTGGGTAAGATAGCAAACGCGCTTGCGCTGGGTCTGTGCCGCTGTGGGTGTGAGGTCTAAACATGAAGGCGTGGCCCGGCGTGTTTGCTATCTTGTGCTGAGCACATTGGAGTAAAACGCGCTTGCGCTTTAGACCAGCCAAAACCTGGTCGAAGCGCAAAGTCTGTGGTTTTTCAGCACAAGATAGCACCTGGCGGGCTTGGCCGAAACACACACACGTCTTCACAATCACAAAACACCTTCATTTATGATCATTCTCTTCCTCCCACTTGAGTGTCGATTAGTTAAGTGTTATTCAAACATATTTTCTATCAGCAATAAAAAGTAAATATTGAAGTTAAAAGCTTTCACGTGTGTCTCACGCTTGGCTGAAGTGTACACGTCTCTACAATCACAGAACACTTTTCTTCTTTTAAGATGAACTCACTAATGAGGAAAAGAATTATAATTATAAAGCCTAAAGATTGTCTTTATCGGATGAGTCAGCATGACAGCTGGAGCAGCTGTAGTGTGTGTCTGCCTGTTTGTTATGATCCAGAAAAACAATGATTGAACAATTATGATCTATAACATACAAAATATACAGACACTATGTTTGACCATAGGAGTCCAGCCCAACCTGGGAGAAAAAAGTTATGTGTGCTTCTGTCATAGCTGGTTGGATAGATCCGTGCGTAATTTTGCACACTCCAAACTTCAGAACAGAACAACTTGTTTCGCAGCGGGACAGAGGAGGGAGGATGAGAGGAGGAGATGAGGATTAGGTGGGAGAGGAGAAGAAGGAGGAGCACAGACCACCGCTTAACTGCTCCTCCACCTGGCTCAGGTGTGCCAGGTGGAGCCGGGAAGCTTCGCAGCCTCTGGATCTGTTCGCCTCCCCTCTCTACTACACCATCTCTCTCCCCGCTCCTCAGCCAGTAAAATTAATAATGATGATGATGCTAATAATTAATTATAAATTACAACACAGTTTCAAGGTGCTTCAGGTTCAAACATAACCAGTTACATATCTGCATGACATTTGCAGTTCATATTTATTGTATTATTGTATATAAACTATTTCGGCGTGAAGCTGTTTTGGAGACGTCCTGCTGTCTCCATATATTGCGTGCTCTTGCGCATTCTCTTCTGGAACCAGGAGATCTGTCTCCTTGCTTTGAAAATCTTTTCTCTTTGTTTCCTCCTGGTAAATCTGCCGTCATGCTGCCTCCGCTTGCGCTGCTGGCGCACCTGCCTCTTGAAAGGTGATGAGAGCTGACTTTCTGATTGGTTTATTGCAAGTTCGGCCTAAACTCCCCTGTGAATTAATGAGGGCACTTGGGCACGTCTGATAGGTCTATCCTGCTTTGCACTGGTGGCGCAAAGGGCGGGGCAGGGCGAAATATCACTCCCACCCCTGGCACAAGACAGCAAAGTTGGATTTGGACACACCTTGAATAAATTAAATCCATTGCGCCTCCCGCCTTCCACTTACGCTTTTGATCAGCACAAGACACGACCCTAAGGCACAATCACGTTTTACCCTGAGCACAAGATAGCAAACGTGCCCAGCCACGCCTTCCTTTTGCCTTCATGGTAGACCTCACACCCACAGCGGCACAGACCCAGCGCAAGCGCGTTTGCTATCTTATGCACATAGCAAAAATGGCACTTGCGCCAGGCTAAGATAGGGCCCACAGAGACACACAGAGGAACAGACACACAGAGACACAGAGGAACAGAGAGAAACAAAGACATCATCAAAAAAATCTAATGAAGATGCTCACCACTTGATATAGTAGTCCAGACTCAAATGTTTATTGTCATATGATATCTATGAATAATTACAGTTAACCATTTTGGTTTATTACACAATATAGGCTAGCTATTCAGAACATTGATTGTAGTGAGACGTGAAGACCTAATTCTTTACCTTTTTTATAATTGTATGTTATCACATAGGTATGTGACACCATCATGAGCCATGCCAAGGAGAGGTTTTCTTTCACCAAGCACCTCATCAGTGCCACTGTCTTGCAAGGAGACTTGTTCCAACAACACAGCAGAAAGTTCCCAGATTCAGCACTGAAAACCACGGTGGAAGCCTATCCCTCATTGGACAAGGCCAGACTTAAAACAGAACTGTCCCTGATCTACGAGAATGAGGAGTTCCGGAGTTGCAAAGGTGCACTGGCTCTCTATCAGGTTTTGATGGAAAACGACCTTGGAGAAACATTCACTGAAACTGTAAGTCTTCTCAACATCATCATCACAACACCAATGACAACATCAGAGTCTGAGTGGTGCTTTCCTACATTAAAGAGGATAAAAACTTTCCTTAGAAACACTATGTCACAAGATCGGCTCAACGCTCTGGCTATGCTCTGACCCAAGATTGTACTATATCTCTTTTGAGATGGTGAAACTTGCCCTACATTGGACTGGACAATGCAAGTTAGACTGGCCCATTATAGAAAAATCTTTATCCTTTCCCTTTACACCCATAGAGCTCCTCTCTCAAAATTCAGGTAGAATCTCTAACCCTATTATGTTGCATTCCAAGGAAGTTTGGATGAAGATACACAATATGATTAAATTATCTCATTCTAAACAGCCATATTCGTCTTTGTGGCAAAATCCTGCAATCTGTATTGGTAAAACACTGGTCTACTGAAAGAGTTGGCACAACCATGGGATATGTACGCTGGATAATTTGTATGATGGTAAAGTGTTTATGTCTTATATTGATGTATTGAGTAAATATAACCTAAATGGAAAGGAACATTTTTGGAAATATGTTCAGACAAGGCACTGTGTTATGTCACTAGACTGGCAAACTGAAGAAAACCATATTTTAGAGTATTTGGTTTTGCCATCACACCATCACAGAGCCTCGATATTTTACAGAAGAATGAACTCTACACTCAGTACTGATCTAAACAATTTGAAGGTTTTATGGGAAAATGACTTTGGGGTTGTTCTTGGGAATGAGGAATGGAGGGAAATAATCTCACAATGTGGGAAATTTTTAAGGGAATGTAAAGGCAAATGTACACAATATAAGATTGTACAAAGATATTATTGGACTCCTGTGAGACTGAATAGATTAGGCCTCATGAACAACTCATTGTGCTGGAAGTGTCAAAATGATAACGGTACTCTGATACATTGTTTGTGGGAATGTCCAATTATCAAGCACTTCTGGATGGTTGTCGTACGTATTCTAAGTGATTGGTTAGAAAGACTTGTGCCACTTTGTCCTACACTGTGTTTACTGGGTGACAAAGGACAGATAGATAATATATCAAAAGAAAAATTCTCTGTTATCATGGTTGGGGTCTCAGTGGCAGCTAATATTATTCTTAAAGGGGACCTATTATGCTTTTTCCTCTTTTCTGACCTATAAATGTTGTCACAATGTTGGATACTTGTGTTAAACGATTCCAAAGCGTCAAATAATGAGGTTCATGCATTTGGAAGCGAGCCCCGCAAGCTGTTTTGGATGGCTCTGCATGCTCTGTTTTACTGTCTTTTTTTAACGGTGTAGTAACATTGACGTCGTGCCAGACTTACTTATATGGTCATACCCCGGCATGTGCTCTAGGCCTGCCCGCTCCCCCGCTCTGCTTCGTAAATTATATCGCTGCTCTGAGTGGTGAACTATTAAGTGAGATTAATGTGTTAGCGAGCTATGTTGAGTCTAAAGCCAGGATTTTCAGTGTGACGAATGTGGCTCTCTTTTAACCTGGTAACCATGGTAACTACTAAACTCATAACCTGGTCGCAAGCAGGTTATGTTCAGAGTTTCAAATTAAATCGTCTGTAAAACGCGCTATTCTTTAACAAATTTTTGTCCTTAGCTTTTAAACTGAGGGAGGACGTTAACATTGAAAAATTACTGAGCTGTATGCTCGTAATATCACCGAACGAATCCATGTAATGTAAAAATGTAACAGCAGCACAAACTGTCTGCATCGCGCTGTCATGATGGTAACCTCTGTTTGGTGATGCAGAGTCATTTTTCCCGTTTGCTCCAGATCATATTAACACTTTAAATTGACATCGTATATAATCCACACACTAAAATAATGATGAAGCAACTACAGACACTTTGAATACTTTTTACTGTTATCTGTTTTGTCTCTGTGATTTTGCAGCTCAGATCACTGATTAGAAAATTCATCATCATTTATCACAGCCAATCTTAAATCAGTTACACTCATTATACGTTGGTTTGGTCATAAACTTCAGTGATGTCCACGTCTCTGTCATCATAGGACAGTGTCAGACAGACTTAATCATGTTTAAATCTGCTGTATGGAGTTTTATTGTTTAATGTGCGGTTTTCATGTTAGAATAAACGGCAGCATTAAGACCGCATTTAGTCCATCAGTTATTTTCTGACATCATTCTTCTTCTCCTGCTTTATTTGCAGCAACAATGTTGCTTTTGCCGTAATGTATTTTGTATATTTTCCACAGCTCATAATTATAACAACTTGATGATTTTGACTTAAGTAAGGCTCGCGATCGCTTCATTTCATGTGGAAGAAGAGTCAAATGACACAACAAACGCCCCTTTTATATGAACGCGCACAGAGTCTGAAGACGAAAGCCTGGATTAACAAAGTGAGTTGATAACCACCATCATGATACCCGTTATCTCTGATTGCAGTTTTAGGCTTTGTCATGCAGAGAATGCCTGGCTGTGTTGAGCTTCCTTCGTAGCACAGCCCCCTGCTGTCTACAATGATTTCAGTGTTAGTATGTTGAGCAATGGCTTCCAAAAATGATTGTTCGGGTGTGAGTGAAAGTTAACTTTGTTTAGCTTTCCTAAAGAGGCGAGCACCAGGCAGAAGTGGATAGAGTTGCTTTTTCCCGGCCAGCAATGGAAAAATACCTCCGTGTTTGTCTGTCTATGGCACTTCACAGGGGACTGTTTTGTCAACATGGGCCAATACGAAGCTGGGTTAGTCGGTAGCCGAGCTCGGCAGCGCTTGTCAGCCCTTCGGAAGTCCTCGGGAGTGTGACCAATCACAGCAGAGTGGGCTCAGCGGAAGGCGTACATGCAGGAGGGCCGGGGGGTGGAGTAAAGTACACAGACCGTTTTCGCGGGATGCAGAAAATACAAGGAAGAGATGCAGCGAGAGACACAGCGTCCTGAAGATCTACAAAGCTTTCTGTGCGGGCGATCGTGTGTAGCTGCTCTATAGGAGTCCAAAATCAAATACAAAGGCCCGAAATTGAGTATAGTAGGTCCCCTTTAAACACTGGAAAACTCTGAAAGCCTTACCGTTTAAAGAATGGGTAAATATGATGATAAAGACTGCTTCATATGAATGTATGTTTTATAAGTTGAATAATAGAGATGGTACCACAGCGCCAGAATGGGAACCATTTTGGTCCTACATTACTTTTACTGTCAGTCAGCAGGACGACAGCTGATTTCCTTCCCTGTGATATTTATTTTATTTTATTTTTATTTTTTTTTGTTTTTCTTTCTAGGAACTTCCACACCTTGTAATATCATTGATACTTTCATTTATGTTTATGTATAAGAGCCCTGTTCTTTAATGTTAAAGAGCACTGTACGATTGTCATTTACCAAGTAAAAACTCAAATAAAAACCTGAATTATAAAAAAAAAAGAAAGAAATGAAAATATGAATGAATTAATAAAGAATGGGCCTGGTTTTTCTTCACTGAAACTTACCACATGATACACAGGAAGGCCAAGGAGAACAGCAGTACACCTTGTGTTTGATGTCATGAAGTTCCTAAGAGGATAAAAATAGTGTAAATTCTGTGACAAATTTATTCATCAAGCCCAATGCCAAACCGTTCCAACCAACTGGCCACTACAGCATCAGAAAATAAGTCCACACATCTTGTGCTGATTTATCTGGTGCAATCAGAGACAGAGCATGGACATGCAAAAACGTGGACTATGCAGTGGAGCAATTGTGGAATTAAAGTTCATTTGAACCATCAAATTAAACATTCCAAAAATTTAACCTGTGAAATGCATAATCACCTGCTGGTCGTGCACTTGAATATATCAGCCATAGCACCTGAAATCTTGTTTTTGTCTAGTTTTGGAAGCCCTTTGTCTGAATAAGATCATCAGTTGAGGGGTGTGGCAATCAAACTCGGTGTTCAAGGGCAGGTTCTTGTGACCATTAGAACGCTGCATACATACAGCTACATTTCAGAAAAGAAGAAGTACATTAAGTTCTAGGTTTGTGAATCACTAAGATAAATTATTGTTTTATTTAAAAAAGAATAATAAAATCAGAACAGGATTAGAACAGCATTTTCTTATTATGGCTAAATGTTTGTAAAGCAGTATTAGTAATGATTACAACATAAAAGTCACTACATAAACTCAATATCTCATTGCAAACAAATCTATAAAGTCAAAATAAATAAATTCACAGTAAAACCAATGATTTCAAGATTAATTAAATTAGATAAAACTATGCATAATGTGACATACATTACTGAGAAAGGAAAAACAGGTGAGAGAGATTAACCATATTACCTCAGACTGCATATGAAGAGTGGGCCAGAGGTCCCTGAGCTGTTTCACAGAAAGTTGATTCTGCATGTTTGAGTCACTGGAGTGTGAAGATGTGGAGTTGTCTTGGTTTCTTGGGCTTCTTGTTTCAGCTCAAGGCATCAACCCAAAGTATCCGTATTTGATGACCAAGGAATGAGACTTAACAGGGGCACTGCCAGAAATCTTGGGCCCCCTCAAAGATTACATAGATAATACTATTAAAATAATATTGATAGCCCTCAAAGGGCCCCCTGTTAGGCCCGGGCCCTTAGAATCGTCCTAACCCCCCCCCCCCCCGGCGGTGTCCCTGAGACTTAACAATCAAATGTCTTCCTCCAGAATTACTTACTGCTCCTTGAAAACTGGGACTCGTCTGACTCCTGATCATCATCAAAATCATGGTACTGGCGTCACAGTTCGGTACACAGCATGTGAATGATGAATACAACAAATACATCTGTTTTTCTGACCGATTCAGTCACACTATTGTCATTCTGTCAAGTGAAGTAACACTCCAATCCAGCGGGTGGCATTAAATCACCAAAATGCTGTTTGCCAACTGCCATTTAAAACAAAGAAAAGCCAAAGAAGACGGTGCAGCAAAACAAGGACACTGGATGCTTTTCATTCTGTAAATTCATCTCCTCCACTTGCTCCCTCTCCTCACATCTTTGCTCCACCTAGCGAGGTCATGACAGAGATGTGAGGACAGAGAAGACAGAGCTGTAAGATGAAAAATCCTTGGTTCCTTTTTTGGCATTAGTCTGAAGCGGCGTCAGTTACTGATGACGAGCTGATGACGAGCTGATAACAGCTGTATCAGCGGTCAAACTGACTGGTACGAATGTTCACAGAAACAAATCTAAGAAAGATTTCGATACCTAACAGCATTCAGTTAGATCTGTAAATTGAAATGGCTGATTATTGGTAGTATTCTTTCTGATGCTGATTTCAATCATCATTTAATATTCCTTTTTCCATCTTCTAATTAATATAGGCAACTGATCAGTGTTATTTGTTTACTTAGGCTATTTATTGGCTTGCATTATGGTCATCTGCACAATAATACACACACCACACTTTCTACTTGCTTGTGTCATTATTCACAACATGCAGGTGCAAGTGCTGCAGAAACTTCTGTCAGTCCCTTTGTGGGTCTTGATGACGCAGGATGAAAATTGCCAAAACTGCCCAATTAAGGGATACACCAGTGTATCCTCGGTCTGAGCACCTCCCAGTAAATTGCACTACTCTCTGCTCAAAGTAAATGAAAAGAAACTAAACTTTGGATTTTTGATGTCATTGTTGTTGTTGCTTTGTCTGCATTTTACTGTGACACGCCTACTTTTCATACTGAACATTATTCAGCTCTTGCAGTGAGTAAGGTGAACGAAAATTCAGAGTTGCTTAATGATCACTCATCTGACCCTTAACTCAGAAGCGGTTGTTATCTTTGGCAGCCATGGCTGCTAAAATGTTGGTTGCTGTAAGATAGTTATTTTCTAATAAATAATCAATCCATCAGTTGTACCATTCTTTAAAGTGATAGTTCACCCAAAAATGAAATTTCATTCAATATCTATTGAGCAATTTGCTGATGTGAGGATGAGTGAAGATCTCCAGTTCACAAAACACTCCTGGGGTTTCAGTGGAAAACAGCCGAATTCATTGAAGTGACTGGTGACCAGTTTTGAAATTAAATAAATAAATAAAATAAAACACAACAAAACACAAAAAATGTCTCCATACTGCTTGTGTGGTGTAATCCAAGTGTCCATAAGCTGCAACATTAAAATCTGACCCAAAAGGATGCCATTTACGCCATGTTTTTACCCTAAATGTCAACTGTAGCTTCTCAGACCAGAGCCACATGTACACCTGAAACATAAGTTGGACCTTTCTCAATCTGGAAAGGATTTTGTACACTACACCACCAGGTTTTTATGTTGCTCTCGCTCTGTAGTCCATGGCTGCAGCAACAAAATGATGTTCCTCCTCTATGTCGAAGGCCTTGTACATTTTCTTCTTTGTTGAAAGTTTGTGAAGTCAACTGTATGCATAACAAGTCACTATTTCTGAGCAGATCTCTCTCTGTTGTCTGAGTCACTTCCAGGTAGCATGTAAACACAGATGTGAAGGTATTGCAAGATCTCATATATCTCGTGTCGTGCAGCTTAGGCGAGAGCTTATGTACCCACTTCAGGCGTGTGCATGTAGCTCTGTTGTGAGAGGTTACAGCTGAGATTTAGGCTAAAAACATGATGTAAAGGGTGTCTTTTTGGGTCAAATTTTAATGTCCCATCTTACAGACACTTGGATTACACCACACAAGCAGTATGAAGACATCTTGTGGTTTTTGTTCTTTTTTTTTTACATTTTAAAATTTTCACTTCAGTTGTACTGGATTTGGCTGCAAGGCTGTTTTCTGCTGAAACCCCGGAGTGTTTTGTGAACTGGAGGTCCTCACCCATCATCACATCAGCACAGGGGTGAGTAGATTGATTGAGTGAATTTTCATGTTTGGCTGAACTATCACTTTTTAATAGAGTATGTGCTTATAGAACTGTCCAGAGCAAAGATGAACTATTATAGCCAAAACAATCTTGAGAAGTGAATGGAAGCACTGAGCTCAACAAAGCATATAACAAGTTGAAGGGAGGAAGAAGAGAGATCAGAAAAATTCTTAGTATGAAAACTTGTATCAGTGGCGTACCATGATGATTAGAACTGGGACTTCAGTTTAGCCAAAACTTTGCTAGACACACCAAAAAAAAAAAGGATTTTGGTGGAATAAAAGGCAGGCAGCAGTTACCTTGATAGCTGTATTAAAATCTGTATTAAATAGTAGATGACTACCATTTACTCTGTTACTATTGTTTGGTTAAGTTATAATGAAGTTTGTGTTTGATATTAAGAGCTGTAATAAGGGTCATTGATCTCCAGTTCTATTATTTCTGTCTACCAACACAGCTCTGTCTGCTGTGCTGTGCTGTGCTGTTGGAAGAAGTTTTAATAAAGAAGATTCAAGTGTCTGAAAATTGTTTTCTAACAGACTCGGAGACGAGGGCAATTTCAGTCCCTGAAATGCAGATCCTCCACAACACCATGGAAGTCTGCCTTAAAAAAGTCAGCACTATCAAGTCAGCCACCTAGCGACAGCATTGGTCTCCACTGCTTAGTCATCAGCAAGAAGGCACTGACCTTCAAGAAGGCCTAAGGGGATGATTTTGGTCCCACTCACTGTAAATCAAAATGTCATTGGTCAATTCACTTGTCACTGTTCTAAACAAACACACAGGCTGCAGCCTTCTGTCACCTACATCATGTTACCTTCATCCATCACATCAGGAAAAACAAAATAATCTTGGTAGAAAAAAATGAAGTGAGCAAATTTAGTTTTCCATCCACATGTTGATGAACTAGTAAAATGTGTCAAATATATCCCTACCTGGGAAGCTGGGCGAAATAGGCTATTTCCAAGTAAGTAGAAAAAAAAATATCTTCTCCAAACAAATCCAAATTTCCAGAGCTGTCTTATTTACACACAGGGTCATTTTGGTGAGCAAGGTAGTTGCAGCATTATTCAAGTAGTGTCCAAAATCCTCTATGAAGACGGTCTACTTTATGCAGCTTGTGTGCCCAGCATTTTTTATCACTCTTTAAAAAACTGCTGCTTACACAACAATTTCTTGTTTGGTAAAAGTGCATTCATCCATATTAGTCAATTATCACAAAGAATCATCACCAACACGTTTTAACCTTCTTTTAATCATTTGTTCTGATTTTCTAGATGGAAAATTCAGATCTCACTCTCAACATCATCAACCCAGGTTCCAGCAACAGCAGGCAGCTGTTCAGTCTGTGGTAAATTCACTGTACAGTACCTACCCAGCACCAAATAGCAGAAAATCTGGTCCAGACCTGAACAGAAATAAAGTGAATATTGATCTTTGTCAGGTGGACACAAATCTGACTTCAAATGAATTCTTAAGTTTCTCTGTAAATGGGCAACTGTTTGCTCATGTTCACCACTTACAGCTTCACTTACAACTTTATAAAGTGGTGATAGGCCAATGTTCTGTTAAAGCTGTAAAGCCTGTTTTCCTTTCCCCTAAAGTGGTCAAAAAATCAATAATTCAATAACATAACAACATCTAACAAGATCACTTGTGACAGAGCTTCGTCAGAAGTTTCCCCCTGCTTGCAGTCATTGCACTCATTCAGCATAAATATCTCTGTTAATATTCAATTAAAAGTTCACACTTTTTTTTTTTTTTTTAATTTAGGCTTTATATTTAATAGTTCCTGCAACTGCCAATTCACCTGTCTTTGATTTCAGAGCCAACAGTAGACATCATCCATCTAACTGGAGACAGCAATGGGCATGTGCAGTTTGGTCAAGACGCACACAGTCTACCAAAAGATCAAGCATATCCCCAATCACTTCAACTTCCTGTCAAGCAGAGTCCATTGTGAGACCAGACAGAGATCTCACAGGCACAGAGATCTGGTCACACCATTCTGCACCTTCAGCACTGGATGTTCCATGAACAGACACTTTACCCACGACATTCTAGTTTGACTTTTTTTTTGGGGGGGAGGGCTTTTAGCCTTTATTGGACAGGACACCTGTTGCCATTCACAGTAGTTATTTTTAAGGACTTGTCCCACGATGATACCATTCAGAAATAACACTGAAATTACTTTCTGATGACCCTCTGCTTCAGATTGGTATTTGCAAAGTGTTATATCATGACAGAATTTAAGTACAAGCAATTGGTGACTCTAAGTTTTCTGTAGGTGTGAGTGTGCGTCTGTCTCTATGTTGTCTGTGGTGTACCCCACCTCTCGCCCAATGTCAGCTGGGATAGGCTCCAGCCCCCATGACCCTTCCAGAATAAACGGTTACAGAAAATGAATGAATAATCATATCATATGAGTTGTCAGACATTTGAGAAAATACTCATCAGGTCATATGTTTATATTTGTTGTATGTGGATGTAGCATGGATGAAGTCTCATTTTGTTGCCCAACCCTGTTTTGATGAATGATAAAAAACAAAACAAAACAAAAAAAAACCTGACATTGATATATTATGACATCGCACTGAAAATAATTAAAATGCAATTTTTGTCATGACAAAGAGACAGAAAAGGCAGGGGAAGACAAATTTCCTCTTGGGACAAGAAACCGAAGTAGGAACTATGAAGTCCTACTTTTGAATTAGAAAATCCTTAATATTAAACTTCTTTACTTCTTTTCTTCTTTCTTCATAGAGATACCGTTTTCTCTTTTTATTTAAGTAAATTTGCGTATTTTAAAATACTGAGCAGGGTCTTTAGACTGACAGTATTTGTTGTTTGATCTTCTAGCTGCCTTGTGTTATATTCATAAATTGTAGCGTTCCCATTTCCGGGGCCCTCTGAATGTAGCATACCGGGTTGACGACAACAGACAGTAATTAAATCAGGGGACTGACCGACCGACCAGAAACTCGAGGTGGAAAACTCCGCACAATAAAGTGAAGTAAGTTTAAAATTAGTTAAATGATAAATAAGTCTTTGTGCTGGTGATTGGTATATTGTTAGCTAGCTAACATTAATGTAGAGTCATGTCAGCTAGTAACAGTTTGCTATTTGAAGAGAAATTATTTTGACAGTTCAAGGGCAACTGTGGCATTTTAGGCTGGATGGTAGCTAACGTTAGCTAATTTAACCATAACACTAACCCTGCTTAGTAGTTCTCATTATAAATTGTGCTGAGGCTCAACGCTACGTTCCTCTTTTCACACATTATTTCACCCTGTTTGTCAGTGAATCTCAAAGTCAAAGTCTCAAAGTTGAGGCGCAGGGAGGGTAAGTGTCCGTGATACCCAGTTAACACCCAGAAATTATGGACAAGGGCATGCCTGATATTAGTGTATGTGGATCCGAAGTGAAGAAAGTGAGGGGACGGAGGTATCGGTGTTACAATTCTCAATTCGAGTAAGGGAGTAATAATGTTGATTTAATGACTCACTGGATGAAAATGCGTTTTGCAAGAGACTCGGGCTGGTATCAAAACATCCTTGTTTCCTTCTCTTCCTCGTCATGCTACCACTGCTTGCGCTGGTGCCGCACCTGCTTTTAATTTCTGATTAGTTTATTGCATGATTGGCTTAAAAAAGTTAAAAGTTAAAGTACTTATCTCATCTTATATAAATTATGCGCAATGCTGCACAAATATTTTTATTCCTTTGTGAAGGCATAAAAAACAATAACATAACATTGTTCACTTTTATTTCATTTATTATTGTGCAGGAACAAATTGAAAATGAAGTAATAAAATCAGTTCAAATTAAACAGCCCTGACTCACCTAACTCTGCTTTACAGTTAATTCCTGTTCTGTATCACATAAAAGACAAGCTCACATGACAAAACAGAGCCAACAAAATATACATTCAAATTACTATACTATACTATACTATACTATACTTTTCTGTATCAATTCAAAGATTTCATGACGTCATCACAAAGTAACGATGGGTTTGTCCTTTGCCAGAACTCGTTACATTCGTGCCAAATTCGTGTCAGTGGGACTAAAGCATCAAGTTATTTCTCTGTGGTTTTCGAATTTTTTTTTTTGTTTTGTTTAATCCCAGAGGAATTATACAAGTGCTCACCCTATATTATGTTTTTGCCACACAATGTTTTGTGTCACCATGTTTTTGACTATAACACTCACTGTGCATACTTATGTTCCAGGAGTTTGCTGCTGCGTGTAAAATGCAGAGTGGCAAGTGTGTTATCACCATTAAGGTAAGCTGCTTCCATGTGATATAGCTTAAGTATGAGTATAAAAATACTGGTTCTTTCTGTCATTTTTTTTTTTTTTTGAAGTCATTTTTAGGAGAAGTCACTTTGGCCTATGATGAATTCAAATTTATTGGGGCTTTCTGGCCAAATTGTAGGGCACAAAAGTGCACAAACAGTAGGTGATAATTAGACTATTATTAGAATGAGAAGATAAAACAGGCTTAGCTGATAATAAGACAGATGAGCTACTGTAAACCATTAATCAAACCAATAAATAAATGCAGTATATCAGACAACCTAAAAGCTCATTTAATATCTCTTTATTATAAAATATAATTTCTTTTAAATTGTGTTCTGTACTTTCAGCAGTGAGTGACAGGTCAACACACGCAAAGGACAACCATTTATTGCATACTGCAGTTAGAACCTGACTATAATTAGCTGGCAATTAACCTGATCAGCTACAAAGTAATTGATACACAAATTATTAAACCATTAACCAACCAGTATCTAACAGTCAATGTCAAACAACTGTATGCTTAGAATTGTATAGATTGCGATGTCCATGGCCAATTCCATTCTATTTAAAGTCTGACCTTTGCAAATTCTGCTTTTCTGTCTTTGTAAGACCGACAGTATATAGAAATGTTTTTGTAACTATGGAAAATTAAATTGTACATTCACACATACATTCATAATAAAACACTGGCTATGAAATAACTTTTACATTTTCTCCAAAAGTGCTCTGGGTCACTCTTAGCCTTAGTCTTATTAAGTTAATGTACCAGAGGAAGCACAATCTCTTGTGAAGTCATGGGTAGGCAGATGTAAACAAAACAGAGGCTGACTTGGTGCAACAGTTTGCTGTAGTACTGCTTAGCAGTGAGGAAAAAACAAAAGAAGAGACCTAAACAAGTCTGGATGATGTGTGGGGAGACATGAGGGGTATACTACGAAGCAAGCTCAACACAGCCAGGCTTTCTTTGCATGATCTGGATCGACAAAGCCTAAAACCGCAATCAGAGATAATGGGTATAACGATGGTGGTTATCAACTCACTTTGTTAATCCAGGCTTTCGTCTTCAGACTCAGTGCCCGCTCACATAAAAGGGGCGTTTGTTGCATCATTTGACTCTTCTTCCGCATGAAATGAAGCAATCGCAAGCCACTTAAGTCAAAATGATCAAGTTGTTATAATTATGAGCTGTGGAAAATATACAAAATACATTACGACAAAAAGCAACATTGTTGCTGCAAATAAAGCAGGAGAAGAAGTATGCTGTCAGAAAATTACCGATCGACTAAATGCGGTCTTAATGCTGCTGTTTATTCTAACATGAAAACTGCACATTAAACAATTAAACTCCATACAGCAGATTTAAACATGATGAAATCTGTCTGACACTGTCCTATGATGACAGAGACGTGGAGATCACTTAAGTTTTTGACCAAACCAACGTAAAATTAGTGTAACTGATTTAAGATTGTCTGTGATAAATGATGATGAATTTTCTAATCAGTAATCTGAGCTGCAATATCACCAAGACAAAACAGATAATAGTAAAAAGTATTCAAAGTGTCTGTAGTTGTTTCATCATTATTTTAGTATGTGGATTATATGCCATGTCAATTTAAAGTGTTAATATGATCTGGAGCAAACGGGAAAAATGACTCTGCATCACCAAACGGAGGTTACCATCATGACAGCGCGATGTATACCATTTGTGCTGCTTCGTTCTGTGATATTACGAACATACAGCTCAACAACTTTTCATTTTTATTGTCTTTCCTCAGTTTAAAAGCTATATTGCTTTGTTAGGACAATTATAAGTGAAAGAGCAGTGCTTTTTACAGACGATTTAATCTGAAACTCTGAACATAACCTACTCCTGACCAGGTTATGAGTTTAGTATAAGTTACCATGGTGATCTAGCCAGGTTAAAAGAGAGCCACTTTCGTGACACTGAAAATCCTGGCTTTAGACTCAACATAGCTCGCTAACCCATTAATCTCGCTTCGTAGTACACCCCTCACGAATGTGGCTCTCTTTTAACCTGGCTAGATCACCATGGTAACTTATGCTAAGCTCATAACCTGGTCGGGAACAGGTTATGTTCAGAGTTTATGATTAAATCGTCTGTAAAAAGTGCCTTTCTTTAACTAACTATTGTCCTAACAAGGTTGTTTATGAGCGATATAGCTTTTAAACTGAGGGAGGAGGTTAACAATGAAAAACTGCTTAGCTGTATGTTTGTAATATCACCGAACGAATTCATCTAATGTAAAAATGTAACAGCAGCACAAACGGTATACATCGCGCTGTCATGATGGTAACCTCCGTTTGGTGATGCAGAGTCATTTTTCCCGTTTGCTCCAGATCATATTAACACTTTAAATTGACATCGTATATAATCCACACAGTAAAATAATGATGAAGCAACTACAGATACTTTGAATACTTTTTACTGTTATCTGTTTTGTCTCTGTGATATTGCAGCTCAGATCACTGATTAGAAAATTCATCATCATTTATCACAGACAATCTTAAATCAGTTGCACTCATTTTACGTTGGTTTGGTCAGAAACTTAAGTGATCTCCACGTCTCTGTCATCATAGGACAGTGTCAGACAGACTTCATCATGTTTAAATCTGCTGTATGGAGTTTTACTGTTTAATGTGCAGTTTTCATGTTAGAATAAACGGCAGCATTAAAACCACATTTAGTCCATCAGTAGTCAAAGTCAAAATAAGCTTGTCTATTTTTCTCCCTCACATTTTAGTGTCAGCAACTATAAACATTTGAACAAACAATGTCACACACATTCATTTATCTATGAAAGTCTGCTCCTCATAGTTCATTGAAAATGGCAATTTCCTTTAAAGTAGGTCAGGTCTCTGTGAATTAATGTATCCAATCCATTTTGACCACAATGTCCTAAATTTTTCTCTTTGCATTTTTATAGTAAAGGTTAGTCTCTCCATTGTGTAAATTTCCTGAATAATTTTTAACCAGTCCTCTAATGTTGGAGCATCTGGTTGTAACCACTTCCTCGTCACAGCTTTTTTTGCCTCCAATAAGTAATATTCTCATTAAATATTTGTCTGTTTTAGTTTGAAGATTCAGTGTTACAGTGCCCATATACATTGTCAAAGCATCAAATGGAATAGTGATCTGAATTACTGTTTCCAAACATTTATGAATTTCCCTCCAATAGAATGTAATTTTGGGGCAATCCCAAAATAAATGATAATGATTACCTACATCTGTTCCACATAGCCCCCAACAATTCATTCCAACACCTTGATATCTCTTCTGGGCAGGAGTAATGAAAATCTCATGATATTTTTCCATCCAAATTCCCTCCAACAGTGTGATGATGTAGTTATCCACTGTGATTTGCATATATCCCCCCACTCATCTTCAGATATGACCATTCCTCCCTCTCTTTCTCATTGATTTTTTACATGTTGGGTGGTTGTCTTTGAGGAGTCCTGAAAGCTTTTATATAGAGCTGCACAATATATCGTTTGAGCATCGTCATTGCAATGTATGTGTGCGCAATAGTCACATTGCGATGTAGGAGGCAAATGAACTAAACGTGTTCATTTAATTTCAAGGGTACCTGACACACACTGCGTGCAGCGATCCACCAATCACAATCTTTCTTAATCAGTTTGCCAAAACAGACCACGCCCCCGTATATGGAGTGAGTCACAAGATCAGTGCAGGTTAATTGTCCACAAGATGGCAGCAGTGCAGCATAACATAAAGTGCTATTCAAGTCATCTGGTGAAAATTCCTGTATTTTTTCATATCGCAATATATATCGCAGGGTTAAAAAAAAAAATTGCAATGTCAGTTTTTTCCAATATCGTGTAGCCCTACTTTTATATAATCTGGATATTATTTTGCATCCATTTCCTGATTTGTAAATTGACACAAAAATATTCAATATATCATTGTCTACTTTCTCCAAGCCCTCAGCTATAATTCCATTCACTCGGTCTCACTTTTAGATATCTGAAAAAATCCTGATCCTCCAATCCATAATCTTTTTTAAGTGTCTAAAGCTTTTCAGTGTTTTGTTATGGATACATCAGCAATATGATGTTAGCCCTTTACCCATCCATATTTTAAATCTGGTATCCGTCTCGTTTGGGATGAAGTCAGTATCATATGCGCACCATCTTAATTTCTCCACACCCTTCAGGTTATATTTTTTAACTACCCTCTGCCAGGTGTTAAGAGCCACTTGTATCCAAGGATTGTTTTTATCTGTAAAGGTGTCCATCAATCTACTGTCGACAATCATAGCTTGTGTTGATGATCCAGTAGATTTCCCAACTTCTATTTCCTTCCACCTTGCTCTGAACTGTGAATTACAAAGACACACCAAGGGCCTTAAGTGAGCTGCATAATAGTAGTCTTTTAAGTCTGGTAATGCTAGACCTCCATTCTCTTTAGATAATTGCAGTACTTTGTATTTTACTCTTGGTTTCTTACCCATCCAGATGTACCAGGAAATTAATTTGTCCCATTCAATGAATTGCTGTTTAGTTATATTTATTGGCAGGGATTGGAAAAGGTATAACAGGCGAGGCAAAATAACCATCTTGACTCCTGGAGGATAAACTGAGGAATGGTAGGTGATTCCGCCTAAAAATATCACATTTAATTTTAGACTTTATAGGGATGTAATTGGCTTCAAATAATTTTGTGATATCCTGAGTAAGATTAACCCCTAAATACTTCATTGACTTCTTATCGCACTTCAAATCATACTTTTCTAGGAGGTGATTTGGTGGATCATAGTTGAGATTCAAAATTTGGGTTTTTTGGATATTTAGTTTATATCCTGACAACTGACCAAATCTCTTCAAAGATGACATCAAAGTTGGTAGTGATACTAGAGGCCGGGTTAAAAAGATCAATACGTCATCCGCAAATAACGATAATTTATGTTCCCCTCCCGCTATATGCATACCCCTGATTTCTTCATTTTGTCTAATATACTGGCTGAGAGGCTCTAATAAAGAGAGCAAAGAGGAGAGGGGAACAGGGGCAGCCCTGCCTGCAGGAACGTTCCGGTGTAAATGATTTTGAGATGCTGCCATTGATTTTAACTCTTGCTGTGGGATTATTGTATATTGCTTGGAGAGTTCAAATAAAGGTTTTGTGGAAGCCAAACTTCTCCAAAACTTTATACAGGAAGGTCCATCTGACTGAATCGAATGCCTTCTCTGCGTCTAATCCTATAAGCATTGCTTCCATCTTATTTTGATGAATATGCCACATAATGTGCAGTGTTCTCCTTAGGCTATCATTAGTTTGTCTCTAATGGATAAATCCTGTCTGGTCCAGGTGGATAAGGGATGATAGGATTTTTTCTCTTCTTCTAGCTAATATTGAGATGTAAATTTTATAGTCCACGTTTAATACTGAAATGGGTTGATATTGTTTACAATCTAATTTATCTTTACCATCTTTTGGTATTGTTGAGATTACGGCTTCCCTCGATGAAGGGGGGATCTCTCCCTTTTTGAGTGCCCAATTGCAAGTCTGTCGCAAGCTTGGAGTTATCTGTTCGCTAAAAGTTTTATACCATTCAGTCGTAAAGCCATCCGAGCCTGGGCTTTTATGCGGTTTAAGTCTTGTTATTGCTGCCTTAACTTCTTTATCAGTAATTTCAGTAACCGGTGCTTTATTTTGTTCCTGTGTAACTAGAGGTAGATTCAGAAGTTTAAGGAAAATATTTATTTAATTTTTCCATCTAGTCTTGGTTGTGAATATAATTCTTTATAGTACTCCTCAAACCTACTTTGAATCTCCTCCATTTTATACTGTATTTTCTTTGTTTTAGGACATTTGTTTATAGACATTATTTATTAATAGTATTGTCTGCCTGCTGTTTCCTTAATTTGTATGCCAGTAGTTTCATAGCTTTACTTCCTGCCTCATAATAAGCCTGTTTCAGAAATATCCTTTTTTTTTTTTTATTTCGTCAGAATATATCTCATCTATCTCATTTTGCAGTTTCTTAATTGCTACTGCCTTATCTGATTCTGCTCTACTCTTATGGGTTTTTTTGTAATTCCTTAAGTTTACTGTACAAATTGTTGAGCCTCTCTTGTTTGAGTTTCTTTAGTGATGAGGAACGGGAAATTATTTTCCCCCTTAATACTGCTTTATATGTATCCCACACAATAGGTGGGGACACCTCTCCATTACTGTTTTCTTTGAAATAGGTTTCTATTTCCTTTTCCATTTCTTCTTTTACCTGGGGGTTATTTAATATGTTTGAATTTAATTTCCACAGTGTGGATTTTGGATTATTACTGATGTTAATTATAGAGATGCACCAATTGCAATTTTCTTAGCCGATTCCGATCTCCGGTTTTTATAAGGGTCTGACCTGCCGATTCCAATTTTGACCGATTCCGATTTTCAGTCTTTCTAAGAACTGGAATTGACAGCATTCACAAACATTTTTGCAACTTTTCTTGTAAAAATTAAATTAGATGTTCATAATATGACACTGACTATTAAATATTCATTAACCCTCATATTGTCTTCCCATTTACTACACACCTTTTATCCTCCTGGGTCAAAATTGACCCGGTCTGGTTTGACTGCTTATAAAGCATGTAGTATAAAATGATCATCAAATTCTGTGTTGCACCTTTTTAGTTAACTTGTTTCCAACACATCAACATATATTTTACACTTTTGTTTTGTAATATATGGTATAATGGATGTAATTTATATAAAATTATGCTCAATTTTTGAGTAAAAAAAAGCAGAAATATTGAACTATTTTGAATATAGTTATGATCTGAGGTACATAAGTTGATGTATTATCACAGACTGGTACATGTCAAAGTTTAGTCAGGATACTGTTTTGAAACAATGTAAAAAAAATGTAATGGCAGCAAATAGTCACACCTGTTGTCTTCCCAGTTCAAAATTGACCCGGTGTGGTTTGACTGTTTATAAAGCATAAAGTATAAAATAATCAAACAATTCTGTGTTCCATATTTTTAGCCAACTTCAGTCTAACTCATTACCACAAATTTTAGACTTATTTGTTTTACACTTATTCTTTTTATTATACTTTACTATACTTTTAATTTATGGCCAATATACCTCATTTACCTGAAATTATACCATGTTTTCAAGAAAAAAAAAAAAAAGTTATTTTGGATAATTACTCACTGGTATATGTCAAACATTAGCCAGGATATTCCCAGGTCAAAACCGACTGATACAAATAACAAAAAAATGTGATTTACAAAGTATAACATTTATTTCCAAAACTATTTTGAAATTCATATAAACACAGAACAGTGTGTGTGTGTCAGTTGTGTGTGTCAGTCAGTGTGTGTCAGTCAGTGTGTGTGTGTGTGTGTGTGTGTGTGTCAGTCAGTGTGTGTGTGTGTGTGTGTGTGTGTGTGTGTGTGTGTGTGTGTGTGTGTGTGTGTGTTTATTGTACTGGAAACCACAATAGTATGACCCATTATACCACAAATTGTGGCCGGGTCAAATTTGAGCGGGGAAGACCACAGATGCTATAAATTTTAATAAAACACACAATGAATATAGTCATAATTAATTTTACTTGCAAAGAGCATAGTATGGAACCATCCATGTCATTGTCAAGCAATTATAAGGAAGAATGCCATAGTTGTGAAACCAGGAACTTGAAAACGGGTCAAAAATGACCCGAAGACAGCAGGAGGGTTAAATGTTATTTACATTTTCTCCAAAGTCCTCCAGGTTACAGCCAGGCCTTATTATAGTTTTACATTAAGATTATGAATCAGCTGAATGGGATGACTCACGAAAACCCGCGATATCATGGATTCTCGCGGGATTTCGCGGGACGAGATTTCACGTGATCTCCTGTGGAAGCAGATGTAAACAAACCGGAGACGGATGTGATGCAACAGTTTGCTGCCGTAAAACTTTGCCGTGAGAAAAACAGAAGCAGAAGTTAAAGGAGTCTGGATGAGAAAATGTTTGAGGAGACACATCAACACAGGTTGTTTATTCTTCAGCCAGAACAGGAGGTGAGATTTTAACTGTCCCTCTGTGAACAGCAGTCTGCTGCTGGCTAACATTAGCCTGAAGAGCTACATAGTTTACGGCTGTTTTGCGACATTGTCAGCTGCTCTGTCTCATTGTAGACTTTCTGTCTTCTCTTTATCTTGTTGTTGGAATCTGTCGCTGACACCAGCTTCAAGCAGACATGTATCAGAGTGTGTAGCTGTTATCAGCGCTGCATTGACATCATGGTCAGTTTGTCTGCTGCGCGCATGATGTGACCATCGTGCAGAACACGTGTGTGACAATGACGGGTACAGAATCGGATATGTGACGCTGACCGGCCGGTCACCGGTCAGGGCCGGTCACACGGTCGATCGGTTCATCTCTAGTTAATTATAAATCTATCGGTGAATGATCTGACATATCAATAGTTCCAATATCACATGATTGTATTTTTGGCCCAAACCTACTGCTACATAGCCTTTCTCTACAATGTTGAACACAAATTGAAGAATTGCCATTACTTCTTAAGCGAATATTAAGAAATGGTAAAATAAAGCAGTGACCTAAACGTATAAACAGCATCACAGGAGAGAAACTAAACGTTAATCCAGTCATTCATTTAGAGGTTAGAAAGTACTGAGAGCCTAAGGTGATAGTTTACCCACAAATTAAATTTCTCTCGATATCTACTCATCCCTGTGCTGATGTGAGGATGGGTGAAGATCTCCAGTTCACAAAACACTGGAGCTTCAGTGGAAAACAGCGTTGCGGCCAATTGTAGTGAATGGTGACCAGTTTTAAGATGTAAAAAAGAACACAAAAAACCCCACAAAATGTCTCCATACTCTTTGTGTGGTGTAACCCAAGTGTCCGTGAGCTGAGACATTAAAATTTGACCCAAAAAGACGCCATATTTTTAGACTAAATGTCAACTGTAACCTCTCAGACCGGAGTTGCTTGCACACGCCTGAAGTGGGTACACAAGCTCTTGCCCAAGCGGCGCAACACGAGATATACAAGGTCTTGCGATACTTTCACACCTGTGTTTACATGCTACCTGGAAGCAACTCAGACAGAGCGAGATCTTCTCAGAAATAGTGACTTGTTATGCGTACAGTTGACTTTGCAAACTTTCAACCAAGAAGAAAATGTTCGAGGACTGATATAGAAGAGGAACATCATTTCTTTGCTGCAGCTACACCACTTGGGCGAGAGCTTGTGTACCTGCTTCAGGCGTGTGCACACAGATCCGGTCTGAGAGGCTACAGATGACATTTAGGCTAAAAACATGGTGTAAATGGCATGAGTGAAATTTCATTTTTGGGTGAACTATCACTTTAACACACACGCACTTCTTCAGACCACTGTCTCTGCTCTCCTGCACAGACAGGAGCTCAGTCTGACAACACACGCTAGCTTGAGGGCAAAGATGGGGTTCAGAGATGCTGAGGTCGAGATATATTCCAAGCACAGTGTCTTGGACGAGGGTAATGCAGTGTGGCACGGTGTGTTTTAGCCTTTAGTGATAATGGCCATAGAATGGTCAGTAAATTTCATAGAATGTTGTCTCCATCTAGATATGGTGTAATTACGAGTGAGTATTAAAGGACAACTTTGGAAATTTTAAACCTTGGCCTTAATGGAGACAGCTCGTTTTGAAATTGTTTCCAGTGTTGAGGGAGGCAGATGCAGCTGGCAGCTGCAAAATAAGTACAACAGTATACATTGGACAGATGCGTCCTGTTGCATTGAAAGTGCTTTTTTCACCACAGACCCGCTCAGATCGCCTGTTTTATCTCTGTCAACAGCATGCGAAGCGTCTGTCTTACCCTTCACTTGCTCCGGGCTGTGTGTGACAAAATCTCACGGGATCTTTGCTTGTTACTGGAAAAAAACAGAGGAGCCATGACTTGTAAAAGTCAGTTGGTTGTCCCATAGTACAGGTGAGAGTTTACTAGGCCGATTGAAGTGTCATGGCTAAATATTTACCTGATTTGGAGAATGTAGATGAGATCTTTGATTTCAGTGGCTGCCAGTATTTATTTGAGCCCGAGTATACGGATGAGGAGTTTGAGTTCCTACAAACAAAGAGCGGATGAGGATAGAGAGAAAGGGGCAACGGGCAGACGAGGATGAAGCAGCTGCTGCATGTCTGTGAATCTGTGAAGACTGATTGTGCTCCTTGAATGCTGTGACTCTATGCCCACAGAGGAAGAATGTCTGTGTTGTAACGAGTGGGACCTGTTGCCCAGTATTTATGGTCTTGATGTGTCCAGGGATGATAGAGAAACTACCCAACGCTGTGTAACCACTGTGGTGGGAAAATTATTCACCAAACTGGTCACTGTTGTTCCTCTTAGTTATTTCTCATGTTCTGTCAGGCACTAACTGGTTACTGGTCCTTGAACACACAGCTGTTTTCCCTTTGGAAGAACAACTTCTGATAACACAATCACATCCCGACTCTCCCGATAAGCACTTCAGGTCCATCCTGACCCAACCTCCTTCATCTCCTAACCCTGTAAGACAGATTTACATTCTTGACTTGATTATCAGTTCCTTTTACACTTTGAGTGTGACTGTGTACTGATCCTTTGCAAAGCTCGATTAAAACACCACAAAGACAATCTTGGTCATGGGGTCTGTCTTAATTTTCAGATTTTCCACCACACCACCTTACAGGATTTCCGCCCTCTGACCAGCAGAGCAGTGCTGGATACCTTCTTTCATGTGCCCAAAATAAATTGGAGGAGGCAACCAAAACCACAGGGACCAAATGGTCAACTATCCATTGAGTAAGTATAAATAATATGTCTTCATGCATGTAATATCTGTACCTAGAATTGTTTGACAGATGCACCTTTTCTGTTGCATGCATTAGTTTGCCCTCAGACATTTCTAAATCATCTTAACCCTTTCCTTTCATCCAGCCAGGACAGACTTGCAGCCTATCATGTGGTGCTGGAGTGGGCTGTCAGAGGAGAACGTCTTGTTTGTGGTAACAGAAGAGTGCTGCCAAGCTGGATCATCACTGCTATCAGAAGCAAGTACCTGTCCCCCACTGGCACTTACAGCAGGTTCAAGGAGGCACATGTTCAGAACACATCTACCGATGAATGACTTTTCAATAATTGTACTCTTGACTGCACTGCTGAGCAGTCTACAAACTGTTCCAGTCTTTAGAGACACTAGCAGAGCCTGCATAAATCTTGCACACTGTAAGTATTTACAGTACAAAATCATCCACTCCAAATATGCAGGGGTGGACAGTAAGAAAGTACATTTACTTGAGTACTGTACTTTACTTGAGTATTTGTTTTTCTGGAAACAAATATTGTACTCTTGTATGATTGTACCACATTTCTAGAAAGGTTGTCATTACTTTGAAGTCAGCTGTTGTTGTTTCTTCTTTTCTAAAATGCGACTGGCCCCATGCTGTGTTCCTCACAGAAGGAAACCAAGTACAGTACCCACTCTTAACTGGGATTGATGCAAAAGCAGAAATGCGTCATCCAGGCACTCTGTAACAAGCCCTAGCAAGCACTCCCTCTTTCATTCCAACAAAACTCAGTAATGATGACGGCAGGAGAAAGACTAAATTAAATCTCAAGATGTTGTTAGAATTAGAAAAAGAGAAATAAGAGACAGGAATCGTCATTTAGAAGATGTACAGCAGGATGTACAGCATTGGTAATACCACCCCAATTAGTCCTGCCAGGGTATTAACAACTTTTGCCCAGAAATCTAGAATCCCTGGACATTTTCATACAACATGAATAAAGGAGCCAACAGTTCTGTGGGAACAGAAAGAACAGTATGGGCAGTGGTGGACAAAGTACTCAACCCCAGTACTTGAGTCAAAGTATAGATACTCCTGGTCAAATATTACTCAACTACAAGTGAAAGTTGCTCAGTCAAAATTTTACTCAAGTTAAAGTATTTGAGTTCTTGCTTTTAAAACTACTTAAGTATTCAAAAGTACATGTTTTTAAAAATACTTAAGTATTCAAAAGTACAAATTACAAAGTACATTTTCTAATATCAATACATGTTGTATTGTTTTCATGATGCATTTACAGAAGCTTGTAACTCTCTGAAACCATCTAATGATGCATTGATGCTTGTAGATCCACTCTGCTACACAAAGTCTATAGAAACACCTATAAAAACTTCAACATAGAAATACAATCAAAAACAAAAAGGACAGCTGTTGTCATTTTCTGATGTAACTGTATTAAAATCACATCATAACATTAGCTTGAAGCCAACTGTAAGGAGTTCTCCAAGTCTGTTAAATAACTGAGATTTCTTTCTGTCTTCAGAGGCAGTATATATACATGAATTATGTGGTATTTTTCATCCCGATAAAAACAATCCAACTTTAAAAGCTACCTGGAACAATTAATAATTATAATTACATCTTGAGATTTAATTTTGTCTTTCTCCTGCTGTCACCATTACTGCTTTTTGTTTGAATGAAAGAGGGAGAACTTGCTTGTTCTTGTTACAGAGCGCCTGGATGATGTATTTCCACTTTTACATCAATCGCATTTGAGAGGAGCTACTGTGATTGGTTTTCTTTTGTGAGGAGCACAGCATGTGACCAACTGCATTTTAGAAAAGAAAAAAACACCAACAGCTGACTTCAAAGCTCAGTCGAAAAGTAACAACAACCTTCCTAGAAATGTAGTGGAGTCAAAAGTACAATATTTGTCTTTGAAATGTAGTGGAGTGAAAGTAATAAGTTTCCAAAAAAACAAATACTCAAGTAAAGTACAGATACTCAAAACATGTACTTAAGTACAGTACTCAAGTAAATGTACTTCACTACTGTCCACCACTGAGTATGGGTCAGGGGCTAGTCCTATTTGATGCCTAATTCTCGGTTTAAAGGGGAACTATTATGCTTTTCCTCTTTTTTGACCTATAAATGTTGTCACAATGTCGGATACTCGTGTTAAACGATTCCAAAGCGTCAAATAATGAGGTTCATGCATTTGGAAGTGAGCCCTGCAAGCTGTTTTGGATGGCTCTGCATGCTGTGTTTTACTGTCTTTTTTAACAGTGTAGTAACACTGATGTTAATGCGTGCCAGACTTACTTATATGGTCATACCCAGGCATATGCTCTAGGCCTGCCCGCTCCCCCGCTCTGCTTCGGAAGTTACATCGCTGTGCGCTGCTCTGCTGTCTACAACGATTTCACAGTGTTAGCACGTTGAGCAATGGCTCCCAGAAAATGTTTGTTCGGGTGTGAGGGAAAGTTACCTTTGTTTAGCTTTCCTAAAGAGGCAAGCACCAGGCAGAAGTGGATTAGAGTTGCTTTTTCCCGGCCAGCAAAAGAAAAATACCTCCGTGTTTGTCTGTCTACGGTACGTCACAGGGGACTGTTTTGTCAACATGGGCCAGTACGAAGCTGGATTAGCCAGTAGCCGGGCTCGGCAGCGCTCGCCAGCCCTTCGGAAGTCCTCGGGAGTGCGACAAATCACAATGGAGTGGGCTCGGCGGGAGGCGTATATGGAGCAGGGCCAGGGGGGTGAAGTAAATTACACAGACCGTTTTCGCGGTACGTAGAAAATACAAGGAAGAGATGCAGCGAGAGGCACAGCGTCCCGAAGATCTACAAAGCTTTCTGTGCGGGCGATCGTGTGTAGCTGCTCTATAGGAGTCCAGAAATCAAATACAAAGGCCCGAAAATGAATATAATAGGTCCCCTTTAAGGTATGCTCTACGACAAAATTTCAAATGTATATATACTGATGGTTTGGGTTTTAGGAGGCATCAGCAACGTTATTCCAAATTACAACCCATTTCAGTTCTTGTTCCACCTCAGCTATGTCTCTCCCCCAAGCCAAGCAAGTTTAATTTGTCATATATATAAGCCACTATTCATCTGGAGCACACTGTATCCAACTTAAAATAGGATGTTCTTGTAAGGCTGATTCCCACTGAACTTTATAGGCTTAACAAACTGACCCTAAAAGAGAATGTTTGTCAATATTGTATGGAACTTAAGGATTGTGCTTGCCCCATTAATATCTTGTTGTAATACCTTTATCTTCCCAGGCTTTGTTAGTAAAAGGTTTCCCCTGTTGCAGATTCAACTTATTACTAAAAAATGACGAAGCGAGACTCTTGATTCAAATTAGACGTTCTTTAGTGAATAAAAAAAAAAGGAAACATACATTTAGGGTGTGCTACACGAGAGGCACAGCATGGCTGCCTAGCAACAACAACAATGATGTCATCACGTCGCGTCCACACTTTTTCCTAGAGCATCCTGGGTACTGAAGTCCATTACATCTAAGTCTAAATCAAATGAACTGAAAAAATGCAGTCCCTTATTAAACTACATTCTAACTGTTTATGAATATTAACAGTAACTTATATTTTAATTTATTAATCCTTACAAATAATATATTCCCTCAAAATAAATTCTCAACATCCTCCCCCCCGATAAACTATAAGTTTATCTAAATTTCCAAAGGATACAACAGCTGGATAGGTCTCCGCAGAACAGTCCCTGAACTTGTGCGAACTGCACATGACCTCACGAGGCCATCACGACCTGGAAACAGTTCCTCAATTCTTCCTAGCCTCCAGCTCTGCCTTGGTGTGTTATCCTCTCCGATGAGCGCAACATCCCCCACCTTCAGCAGAGAAGGCTGTGGGGTGTCACAGCGATGTGCTGACTTCAAATCCAGCAAATATTCTCTCCGCCATCTGTTCCAGAAGTTGGTCATAAGTCTCTGTCTGTATCGCCACCTACGTGTCATCTCCTCCTTGCTTCCTGTTGGATGGTTAATGTCAGCTGGAAATGGCTTAGGGGGCAGGGAGGTCAGTCTCTGACCCACCAGGAAGTGTGCAGGTGACAGTGGCTGTGGCTCATCCACATCATTGTGCACGTAAGTAAGTGGCCTTGAGTTTATTATGGCCTCAGCTTCAGTTAGAATGGTACACATTTCTTCAAAGTTGAGTTTAGCTCTGCCAAGCACCTTTCTGAGAATAATTTTGACTGACCTTACAAGCCTTTCCCAGAATCCGCCCCACCAGGCTGCTCTTTCAGCGATGAACCGCCAGGTGATGCCCTTCTCTGAGAAGAACTCCTGTAGCTGAGGGTCTTTGATGCCTTTCCAGAGCTCCTTCAAATCCTGATCAGCTCTCTTGAAAGTCTTGGCGTTATCTGAGTAGATCACCTTGCATAATCCTCTTCTTGAGATGAATCTTAGCTATCTGAGCTAGCAGAAAATTCTCAGTGGATAGATCTGAGACCAGCTCTAAGTGCACTGCTCTGGTTACAGCACAAGTGAACAGTGCTATGTATGACTTTGTCATGGAGCTCTGTGACTTCACATAGAGTGGCCCTGTGAAGTCTACACCTGTGATCTCAAATGGTGGTGACTCTGTTATTTTGTCCCTTGGCAGTGGTGCAGTAGTCTGTTGTCCCGCCCTTGCCTTGAATTTTTTACAAAGTACACATCTTGACACAACTCTCTTGACTACCTGCCGTGCCCTCAAAATCCAATATTTCTCTCTAGTTCGCACTAAAGTGTCTCGTACCCCTGCATGCATTATGTTCTCATGTTGATACTGCACCAACATTTCTGTATATCTGTGGTCGTTGGGCAGAATCCATGGGTGCTTTTCTCTGTAAGAAAGGTCAGAATGCTGGAGCCTTCCTCCCACACTGAGCAACTCATCTTCATCCAGAAATGGTTTTAGCTCTCTTATTCTGGAGTCAGTGTCGGGGCATTTTCCTGCCTTCAGCAGATCAATTTCTGAGCTGAAACGTTGGATCTGAATCACCTTTATCCAATGCTTCCCTGCTTCATTCAGCTCTTCTGCTGTCAGTTCACCCCTTAATTTTGTGCTTGAGCGGGTGTTGGTAATAAACCTCTTCACCCAGGCCGTCACTCTGAGCACTGTTTTTAGTTTACTGTACTTCTCTAGACATAACACAGGTTTTAAGAAATCTGTGTCTTGATTAACAACCTGTACAGCAATCTGGTATTTTGATCTGAGTTCAGAGTTTGCCTCGTCTTCTTGAACATCGTCCTGATTGCTTTCCAACTGATCAGGTGACATCAGAACACAAGGTCCATTCCACCACAATACGCTCTGCTTTAGCTCCTGCACTGTTAGGCCTCTGGTGGGAAGGTCAGCTGGGTTCATTTTCCCTTTGCAGTGGGACCATGACTGTGGGTCAGTTAAGGACTGGATGTCCGTCACTCTGTTTGCGACAAACTGTTTCCACTTGTGAGCAGAACTGTGAATCCAGTGTAGCACTATCATTGAGTCTGTCCATAGTCTGAGCTGTGTCTTGTCTAGTTGCAGTGCTTTCATGAGGGTGCTCCCCAGCCTGGCCGCTATTACAGCTTCTATCAGCTCCAGACGTGGCAGTGTCATCTTTTGAGTGGAGCCACTCTGGACTTGGATGCAACCAAGCTTATGGTCACTTCTCCATCCTTTGTTTCTCCCTGCAGATAAGCAACTGCAACTGTAAGCCCTTTCACTTGAGTCACAGAATACATGGTTTTTAAATCATGACCATTCTGATGCATGTGTGTTTTGTACCACCGTGGGATTGACAGCTGGTGCAATTGAGGGAGCCCTCTCTCCCACATCTCCTGGAACAAGCACTTTATTCTGATGGTGAAGGGGGTCAAGAATCCCAGAGGGTCAAAAATGCGAGCAGAAGACTGCAGAACACTTTGTTTTGTATTCTGTCTTTCTTTCAGAATATCAAGCAGCCTGCTGAGGTCGAACACAAAATCATCAGTGACTGGTCTCCACACCAAGCCCAAAACCTTCAGCACTGACCCGCATGTTTCTGGTTGTGCAGTGCAATCCATCAAGCTTTCCTGCCATTTTTCTTTGAGCTCAGGAGAGTTTGTCATCCATTTACATAACTCCATGCCTGCGGCAGACATAATGTTCTTAGCTGTAGTTGTCACTGCATGGGCCTCTGTCACCTCACTTGCACTTGAAATAAAGTCATCCACATACAAGGAGGAGCTAATGATTTCCACCACTTGTGGGTGTTCTAACTCAATTGTCTCAAATGCTTCCTTATGGTAGCTGCCAGTAGGAATGGGCTTGATGAAGCTCCAAACACCACTCTTGTCATTCTGAGTATGCGCAGCTTCTCATCCTTGTCCTCTGTGGGTGGGCCTGTGAACCACAGAAATCTTACAGCATCCCGGTCTCTTTGTGAGAGTGAGATCTGCAGAAATGCTTTCTTGATGTCTGCCATGTATGCAATTTCATGTAGTCTGAACTTGATCAAAACACTCAACAGATCTGGATTCAGGTTAGGACCTGTTAAGAGACAATCATTTAGGGAGGGACTTCCATCTTCGTGGGATGAAGCATCAAACACAACCCGCAGTTTTGTTGTCACTTTGTCCTCCCTCAGTACAGCGTGATGAGGTAAGTAATATGTCTCACTGCTTGGTGGTGATGTATGCTCCATTGGCACATCCTCAGCCATTCCTTGTTTTAAGTAGTCCTCCACTACTTCATTGTATCTGCTGTAGAGCGTGACATCCTTCCTTAGTTTCCCTTTCAAGCTCTCCAGCCTCCTTTTTGCAATGCGATAATTGTCTCGAAGTGGAGGATGGTTCTGTCGCCATGGCATCTCCACTTGGTAACGCCCATCCTTGAATATGGAGGTTTCCTCAAACCGCTGCAATGCTTCTGCATCCTCTGGGCTCTCAGACTTCTCACTTGTGATGCCCAGAGACTCAAGCTCCCAGAATGCATGCAGCTGTTTGTCAAGCTGCACATTCTCACTGAGCTGAAGGTGCATACATGTTGTCTCTGTCATGCTGGACACTGCTACTGGGCCCTGTACTGCCCATCCGAAGGTGCTTTCTAGTGCCACCAGGCTCTCTGTCAGTCTTTCTACTCGGCCGGATACTATCTGCCAGTAGTAGTCTGAGCCAATTAGCACAGAAAGTTCAGGTTTGTCATCTCCAGTGAAGTCTGCGAGTTGGAGACCCCTCCTTTTCATCTCCCTCTGAATATGTTCACCAGGGACTTTCATCAATGCTGTACACACTTTAGGGGTCACAACTGCTTCTATTTCAATGCTCTGCTGTTTATCCCAGACATTCTCCAAGCTGAGCTTCACTATATTGCGCTTCACCGTCGTTGGAGCAGAGGAGCCAAATGTGTGAAGGGTGATTGTTCCTTGTTTGACGACAGGTAGCTGCAGTGCCTTCACCACATTCTCATGCACAAAACTCCCCTGGCTGCCTCCATCTAGCAAGCAGCGGACCATCTTCCTGCTTGTGGGCCCTACAACCCATGCCTTGACGGTTTGCAGCAACACAGTGTTCTCATTATCAGGCTTGCCCTTTTCTGCTTGGGGAATTACAGAAGAAATAACAGTGTCCATGTTGGCAGAAACAGCAGGTGGGGGTGCCTCATTTTTCTCACAAATGGCTGCATGATGTCTGCCTCCACATGTGGCACATGACATGCCCTTTAACCTGCAGAACCTTGCGATGTGTTTGGGTCCCAAACACACATAGCACCTGCCAAGCTTCTTTAGCCTTTCTTTACGTGCTGACACCTGGTGGTCTGGACAGTTTTCAGATTTGTGTTCAGTACTATCACAGAACAGGCAGTTTTGTGTCTTCTGGCTGGCAGTGTGTAGTGCAGCTGTGGATGTCATGCTTGGTTTCTTTAGTTTCATGTCACTGGCTGAGTATGATTGGCTGCATGTTTTGTTAGTAGAATGGTTCCCTCTCTGGTTATATGATCTCATCATCTGCAACGCTCTCTCTCGGCTCTGAACCTCCTTCTGCAGGAACTTGAGCACATTAGGCACCTTCCACTCATTATCATCCCACCTCTGACGGCTGTACTCAAGAGCCATTTCCTCTGGCATCATCTGGAGCAGTATTGGGCATAACATACCTCCATAGGTGTCTGATACCACTCCCAGCGACTCTAGGCTTCTGATCTGAATTTCACAGTCATCATATAACTGCCTCAATGCACTGACATCAGATGCTTTCTTCACAGGAGTGAGATTCAGTAGCTTTCGTTTACAATGAGATCCTTCCTTCCAAATCTGCTTTGGAGTATATCAACTGCAGCATCATAGTTACTGTCTGTCAGTGTGAGTCCTGCTACTGCCCTTGCAGCTGTTCCAGTGAGGTAGGTTTTCAGGTAGGTAAACTTCTCTCTTTTGCAAAGGGCATCATTGCTATGAATAGCAGTCTCAAACTGGTTCCAAAACTCCTGCCATAAACTTACATCTCCATTGAATTTCTCGATCATCAGTTTCAGCAGTCTCACAGTCGGGTTGCTGTGCTGTGAGCCGGCGGCGTTTGTGCTAGCATCACTTAGCCGAGCGGGCCGGGGGTTGTCATTGCTCACAGTCTCATGTGCTCTGATCACTCGGTGAGCCCGCGTCTTCATGCCGATGATGCGGTCTCTGTATTCCTCCCCGAGTTCGACCTCCGCCTCCACGTCTTCCAGCGAAGTGTTTTCCTCCACTACGCGGTCAAGCTCATGCAAGCTGTCCTCCTTTGCTGACAACACGGCCAGCATCTCTCGCACACGGCCAATGTCCGGGTCTTCCTTTGATAATTCAACATCAATCTGATTCAGCAGTCTCGTGGTGGAACTCCGTATTGTCCGACGCTTTCTTTTTAACCTTTCAGTACGGTGTTCCCCACTGTCCAGTCGCTCCTCGTGGTCTCTATCTTCGTCAGCCATAGTCTCCTGCTTCCCGGGTTTCGGCACCAAAAAATGTTGCAGATTCAACTTATTACTAAAAAATGACGAAGCGAGACTCTTGATTCAAATTAGACGTTCTTTAGTGAATAAAAAAAAAAGGAAACATACATTTAGGGTGTGCTACACGAGAGGCACAGCATGGCTGCCTAGCAACAACAACAATGATGTCATCACGTCGCGTCCACACTTTTTCCTAGAGCATCCTGGGTACTGAAGTCCATTACATCTAAGTCTAAATCAAATGAACTGAAAAAATGCAGTCCCTTATTAAACTACATTCTAACTGTTTATGAATATTAACAGTAACTTATATTTATTATATCCTTATACTTATTAATCCTTACAAATAATATATTCCCTCAAAATAAATTCTCAACATCCCCCTAGATAAAAGGTCACCATTATTCCATAGCGGGGATGATTTACACCAAACACTTTTAACTTTGCTTTAAACACTTGTAGCATATGAGTTAAAATCGGATGTATTCTCTTCTTGGGCTGGCAGTAGTGATCTTGGGACACTGCAGACCCGATGGTCTGCAAGATGCAGTGTCTGGACAGGAATGTTAGCATCAATTTGTAGCACAATTAGCCACAACTTCAGCATCTTTTTTTTTTTGTTGTTGTTGTTTTTTTTGTTTTTAATCGATAAAGTGAAACTCTCAACTGCACTCAGGGACAACCAACTCCACTCTGACCGGCTCTCAGTCATGGTTCCTTTGTTTTCTTCTGGCAACACACTCAGATCCCATGAGATTTTGTCACACACAGCCTGGAGCAAGTGAAGGTTAAGAGATGTGCTTTGCATGCTGTTAACAGAGTTTACACTGGTGATCTGAGCTGGTCTGTGGTGGAAAAAAAGCACTTTCAATGCATGAACTTTTATAGGAGGCATTTACCCCCATATATACTGTTGTAACTTGTTTCGTGACTGCTGGCTGCATCTGCATCCCTCAATACTGGACCAATTTCAAAATGAGTTGTCCCCATCAATCATACACACACATACACATGGGGAAATTAGACCCAGGCTGAAAAATACTGAAGTTATCCTTTAAGAACTGAATACTTTGTAAGCCTAATTGTACTTCCTGTGTCCATGAATGCCATTTTGTGAGCCTGGCAGATGTGGGCATCCAGTGGAAATGAAATCAACTGTATCACCATGTAAGACTGTGAAAGCACTGTAATTGTGTGATCACTCTGCTGATGGAAAGTTGTAACAGACCAAAGTCTCCCTGTTATGATCACTTTCATTCCTGGCATCATAGTGTTATTGTTATTGTTGTTAAGGAAGATTTATCAGCCTTGTCTAGTTTTATTTTATCTTGTAAAGTACTTGGTAACATTAAAAAAGTGGTACATAAAAAAAAAGTTGATCATTATTATTGTTACATGAGCACGTCTCTCATGAGATCGACCACAAATGTTATCCCCGCACAGTCCAATCCATAGCGTTTTACTAACTCACTGTCACTCATCAGTTCTTTGTCATGTTCTCCTCTGCTTAAGAAACACTTAAGCCTCCTCCCTACTCTGACTGGAATCAAACCAGGGCCGCTGCAGTAAGGATGCAGTGTTTGCATATGTAACATGCGTAATTACAGTTGAGCTAATGAGGAATCCGAACATAGATTGACTTGAGATTCTTTTCAAATCTATTCTAGACATGCAAAATTTAAAATATATCTCCTAACAGTGAGATAAGCTGGTATAAAGCACTTCATTTTCCACTCAGGGGTTAGAAGCTAGTTTCCACATTACAGACATTAAAAATCATGTCTTATGTATTGAATAACATTACAGCTTGATTTTTTTGGCTTTAATAACAGGGCAGACTGAAGAATGTGATAGGAAAGGTGGCAGAGAGAGAACAGATGACATGCAGGGCAGACTGAAGAATGTCATAGGACAGGTGGCAGAGAGAGAACAGATGACATGCAGCACATGTCCAAGGGCTGGAATGAAACCCTCTGCAGCAAGGAGTCTGCCTTTGCAAATAAAGCATGTGTTCTACCAGGTGAGCGACTAGATCTTGATCTTGAAGAGGGGTCTATGTATCATCCCTCCCAAACTGTATTTAACTTTGATAATTAGGATAAACAAATATACAATATATCATTATATATCGATATATCAAACAAACAACCAAACAAACAAACAAAAATAATAACAATGAAAAATCCACTTGCTTTTTTGGTCCATGTCCTCAAATCAGCAATTGAAATAGAAGTTAAACCAAAACCAGAAATGACTTTATTGTCACTTTAATTGTGTTATCTCTATTTTCTGATATGTTCAGGCATTGCTTATTCTGTTTCATTTCATTATAGCTAAAGGCACTGCTAAGATTAAACATATATCATTTGTTGAATTATGAATAAAACTATAGGCTAGATATTTTATTTTATATATTTACATATTTTTTTTAAATTAATGAGTCTAAAAACTTTTCACCACTCCACTTGTGCCACAGACCCCTGTTTGAGAACCACTGCCCCAGAATATCTATACGAATTAAAAAAAAAATCAATTCCTCTAAAACTTTGTAGGTGGCAGGAAATGGTAGCTGTATCTGTCTGACCCTTGAATAAAGAATTCTTATTTTTTTTTCTTTTCATGGTTGGTATTCTGCAAAAAAGCCAGAGTTTGCAGTGTTTTTATACATTTCTGCCCAGCCTTTCTTTTATAGCACCACATCATAAGGTGTGTGATGTATGTAATTCCTTGAGCTCATTAAACATATACTCCCTCTTGTGGCATAAAGGGACAACAACTTCTGTCTTAAGATGTGCTGTGCCTCAGGTTATTTATGTATTTACTGGGTAAAAATTACAGATTTATTTTTTAACTTATTTTTAATTTATTCTAGTTAACTCAGCTACACTGTAAGAAAACAATCTGTAGAGTAATGAATGATGTCCTGGCAAAAAATTATCAGTACATATTCTGTTAGGTTTGTGGACATTTCTTTCAACCCTAAAATGGAAAATTCTGTAGATTTACAGTATATCCCCTGGGCCGTTCATGGACACTTCTGTTAATCCTTAAGTAGACATTTCTGTAAAATAAAAGCACATCTAGAGCAGCATTTGCTGAAAATTTCTTCACCGCTTTAAAGTTCTAATCAAATATCAAATCTGTACAATTTTTATGGGCAGTTTCTTTGAAAGTGAAACGTAAATGGTGACTTACAACCACTTACATTTTCTGGTAAATACAATTGTATTTTCTTCCACGTTTTAGACCAACATCATGTTCTAATAATCTAAAATGAAAGACACCAGATTCGACCACCACAACAGAGTTCAAGGTCACTTGCTAGACTCTTCCATTCTGGTGGAACGATTGTCAGAGTCTCTCAGTCAGACTTGAACTTTGCTTCATGGGACTTATTCGTGTTGTTCTCTCATGACTAGATCCTTGCTTGTGTGTTGTATCAGCTCTCAGATGTACGTGACTTTAGATAAAAATGTCTGCTAAATTAAATTGTAAATTGTAAGTTGTGATGAAATAAATCTTTACACAGCGAATACAGCATCATGGTCCAATAAATCCACCACAATATAAAAATATTTTATGTCTACATCTGCTAGTGGGCCATCACAACGAGATGAGGAAAGATAATATATTAGTTCAGTCCAAGAGAATCTTGATATTGCCAACAAACTGCCAACTATTTTGATAATCTGTTAATTGCTTTGAGTAATTTTTTAAGAGAAAAAAAGTCAAAATTCTCTGATGCACTTTCTCAAATGTGAGAGTTGTTGTTGTGGTTTCTTTAACCCTTTATTACAGTTTACTAAATATCTTTGGGTTGTGGACAAAATAAAACATTTGACACCATAATTGTGCACTTCGGGAGACACTAAACAAAACCCTTTTTTTTTCACCATTTTCTGGCATTTCACAGACAAAACAACTACTTGATTAATTGAGAAGATATAATCAGCATTAATCAACAGTGGAAATAAGCGTTAGTTGCAACCCTAGTTTTAAACTTTGAAACAAGTGGAACTGTCTAAATGGAAAGAAAAACAACCGTGCAAGCATGAGACTATTTACACCATCACTACAGAACATTTCAGTGTTAGTGCCATTTTCTTGAACAGGACATGTAATGTTCTCTAGTTGGGCTATCTTATTCATTCAAGTGCTAAGTAATGGTTGTGGGACAAACTTAAATTGGCATGTTTCTGCAGCAATCCTTTCTTGTATCTTGCATTCATACATGACAACAATATTTCAAGTAAAACTACAAAGAAAATGGTATAATCAGAGTTTGAGGGAAGAAGAAGGTGAAGAGGCAGAGCTCTATGCATGCTTGTGTGTGTGCTCCTGATACCTCTCTCGGTGTGAGCAAGGTACTGAGTACAGCCTTCTGTCTAACAGTCATGGAGGAATGTATTGCTGTTTCATCCCCTTATCACAGCTCTGTTGCATGTTTGGAAGATGGATGTATGGATGTATGGATGTATGGATGTATGTATAATATATATATTTGTAGTGGAGCCCCAGTATAAAGTGTTTGCAGGCCAAGATGATGTCTAAATTGAATCCATATTTTAATACTGGAGGACACTATCATAGTATAACAGTCAGTATAACAAGAAATAGAAGAATACAAGGGTGAGTACAGGAAGGGTTTCAATGATACCGGGTGAACAGAATTTGACTCCAAAATCAACCATGACGGAGGGCCCTCAATATCCCCATATTTGACCCAATAGTTCAAATTTCTTATGTTTGTTGCCTAATAATAGTACAGAAAGTTTGGTAACACCATTCCGCCCTGAGCTTTGGGCCTCTGTAAAACTTGTCGACGTAACCTTGGAGACTTCTTATTCCAAACAAAACCGAGAATAAGACTGTCCACTTTATGGAAAAATGAAAGAGGAAGAAATATTGGAATACATTGGAATAACTATAAAAAGTGCGGGAAAACATTCATTTTAATTGCATTGATTATGGCAGCTACAGAAAGATTTAGTAGGGAGCACCGCTCAAAATCCTGTTTAATTTGTGTGAGCAGCAAGAACTTATATATATGCAACATTCTATATACTGTCTATTTGTCTGAGCCAGGAAAATATAACTCATAGCACATAAATTAAGCACATATGAAGACAAAGAGTTGTTGTCCGTTTATGACACGTTTATGAAATATACCCTTAAGTGTGCCCTTTCTATATTTTAAACCAAAATTGAAAAAAGGTCATTTTTACATCTAAATTACTTGAAAGATTACATTCTAATTAAATCTGAATCTGAAATAATTTATATGAAAATTCTTACTACTAGTCCAACACGCATAAACCAGTATAAACCAGCATAAGCGAGTATTTTGTTTCGATATGATGTAAATATCTTTAATACATGTGTTTGTAATCTCCAAACATTAACTCTGTGTTTACCTTCATAGTTCAAAAAATAATACTTTGTCTCTATAATGTGTCCTGAAAACTGAAGAAACTCAGCCCTTTGCCTTTATATTTATCAAAGTTCATAGATTGCTTAGGATGGTTGGTTAGGATGTAATCTATAAAATTATTTTGGATTTAAAGATGAGCAATTTCACATTTTGGTTTATTATTTATAGGATATATTCCCTACTATGGTATGAAGGGGCAACACTCATGTCTTCATATATGCTATGCCTGAGTTCAATTCTCCTGGCTCTTATTTTGATAGAGCTTATTTAACTTCCGGGTCAACTGTCTGCCTTTCTGCTGTTTTCAAGTCAACAAGTAAGAAATAAAATTACACTGAAACTGATCCCTTTTTTTAGTATCATTATTTAGATTTTTACTCTTGTTTTTATGTCTGCTGGCAAAAAAAAAAAGAAAATTAGCTCTCTTTATCCATTTTTGTTTTCTGGTTCAAAGCACTAACTTGAGGGTATACTCCCTCTTGTGGCAAAAACAGGCAATAACTCAGGGTTTCATCTGTACAATGTGTGAGTATACCTATGAATTGCTGGCTAAAAATTACACATTTATTTTTCAGAGAGGAAACTGGTGCCCAGTGACTGTTTAGCTATCTCTGTTACATCTGAACATAAAACAATAAGTCCCTGAGTAAATGGGACAACACAACCTTCAAATACTATTTCTGTATTTGCTTTTAACTAATATCTTGCCTTTAACTTATAATATTTGTGCCTTTAGTGATGCTTTGCCTAACTGACACAAGCGATATATATATTATATATATTGATATCTTGTTTATTTAATGTAATTTCACTGTAGTTGAAGGCAAACACAGAATTAATGTTTGAAGGTTGCAATGTCCTGTTTGCTAAAACATACATGTATTGTTTTCCATTGTGATATGACTGACGGGAAGACTTGACACAGAAGTTAAAGTAACTTTATGAAAATAAAAAAAAAAAAAAATATATATATATATATATATATATATATATATATATATATATATATATATATATATATATATATATATATATAATATAATAAATATTCATTGGATATTGGTTAAAGGCAAATACAAAATTAATATTTGAAGGTTGTAATGTCCTAAAGCAGTAGTTCCCCCAAAAATGAAAATTCACTGAGTGAAGATCTCCAGTTCACAAAACACTCCCGGGGTTTCTGTGGAAAACAGTGTTGCAGCCAAATCCAGTACAATTGAAGTGACCAATTTTAAAATGTTAAAAGAATACACACAAAACCCCCCACAAAATGTCTCATACTGCTCATGTGGTGTAATCCAAGTGTCCGTAAGTCGCGACATTAAAATTTGACCCAAAAAGATGCCATTTACACCATGTTTTTAGCCTAAATGTCAAGTGTAGCCTCTCAGACTGTAGCTGCTTGCACAGAGATAACTGAACAGTCATTGGACACCAGATTCCTCCTTGAAAAATAAATATGTAATTTTTAACCAGTAATTCATAGGTATACTCACACAATGTACAGATGAAACCCCAAATTGTTGCCTATTTCTGCCACAAGAGGTAGTATACCCTCAAGTTAGTGCTTTTAAGCCAACAAAGAAAAATTGGTAAAGGGAGCTAATTTTCTATTTTTACTGGCAGAAATAAAAACAAAAACAAATCCAAATAATTATTGTAAATTATACTGGTGTTATCTTATTTCTTACTTGTTGACTTGAAAACCGTTGAAAGGCAAACATCTGACCTGGAAGTTAAATTAGTTCTATCAAAATAAGAGCCAGGAGAATCGAGCTTATGAAGAGAAGAATGTTGCTCCTCAATACTACAGGAGGGAATATATGCTTCAAAGTGTGCCCTTTTTGGGTTTTAGCTTTAAACCTATGGAGCTATATTGGGGCCAAATGTTTTGAACTTGAAAAATAAAATTTGAAACTGTTTTGATCTTGAATTTTGAAAAATACATCAGTGTATTCAAAATAAGTGTTCAAAAAGTTTTTTTCAGGTTAAATATAATTATGATTCACTCTGGTAATTATTTTGAATAAATTATTTTTATTTTTCACTTTCATATATTTAGATATTTGAGATCCTATTTCTTTCAGTTACAAATTTTATCTTTTCAGATTCGAATCTTATTTTTTATAGTTTCAAATCTTTTTTTCACTTTCGGATCTTTCTGTTTCAGTTTCAGATCTTTTCTTTTCAGTTCAGAATTTGGTATGTACTCCTTACAGCAGTGGTTCCCAACCTTGGGTCAGGACCTCAAAATGGGTTTGACAGATACTTAAATAAATAATTGCTAAATTAAAATTAAGGAGGAACTGATGCTCTGTGTTACCTGTTCTCACAGTGACATGACGTCTCTGTGGGTCAGACTTGTGGCTCTGTGCTTTTTCACTCACAAAAACAAGCCCTCCCTCCTCCCTCTCCTGTGTCTCCTCTTCATTTGCTCATAACAGACGGTGCTGAAAACAGTGACAGAATTGACATTGTACCGCGTTGCATCACCAAACTTTCATAAGACTCAAGTGTAGAATAAGTTTGGGTTTTATAGGAAAGATGAGAAATGCTGCTGCAAATCATTTATGCAAAACGTGAAAGTAACCGTATATTAAAAAATAAAGCCAGTAGGACATAGTATTCATTGGATTTTAGTCAAAAGCAAATACAGAATTAATGTTTTAAGGTTGTAATATCCCGTTAACTCAAAAACGTATTGCTTTACTCCCTGAAAAATCAATTATTAATTTTCTACCAGTAATGCATAGGTATACTCAGACATTACACACATGAAACCCTGAGTTGTTGCCAAACCATGCCACAAGAGGGAGTATGCCTTTAAGTGAGTGCTTTTTTTTTTTTTTTTTTTTTTTTGGGGGGGGGGTTTAAACCAAAAAAGAAAAATGGGTAAAGAGAGCAGTTTTTATTTTTTGCTGGCAGAAATAAAAACAAGACAGGTTTGTAAGTTTACATTCATGAATATGGAATTTACACAGTAGTAATATTAGATTAATAAAAAAAAAAAAGCATCTTTTTCTCTATACTCAACACTTCCTAATATAATATTCCTCTCCTCAAGAGCAAAACCTCATCTTGTCTGCTATATAGTCATACCAGAAAGATGTGAGTTTTGGACAAGACCAGAAAAGATGGCCTAGAGTACCATCACCTGACTTACACTTATCACAAGTAGAAGAGACAGAATGAATGACTTTAAACTGAATGAGTTGAAGTCTAACATTGATAGAACATGATTTAATCCTGCCCAGCCCTTTTGCCCATAACTTGTTTGAAATGTCTACAACAGTGTCCTTAATCCATGCCTCTTTAATGTGGAGAGAGGAGGTTGCCGATGAGAAAAGACCTACAAATTGTGAAATTAAATGTTTGGAGGTAGGGGTTTTAGTTGTAAGCTCATAAAAAATGTGTTATTTGGGGATCATATCAAAGTGAGGGAGTGACTGTCTGACAAAATTTCTAATTTGCAAATAGCGAAAGAAGTGACCAGGAGGCAGATTAAATTTCACCTGAAGTTACGCAAAAGAAGCAAGATAGTTGTTAATATAGAGATCCTTAATAGTGGACAGTCCCTTATCTGACCAGTGTGAAAAAACAACATCCATCTGGCCTGGCTTAAAAGGGGTTCTGACATATAGAAGCATAGATGGACAAATCTGGGAGGCTCAGCACACCTTTGATTTGTTTTAGGATCTTAAATGAGTTACGCAAAATAAAGTCATCCTTTAGCCATTTGATAATTGGATTTGGCTTCGAAAATAAAAAGGCCATTAAAGAGGCTCCAGTGAGTAAGACTGCATTACAAGACTCAATCTCAGGCCATCTGAGACAGGTACTGCTCTCCTGTCTAGCAGCAGAATGATGAGAAAACCCATGATCTGGCATTGCAGGCCCAGTAATAATGTTGGAAGACAAGAAAGCCCTGGCCACCTTCGTTAACCCAAATGAAGGGCATATTTTAAAGAACGAAGATGTAAGAAAAATCGGGACATGTTGAAAGAGAGAAATAAATTTGGGGAGTACTAGCATCTTAATAATATTAACGCATCCGATTAAAGAAAGAGAGAGAAATTTCCTTACTTAAACAAATCTTTACTTAAAAAAAATATGCAAACTTGCTGCCTCACAAAAAGTAATTTATGTTGACTTAGATAAATTACATTGGATTTACTTAATTATTATGACTGTGCAGTACTTAAATTAACCTAAATAAGTGGATTATAGTAACTTGTTTATTTAGAGTTTGCAGTTCTCAAATTATTCTAAATAATTGGATTATAGTAACTTGCTTATTTTGAGTTTGCAGTACTCAAATTATCCTAAATAATTGGATTATAGTAACTTGCTTATTTTCAGTTTGCAGTACTCAAATTATTCTAAATAATTGGATTATAGTAACTTGCTTATTTTGAGTTTGCAGTACTCAAATTATCTTAAATAATATGATTAGAGTAACTTGTTTATTTTTAGTATGGAGTACTCAAATTAACTTGAATGAATTAGATTACAGTAACTTATTTATTGTGAGCTTCCAGTACTCAAGTGATAGCTTAATTCGCTTTAGTGTTGCTCATCCATCATATTCAGGTCAACTTAATGTAATCTAACTTTGTGAGAGCCACACTTGGCCACTGTACTCAGGTTCAGCTCAAGGAGCGAGGGAAGAATTAGTGTAAAAAGTAAACACATGGGCCTGGTTTTGGTGTTGACGAGGCTAGTTCAGCTAGTTGGCTGAGGTCATAAAAATAAAGCGTTTAGCTTCTCAAAACAATATGCGTTCAAGAGTGAAACATTGGCATCACAAAACCATTGTCCATGAAAAAGTCTGACCTCACAATCGCTTGGCACTATTTTGTCTGAGAGAGAGGGAGAGAGAGAGAGAGAGAGAGAGAGAGAGAGAGAGGTGATCCAAGCTGAAGTTGGACCCACAACTGTCTCTCATGGCTACAGCTGTGGGTCCAACTTCAGCTTGGACCACTTCTCTGTCCTTCCTCTCTCTCTGCCCGTTCCAACTCCGTCTGATGAAGTTCGGCATCTGTTTATTCAGGTTCATAAAGGTATCCCTGGCTCTGTGCTAAAAGTTTCTTGACCTAAAAGAATTACAACAGCACATGTTAATTTCATTAAAAAAAAACACACACAATGAAGGGAGAACACTTAATGGATTAACTCAGTGGAATTAAAATTTATTTTAAAATGCTCAATGCATTTAACAGAAGACATTGGCTCTTGACAGGCTGAAGAGTGTTTTGTTAATGCTCAGTATAAAAGTGAACAATCAATAGTTTGATTACAAACCTACTTAACATTCTTTTATGAATTTTTATTCATCAAACTATTCAATCCAGGTGTGCTTTGCTGCAACAGCCAACAGATGTCAACATACGAGGCAGTATAATCGAAAACGACAACTTCTCAGCCGAACAAGTCAGTTTTGAGTCTCCACTACATTTTTTGAATAAACATTAGCTCAAACAATTGAACTACCTGGGAACATGTTCCAGTTTTAGACAAGAAAAATATCAAAGAAATAGCCTCTCAACAAAAATGCACAACATATAAAAAAAAATTATGTTCCTGAAATAATTGCAAGAGAGAATATTATTATTAAGAACTAAACCCTTTCAGAGAATCTTTCTGAACTAATCATTTTTAGTTCTGTAGCTTAGGGTTATCTTGGGTGCCTATACTTTTTGAAGACCAAAGTAACAACCTGAAACATGACGAATGCACATTAACAACAAATATTTCCTGTTCTTCCTCTCTTCAAAATAAGAGTCCTGGATGTGTTGGCATTACTTGTACAAAAGCACATACATTTAAAAAGCACATACATTTATTTAAAAAAAGGTTACAATTCTTTCTTGGTATGAGACACAGGAAACTATTGATATTACTAAAACAATAATATTGGTGTGTCAACACTACATAGGCATTTTAAATTATTGGGATTATTATCTTGCAGGAGCTGTAAGTGAAGCCTGTGCAGTGTGGACATACTAATATTGCTGATATTTCCGTGTCTCCTATTGAGAATGAAATATAATCTTTTTGTTAAGTTGCTCACACCAAATGGGTTTGGGTAAATTTAAGTCAATTTTCTTTTATACAGGTAATGCTGGGACATCTGGGACTCTATTTTAAAGAGGGGAAAAGGTTTTTGCACTGTATCAACTTGCCTACCCCAGTAGTTTGTTTTTCAAACTAAGCAGTTTTGGAGGGAGTGTTTTGCTTCCCAATCCAAGCATGACTGCTTGAATGAATCTGAGTGTGTTCGCCATGCATTTTGGGTAATCTAAGTGAAGAGCATACATAAGTCCAAACATGAGGCAGACTGCCTGGGGAAAGTCTCTAACATTGTCCATGACAGTACTTCCCTCAAGTATGATGGCAGTGGAAATGGGCTGGAGGTGCACTGCATTTAGACCCTGCTGCTGAGCATCTTCGTTGACCACGGTCAGCACCCCAACTGTCACTGAGGCAAGTGCTTCTTCCTTCGCTGTATCCTGCAAAAGAAGCACACACAACTACCTTTTGAATCTGGTCTTCTTTTGGGAAATTCTGTAGACTGGAAGTGTGAGATTGGGGAATTCACATCCTTAATTTAATTACATTATGTACTAATTTAGGGATTCTGATCATTTATGAGTGAGATTAGAATCCACCTGATTCTGATCAACTGAAAATAAGTGTATTTTAAATAGGGCTGTCAAACGATTAAAAATTTTAATCGAGTTAATTACAGCTTAAAAATTAATTAATCGTAATTAATCGCAATTCAAATTATCCCCAAAATATGTCATATTTTTCTGTAAATTATTGTTAGAATGGAAAGAAATGACACAAGGCGGATATATACTGTACAGCAACATACTGTATTTGTTCATTACAACCATAAATCCACACTGAATGGCATTAATATTGTTCAAGAACATTATTTATTTCTTAGACAGTATTCTTTTTTTCTCTTCAAAATCAACAAGACTTTTTCTTTCTTTCTTTCTTTCTTTCTTTCAGTAACAGGACAGTATTTTTCCCCCTCTTCAAACTAGCACAACAGGGCCACTCTTTTTTTTTCTAATTAAAAATTCAAAACCAGAACATCAGGCTAAATCTACCTGCTTTGAGCTTCACCATATAAATCAAATGTTTCTTCTGCTGTGTCTCTCTGTGTGTGTGTGTGTGTGTGTGTGTGTGTGTGTGTGTGTGTGTGTGTGTACATTTAAATGTGGCCCTCTTCTCTACTCATCCTCTAGCCCAGGGGTGTCAAACTCAATCACAGAAGGGGCCAAAGTTTAAAACACAGTCTAAGTCGCGGGCCAAACAGGATTAACATTTATTAAACTGTCTAAAACTGACTATGTTTAATTCAGAAATATGAATTTGAACAGCCAGACTGCAACAACTTTTTCCTCAATAAAATAAATAAGATTTAAAATATTTTTTTTTTCTTCAACAATAACAAAGGAAAACGAGAATATTTCAGCTCAGAATATTTCAACTCACATATCCAGGTGGGGGTTACATTTGAAAATGCTTGCTTTTTGTCTGCACACAAGATATCGCACACTTTAATCATGCAACCCCTCAATCGCACTGCATTTGGCATAAAAGTCTGCTCATATAATAATATTACAAACCCATTCAGTCCATCAGGTACAGATGAACATATTGACCTGCTCAATTTAACATTAAGGCCAAAACACACTGAGAACTTCAACAGAAAAGTCAACTGTAGCTTCTATGGTGCACTGCAGGCTTCAGATTTAAAATGTAACACCACAGAACCAGCAGTATTTTAGGAAAAGGTTAAACTGCACACTGACAAGACAGAGTCTGTCCTCTTCATCATGACTTACAATAATGCAGCAATTAAGTATTTAAAAGTACACAAATCAGACTTGGAGTAAAAAAGAAAAAATCGCACACCACATAAGTGTACATTAATATTATGATTCATGATCATAAAAAGTTTTTTTTTTATCTCTCTCCCTCTCCCTCTCTCTGCTGTGGGTCAGTCTTATTTTTATTTTTACCTGGTTTCAGGTGGAGCTGCAGCTCATCTCCCTCCTCATATACTTGTGTTTCTTTGCACTGAGTCAGTTGCCGAAACAGACAAACCTGTTTACATTGTCGTTTGACAGAAGCTCGCGTCTTCGTGACTGCGAGCTGATTAATTTCTCGAGTTGCGCGGCAGCTGACGCAGTGCATTGTGGGACTTGTAGTATGAGTGGTGGGAGTGCTATTTACCGACGGGCCATTCATAATAGACACGTGAAATTATCTCGCGGGCCGTATATAATTGAATCGCGGGCCAGATGTGGCCACATGTGCTCTGGCCAGTCGCTGCAAATTACTATCTGCTTATTTATTGTTCCATCTGTATTCTTTTTAAACTGAAATTCCCCATCCAGAGGGCCAACCTGCTCTTCCTCCATGTTTACATTCACCGCACGCATGCATCCGCTCTGCTCACTGCGCGTCACTGCACTTCTGAGTGGTATTATGGGATGTATGGGGCGGGTCATTCTGCGCATGCGTCAAATGCGTGAAAATTTTTAACGGCATTAATTCTAAACATTAATTATCGCCCGCTAACGCGATAATTTTGACAGCAGTAATTTTAAATATTTGACAGCACTATCAAACGTATCAAATATGATTTGTCAGTAACTTGAGATCAATATGTTTCTTTCTTCTTTCAATATGTTACTTACAAGTCTTGTAGACCTCACTGGAGTCATCACCAAGCACAATAGGAAGGCCTCTGAGGACAACAGAGCGAAGTGCCGTCACATCTGGCGACTAAAAATACAGAGAGAGAATAGATACAAGTTAAGAACTTCGTAGCATTTTGAGGGGTGGGGTGGGGGGTATGTGTTGATATACTTTTCTATATTTTCTCTAATAGTTCATAGCCTCATAATAGAGACAGGGCTTTAAGTTTTATTAGTATAATTGGTAACATTTAAATACCTAATTTTACACATCCCAATTTCCCTGTAAACATTTTCTTTGTTTTTATACAAACTCAACATTTCATTTTCATTGAGCACTCACTTGAAATGTGCAAACTACCATACTGTTGGACTTTCTTGTTACGAAGAATGACAGACTGAGAGACACATAAAAACCTGTTGAAATTGAACAAAAACATGTTGAGATGAGTAGTCCACAACAACTGGTATAGGTGTTGTGAAAGGATTTTAAAAAACATGATTTAATTGTTGAAGTGATTTAGTTAGTGTATTTATGGGTACACATCACTGGTACGGTCACCAAGGGTACATCTGTCTCGCTTGCTCTCCACAGCAGCATGCAGCAACACAGCAGAGAGGAAGGCAGTGTGAATGGTATGTGAAACAGGCCTAAGGTGCATTGCCACCACCCGTTATTACAAAATCCTTACCAGGCAGTTGATGTGCTGCATCAAGTCTGTCAGTTTTTGTCCTGTAGTTCCTTTTTTGGACTTGAAAAGCTCGATGAAGCGTGGGGTGTGTTGGTCTAGGGCTTCATAGAAGTCTCCTTCAAGTTTCCTACTGGCGACGCGATTAAACTCAGCAAAGACCTGAAAAAATGGAGAGTGGAAGGAGGGAGAGGGATAGCAACATTAAACTGACTGTCATTCAATTAATTCTGTAGAAAATTAAAGAGCTTAACATATGAAACTATGGTGAATAATACATTACTACTTATATTATTAAACAAATAACATTAGTACACATACTGACATTGAAAACATTTTACTGATTTGTATATAGTACAAGAGTAATTTTTTGAGGATGATGTGTTTTAATATTCCACCTCACAGCATTGATATGTTCTGACTGACATTTAATCTGCTGGAAACTTAATGGGGGAAGGCAGGCCAAAACGAACAAGTAGCTTACCTGTCTCTCAGTGAAAAGTGCTGGCCAACGTGCAACCGTGCTCTGCACAGCAGGCTCCTGTGTCACTATCTCCCTTCTGCACAGTGGGAATGTTTGGTCCATCATTTGCGAGACTAGAGTGGCATTGGGTTTTTTTTTCTTCATTTCCTCGATGACAATCTTCCTGGCATTTTCAAGGCTTCTTTCATCATGTCCGTCAGGTAAATTAGGCAATTAATTGGCTTCACCTCTTTTTGGTCGCTTGACATTCTTGCTGGATGATTCTCCATCTGGATTAAGTTTACTTCTTTTACCCCCATTTATCATTACATCATCACATCCTGCTTTTCGTAGCTTTGTACGATAGTTTGCCATCTTGAATTTTATGCTATTTTTCCAGCCATACCACCCTGGCTGGGGACCAGGTTCAGTGAGACTGGGGTGCTTACTTATCAGTGATTTTGCGACACTGCTGAAGTCGTCATCGTTCGGGTATGCCTTGAAACTGTACATTGTTTTGGCGAGCTTCTCAAGTATGTCATGTTTCATGTCTTGTGATGGAGTAATTGGGAGACGGTCTTTCATGAATGAAAGGTCTGCCTGTCTCAGCCTGTACTCTACATCCACTGAGAAATTGAACTGGAGTTTGAAGTCGTACTGCAGTGACAGCTTATCCCGCAGCTGTGTTTTTAGTTCTTCAATGGAATCCGGTCTATCATTTAGGGTCAGCTTCCTTATATCATCTTCATCAACGACAACTCAGAGCATCAATCTTTGGTCCATCTCAATGTCACCTCCTGTGAAAAAATGAGATCATCTTGAGACATGCAACATCTCAGTGTTTAATCCACTTGGCATAATATGTACCATTTGAGTGTAACAAGCTGTTTGCCATGAACTCTGTAAAGTGACAGAGGAAACACATCATTCAAATCTGACA